>NC_051308.1:57933807-58241307 GCF_015220235.1 Choloepus didactylus | reverse complement strand
CAGACATATTACTGTTGATTAAGTTGGAACCTTTGGATTAGGTTGTTTCCATGGAGATGTGACCCACCCAACTGTAGGTGATTACTCTGATTAGATAATTTCCATGGAGGTGTGGCACTGCCCATTCAGCATGGGCCTTGATTAGTTTACTAGAGCCCTATAGAAGAGCTCAGACAGAAGGAGCTTGCTGCTGCAACTTACAGAGATATTTTGAAGACGGCTGTTGAAAGCAGAGTTTTGCTGATGTTTTGGAGGTACTAGCATAGAGTTTGCCCTGAGAAGCTGACACAGAGACATTTTGTAGAATGCCATTTTAAAACATAACCTGAGAGCAGGCAGCTGCATGTATCTCATAATGGAAGAGGGGGTGGGACCCTGGGTCCTTAACATCCACCCCCACACAGCTATGTTGACCACAGGACAGACGTTTCAGGATAAGAGACAACAGAACACCAGGGGTACTCCCCGCCCCGTAGAAATAACAACCCCACAAAGAGATGCTCTTGACAATTGGTAAAATCTGTGATTTTCAGTCTTATTTTCTGATGTGTTGAATTCAGCCAGGCCAGCAGGGTATTCCTTGCAGTCCAATTCACAGTTCAATCCAAGAAAGGTTGGTAGCACCTAAAGGTGGCAAGTCCGGGCAAACTCAACATTGGGTTCGATTATGGGCATGAATTACAGCTGAGGCCCATAGGGTGCTGCGGGTGAAAAGAAGGATGCTTATGCTTAATAAGTGTCTATAAAGTCATGCAGACAGTACGTTGAGGTGTGGGGTTCCCGGGTTAGTTTTATATCCAACTTTTGGCATTTTCTGTATAAACTGTGGCTTAATGCTTAAATTTTGGGAGACTCAATACCCCATTGGTTTAGGATTCCCAACCAGTGTGCCTGCATTGGCCAGGACCATGGCCAATCAACCTTATTTTCCCAATTTCTAATGCTGTTGCACAGGCAAGAGCAAACTATTTTTATTACCTTGTCACGATTGTAGCATCGCTGGTCCCTTTACCTACATGCACAGAGCTTGCGTAGGTCCAGCCATTACTAATTCAGTGGGAGCAGCTGCTTGGGGCCATGTACTGAGGTTGGTGAGGGCCAGATACAGTCAGCGTGTCCACTGCTGTAGAGATTGCTTGTTATCTTTTAATGCTCTTTTAAAAGTCCATTCTTTCAGTTAACCCTGCTGCTCTGGGATTGTAAGGCAAGTGAAATGTCCATAAAACGTCATGTTGGTGCCTAAGAGTCTCCCCGAGTACCTCTTTGTTGCTCAGATGTGGCCCTCTCTCTCTCTAACTGAGCCATCTCGACAGGTGAACTCGCTGCCCTCCCGCCTACGTGGGACCCGACTCCCAGGGATGTAAATCTCCCTGGCAACGCAGAGTATGACTCCCGGGGATGAATGTGGACCCGGCATTGTGGGACTGAGAGTATCTTCTTGACCAAAAGGGGGATGCAAAATGAGACGAAATAGTTTCAGTGGCTGAGAGATTCCAAATGGAGTCGAGAGGTCACTCTGGTGGACATTCTTATGCACTATATAGATAACACCTCTTAGGCTTTAATGTATTGGAATAGCTAGAAGTAAATACCTGAAACTACCAAACTCCAACCCAGCAGTCTGGACTCCTGAAGACAATTATATAATAATGTAGATTACAAGGGGGACAGTGTGATTGTGAAGACCTTGTGGATCACACCCCCTTTATCTAGTGTATGGATGAGTGGAGGAATGGGGATAAAAACTAAAGGACAAATGGGGTGGGATGGGGGGATGATTTGGGTGTTTTTTTTCAGTTTTATTTTTTATTCTTGTTCTGGTTCTTTCTGATGTAAGGAAAATGTTCAGAGACAGATTGTGGTGATGAACACATAACTATGTTATCATACTGTGGACAGTGGATTATATATCATGGATGATTGTATGGTGTGTGAATGTATTTCAATAAAACTGAATTTAATAAAAAAAAGAAATTAACAAAAACAAAAAAACAAAAAAAACATCATGTTCAGTAGCCCATGCTTAGGTTATTTGTCCTGTAAAGGGTGTCCCTCTATCGCTGTCCACAGGTAAGGGAAGGGTCCCAATGTAGTCTACTTGCCTTCTGGTGACTAGGATCTGCTCATGGCTAATGTGTCCCAGTTGGTGAGGAAGCATTCTTGGTCTTCGCAGCGAGCAAGAGAGGCATGTGTCCATGTCTTTCAGCTGTTGCTGTGTGATGGGCAACTGAAACTGCTGTGCAGGACTCCACAGAGTCTGATATTCTTGGTATCCTGTTTTCCTGTGTAGCCATTCAGCAGCCCCGTGCAGTGTTGGCTCCAGGCTATGAACTTTTGCTAAAGCACGTGCTTCGATATTGCCAGGTAAAGAGTCAATGTTTCTGTAATGCATATAGGTGAGCTTACAGTTCTGCTTCCCATTGTTTATGAATTTTGCATGCTAAGTATTCTTTTTAAAAATAAAAAAACTCATCAACTTCGTTATAAAGGAATCTAGCTCTTGAAGGATCCTAGAGTTATTGCGTATTTTATTTAAATGTCCACGATCACTAAGCTATTTTCAGCACAAGTACACAGACTATGAATTATATTCTATTCCCCCCCTTTTTATAGGTGAGAAAACTAAAATTTCTTCAGAGGAAACAACTTAAAGAGCTGTATCAGTATATTACCTACGATTATCCAGGAGACTTGGAGGAAGGGGAGGAGGAAGAAAAGTCTCTACTAAAAAAAGCCTTAGCAAGGTCTAACACAAAATGAAACTTACATTACAAAAATACACCTGCACAAAATATTTATTTGTCCTTGACAGGTGCTTGTCTTTCCCATCCTAATAGAACTCACCTGTGGCCCTACCCTGCCCTCTAGGGTCAACATATTTCACTTTTCCCTCCCCTGTTAATCTTGAAAAAGTCCTCCAATTTCACTTTCTTTACTTCCTTTTGCTGCAAATGGCTTAGTGATCATGGACATTTAAATAAAATACAGTAATACTTCAACTTCTTAGAATAGAAATTCTGCCCCACCCTCCAATCCAGTGAAATTGCTCTGGCAAAGGGTTTTATAGACTTCCTTCCTTATTGTCAGATTCCTTAGTTACTTCTTCTTTTACCTTGAACTCTTGGCAGCTTTTTGTCATGTTGATTATAGCCTTAAATCTTTATTCTACCATGACTTCTGTAATATCACTCTTTCCTGCTTGCTCCGACCTTTCTGATTATTCTTTCTTTGCCCTTCTTCCTCAGCAAATACTTTAAATATTGTTCCTAAGAGTTCCATCTTCTCTCTTCCCAGTACTCTTCCCAGCTGATCTCATTCCCTCCAATTGCTTCAGCCAACACTCAGATCCCTCTCTCCAGCCCAGACTTTTCTGCTTAGCATCATAGTACTCTAAGTAACAGAGTAGTGTAAGTAACAGGCTTACTTAGAACAGCGTCTCACTTGTGGTAGGGACTCCATAACTGAAGTTCTTTCTGTTAATTGTTTTCCTTTTTCCCTTATTTCTTCATCTATTTAAAGTTTTGTTAGAATTATTTTTTGAAGGGTTCGAAATTCCTCTTTAGAAAGAGGGTACAAACAAACAAACAAACCAAAGCAGTTCTTTCCCCTGACTTAAAAAAAAGTTAAGATATTTTAAAAATCTTTGTTAATGGGCCTTTATAAGTGTGACCCAATTGATAAACTGGAAATCACACTAGAAGCTTTTCCCTTCATTACTTCTCACATTTAGTCTGTAGCTCAATTCTGTCATTCTTTTTAATAATTCTTCAATTCCATCCTTTCCTCTCCATCTGCACTGCCCTCTGTTAATTCCAGAGTCTCCTAACTGGACCCTTGGTCTTCCAGTCTCCTGCCCCACTATGCCAGCCCATCCTCTACAGTGCAGCATGAGTGATCTTCTAGTACACAAATCTGATCAGCTCATTTTCCAACTTAAATCTGTGAATGGTGCCCCCTTGTTTTCTAGGAAGCCTCATCCTAATCTCTTTAGAGTTCCTTCAAATCACCACCTCTGTGATATTTTTATTCCCAACCTCTTCAGGCAGTATCACATTTCCTCTCCAGAGCACACACTCTTTATGGCACTTTTTATGTTGAATTTTAATTATCACCAGTTTGCCCCCCACCCGTCCCCCCAGGAATAAACTTAACCGAGGATGTAAAAGACCTATACATAAAAAATTACATAACTTTACTAAAAGAAATCGAAAGGGACCTAAAAAGATGGAAAAATATTCCATATTCATGGATAGGAAGGCTAAATGTTGTTAAGATGTCAATTCTACCCAAAATTATCTACAGATTCAATGCAATCCCAATCAAAATTCCAACAAGCTACTTTGCAGACTTGGAAAAGCTAGTAACTAAATTTATTTGGAAAGGAAAGATGCCTTGAATTGCTAAAAACATTCTGAAAAAAGAAAAACGAAGCAGAAAGACTTACACTTCCTGACTTTGAAGCTCACTACAAAGCCACAGTGGTCAAAACAGCATGGTATTGGCACAAAAATAGACATATTGATCAATGGAATCAAACTGACCCCCAGATCTATGGTTGACTGATCTTTGATAAGGCCCCTGAACCCACTGAAATGGGACATAACAGTCTCTTCAAAC
Organism: Choloepus didactylus; assembly: GCF_015220235.1. Lineage (NCBI taxonomy): Eukaryota > Metazoa > Chordata > Mammalia > Pilosa > Megalonychidae > Choloepus > Choloepus didactylus. The sequence goes on along the minus strand of NC_051308.1, from coordinate 58,236,690 downwards.
AGTGGAGCTGGAAGAACAGGATATCCATATCCAAAAGAATAAAAAAGGACCCCTACCTCACACCCTACACAAAAATTAACTCAAAGTGGATCAAAGACCTCAATGTAAGAGGCAGTACCATAAAACTAGAAGATAATGTAGGGAAACATCTTCAAGACCTTGTATTAGGAGGTCACTTCTTAGACCTTACACCCAAAGTACAAGCAACGAAAAAAAAATAGATAAATGAGAACTCAAAATTAAAAGCTTTTGTGCCTCAAAGGAATTTGACAAAAAGGTGACGTGGCAGCCAGCTCAAGGGGAAAAAATATTTGGAAGCCGTTATCTCATAAAAGACTGATATATTGCATATATAAAGAAATCCTACAACTCAGTAACAATAGTATAAACAACCTAGTTATAAAATGGGCAAAAGATATGAAAAGACATTTCTCTGAAGAGGAAATACAAATGGTTAAAAAACACATGAAAAAGTGTTCATCTTCATTAGCTATTAGGGAGAACACTACCTTGCTCCTTCTTTGAAGCCAGAATCACCCTAATACCAAAGCCGGATAAAGACACTACAAGAAAAGAAAATTACAGACCAGTTTCTCTAATAAATATAGATGCAAAACTCCTCAACAAAATACGAGCAAACTGAATCCAAAGTACATGAAAAGAATTATATACTATGATAAAGTGGTTTTATCCCAGGTATGCAGGGGTGGTTCAACATACGGAAATCAGTTAATGTAATACATCACATCAACAAAATGAAGGGAAAAAACCTTTTCACCATTTGCATATGACATGATGCTATATTTAGAAAGTTCAGAAAAATCTTCCAGCAGAGCTCCTAGAGCTTATAAATGAATTCAGCAAAGTGGCAGGGTACAAGATCAACACCCAAAAATCAGTAGTGAGAGAAAACTAAGATGGTGGCTAGGAGAGACAGGGCAAAAATACACCTCCATGAAAAATACTAGATAGAGGCCAGAAAGTGACCCAGAACACCAGTTCCAGTGTGCACCAGCTGGACAAGATCTGCTAAATCCACAGGGACTCTGCACTTGGTGAAACTGGGAATCTGCGTTCTGAAATGAGTAAGTCGGCTGAATGTCCAGCAGCCACGCTGCGGCATGGGGAAACCGTGGGTTGGCGGTTGGAGGCGGACTAGTTCTTTTTTAAAAAAAAACCAAAAGCGGCTGCAGATACGGCAGCGAGAACCACACAGTGAAGTGCAGCAGGAAAGGGCTGTGCAAATGCCTCAATATCTGGCATGGAAGATAGCTTTTCACACACCCACTACTAGTTGTCTCAGAGCGAGGAGGGCAGAGGAGAGCCAAAAGGGGGAAAAAGCCATGCCCTTTGCAGCCATCTTCCCAGCAGGAAGACCCACAGCCCAGAGCCGCACCAAGGGACCCAGTGTGATGGGAAGTGTTTCCGGCAACACCGCGTACATGCCACAATATTAGGTGTGGGCAATAGCGTTTCATGCACCCACAGCTAATTATCCCAGAGCTGGGAAGGCAGAGCTGTGTGAAAAGGGGGAAATTAACACACCCCATTCAGCCATCTTTACAGCAGGCTGGGAGCGCCCCTGCATGGCCCAGTGGCCCAGAACTTCCCTTGAGGGACAGCGCATACTTGTGACGTATCACAGCCTTCCCTCAGCAAAGGCCCTAGAAAGGCACGGCTTGGAAGAGGAACCCACCTAGAAAACCCAGGGACCCTACGCCAGTACCAAGGACTTGTGAGTCAGCGGCAGAGACAATCTGTGGCGAGACTGAAATGAATGTTTAGAGTCTTGCGACAGCTTTAAATCTCCTGGAACACCTGGGAGGTTTGATTATTAAAGCTGCCCTGCCTCCTTAACTGCTCAGACACACATCCCACATTCAGGGTGGACAGCACCAACAACACACCCAAACTGGGTGCACCAATTGGACCCCACAAGAACCAGACCCCCACACACCACAAAGACAAAGTTGGGGAGAACTGACTTGAGGGGAATAGGTGACTTGCGGGCACCATCTGCAGGTTAGTTAGAGAAAGTACACCACCAAGCTATAGATCTAACAAATTAGAGATTGGTGTCTGAATAATCCTTCATATCCTAAAAGAACCCTATCAAGTAAAGCAAAATTTTAAAGCATATGAAAAAACCAGATGATACAGGTAACCCAAACCCAAACACCCAAATCAAAAGATCAGAGGAGACACAGTACTTGGAGCAATTAATCAAAGAACTAAAGATGAACAATGAGAGCATGGCTCAGGATATAAAGGACATGAAGAAGACCCTAGAAGAGCATAAAGAAGAAATTGCAAGAGTAAATAAAAAAAAAATAGATGATCTTATGGAAATAGAAGAAATTGCAAGAGTAAATAAAAAAAAATAGATTATCTTATGGAAATAAAAGAAACTGTTGACCAAATTAAAAAGATCCTGGATACTCATAGTACAAGACTAGAGGAAGCTGAACAACAACTTGAGAACCACAGAACGGAAAATGAAAGAAAAAAGAAAGAATGGGGAAAAAAATTGAAAAATTGAAATGGATCTCAGGGATACGATAGACAAATAAAACATCCAAATATAAGACTCATTGGTGTCCCAGCAGGGGAAGAGAAGGGTAAAGGTCTAGAAAGAGTATTCAAGGAAATTGTTGGGGAAAACTTCCCAAACCTTCTACACAATATAAATACACAAAGCATAAATGCCCAGTGAACTCCAAATAGAATAAATCCAAATAAACCCACTCCGAGACATATTCTGATCAGACTGTCAAATATTGAAGAGAAGGAGCAAGTTCCGAAAGCAGCAAGAGAAAAGCAATTCATCACATACAAAGGAAACAACATGAGACTAAGTAGTGACTACTCAGTGGCCACCATGGAGGCGAGAAGGCAGTGGCATGACATATTTAAAACTCTGAGAGAGAAAAATTTCCAACCAAGAATACTTTATCCAGCAAAACTCGTCTTCAAATTTGAGGGAGAGCTTAAATTTTTCACAGACAAACAAATGCTGAGAGACTTTGCCAATAAAAGACTTGCCCTACTTCAGATTCTAAAGGGAGCCCTACCAACAGAGAAACAAAGAAAAGAGAGAGAGATATAGAGAAATTTAACAGACATATATAGAACATTACATCCCCAATCACCAGGATACACATTCTTCTCTAGTGATGATGGAACTTTCTCCAGAATAGACCATAGGCTGGGATATAAAACAAGCCTCAATAAATTTAAAAAATTTGAAATTATTCAAATCACATTCTCTGACCACAATAGAATACAAATAGAAGTAAATAACCATCAGAGACTTAGAAAATTCACAAACACCTGGAGGTTAAAAATGAGGGGGAGATGGAAACATTCCTGAATAATCAAAAGCTGAGGGACTTCATCACCAGTAGATCAGTCCTGTAAGAAATGCTAAAGGGAATTGAGCAGGCTGAAAGGAAGGGACACTAAACAATTGACTGAAACCACATGAAGAAATAAAGATTTGCAGTAAAGATCACATGGTAAATATAAATACCAATACTACTGTATTTTTGATTTGTAACTCCACTATTTACTTCCTACAGGATCTAAAATATATAAAATATAATAATAAATCAGTGGTTTTGGACTCAATTTAAAATATGTAATTTTTGACAAGAACTACATAAAGATGGGGGAATGGAGGAGTATAGGAACATAGTTTATGTGTCCTATTGAAGTTAAGTTGGTATCAAAGAAAACAAGATTGTTATAGACTTAAGATGTTAAATTTATGCCCCACAGTAAACACAAAGAAAGTATCAGAGAATATGACCATAGAGATGAAAAGTAGAGTATGGGTTATGTGCTGGTTTGAATGTATTATGACCCCTAAATGCCATTATCTTTGATGTAATCTTGTGTGGGCAGACCTATCAGTGTTAATTAGATTGTAATTCTTTGAATGTTTCCATGGAATGTGCCCCACCCAACTGTGGATGATAACTCTGAAGAATAATTTCCGTGGAGGTGTTACTCCACCCATTCAGGGTGGGCCTTGATCAGTGGAGCCATATAAATGGGCTTGCAAACGGGGAGCTAAGTGCAGCTGTGAGTAACGTTTTGAAGAGGAGCCACAGCCAAGAGGGACTCTTTGAAGAATGCACAGGAGCTACAGATGAGAGACAGTTTGAGGATGGCTGTTGAAAGCAGACTTTTGCTCCAGAGAAGGTAAGAGAGGAAAAACACTCCAAGAGCAACTAAGAGTGACATTTTTGAGGAACTGCAGCCTAGACAGGAACGTCCTGGGAGAAAGCCATTTTGAAACCAGAACTTTGGAGCAGACGTCAGCCACGTGCCTTCCCAGCTAACAGAGGTTTTCCGGACACCATTGGCCATCCTCCAGTGAAGGTACCTGATTGCTGATGTGTTACCTTGGACACTTTATGGCCTTAAGACTGTAACTGTGTGACCAAATAAACCCCCTTTTATAAAAGCCAATCCATCTCTGATGTTTTGCATTCCGGCAGCATTAGCAAACTAGAACAGGTTACGAGAAGTGGGGGAAGGGGCAATGGGGAATTAAGAAATGAGTGTAGGGTTTCTGTTTGAGGTGAAGGGAAATTTCTAGTAATGGATGGTCGGAAGGTGATGGCATTGCAACATTGTGAATGTGATTAATCCCACTAAATGGAATGCTTGGGAGGGGTTGGAATGGGAAGATTTATGCTGTATATATGTTTCCACAACTAAAAAAAAGATAGTGTAAATAGATAATGACAATTAAATGCCATAGATGATCCTGGATGAGATCTAAGACTAGAGGAGAGGAGGCTGAAAAGGACACAATTGGGACATAAGAAAGGAATGAAATATAGAATATAAGCTTTATATCAATGTTAAATTTCTTAAACATCTTAACTACACTTAATGTGATTACATAAATGAATGTTCTTATTCATAGAAAATGTATATGTGAATTATATTGTTTGTTCAAGGATGTGTGCAGCTTGCTCTCATATGTCCAGAAGACAGAGCAATAGATGATGGATGATAGGGAGGGAGGGAGGGAAAGAAAGAAAAGGGAAAGTGACAAAATATTAAAGGTGGTAGATCGGGGTATTGGTGGAGGGGGGTTGTGTTATGCTGGAGTTCTGTGTATGGGGTTTGTATTATCTTTGCAACTGTTACTGGAAGTTTGTATTTATTTCAAAATAAAAATTTTAAAAAAGTCAGTAGTGTTTCTATATACTAGTAATGAGCAAGCTAAGAAGGAAATTGTGATGGTTAGGTTCATGTGTCAACTTGGCCAGGTGATAGTACCCAGCTGTCTGGTCAAGCAAACACTGGCCTAACCATTGCTGTGAGGACGTTTATGGCTGGTTAATAAACCAACAGGCTGGTTTATTAAATCATCAGTCAATTGACTGCAGCTGTGACTGATGACTCACCAAAGGGCGTGTCTTCCAAAATGAGAGAATGCAATTGGCTGGATTTAATCCAATTAATCAGTTGAAGACTTATAAGCAAGACAGATACAGGACCTTCACTTCTTCTTCGGCTGCCCAGTGAAGCATTTCCTGAGGAGTTCGTCAAAGTTGCCGGTTCGTTTCCTGAGGAGTTCATCAGACATCTTCCTTGGAGTCAACAGTTTGCTGACTGCTCTACAGAATTTGAACTCATGCATACCCACAGTTGCGTGAGTCACTTTTACAAATCTGATAGTCAGAGATACCTCTCATTGATTGTTTCCCTAGAGAACCCTAACTAATACAGAAGTCATTAAAAAAATTCTGTTTACATTAGTGACTTAAACATCTAGGAATAAATTTAACCTAGGATATAAAGGACTTGTAAACAGAAAACTATAAAACAAAGACCTAAGTAAATGAAAGGGCAATCCATGTTCATGTATTGGAAGACTATCCTTAGAATGTCAATTCTATCCAAATTAATTTACAGATTCAATGCAATCCCTATCAAAATTCCAACAGCCTACTTTGCAGAAATGGAATTATCAAATTTGTTTGGAAGTGTAAGGTGCCCTGAATAACTAAAAACATCTTGAAAAAGAAGAATGAAGTTGGACTCACACTTCTTGACTTTAAAGCGTATTACAAAGCTACAGTAGTCAAAAAAGCATGGTACTGGTCTTGGTAGCCAGTTCTGTGTTGCCACCATGGTCGACATGGAAGATGGCAAGGAGTCTGGTGCCCTGTCCTCTCATTCCAAGAGCACAGGTTCCAAGTCAGGGTTGACAAAATTTTCTCCCTGAAGAAGTAGAATGCAGTGGTCACGTGGAGCTGGGATGTGGAGTGCGATGTATGTGCCATTTGCAGGTTCCAGGTGATGGATGAGAGAACAGAGATTCACTAACTGGTCTGGGGCACACAGCTGGTAAATAGCAATGAGATGTCTGTCTTAGATGTCAAGCTGAAAACTAACAGAGGATTGTGTTGTGGTCTGGAAAAAAATGTAATCATTCCTTCCACAATTGTTGCATGTCCCTGTCAGTAAAACAGAATAATCATTGCCCTCTCTTCCAGCAAGACTGGGTGGCCAAAAGAATTGGCAAATGAGAGTGGTGGAAAGGTTTTTTTAGTGCAGTTGTTCTGAGCCCTGGTGGATCTTGTTATCAATAAGTGTCCTGTAAAGGCTTGAACACCCCCACAGGATATAATTCTTCAAATAGGAGGAGATGGATCCTTGGTCCTTTGGCATTCATCAAAGGCATGGTTTAGAATTTTGTCAGTTTTATTTTTGTAAATCCTCTACAATGAAGAAGATATTTTTTTAAAGGTAGTCTTTCCTACCTCTGCTTAGAAGTGCTGTAAAAGAAGTAAAAGAGGCGGCGAGAACTACAAATTGAATGACCTTTTTAATTTATCTATTGATATCCAAAGGGCTGTGAAAGCATTTCCATTCAGAAAAGAATTTTTTGCTTGCTCATGTTTGATCAGTTTAAAAAAGAAAGGAATTGTTAAGTAACAAGTAAGGGACAGTTTGAAACCCAACTCTTATCCTTAATTTGTTTCTCGTATTTATTTTTTGAGGAGAAGGGAGATGTAGCTCAGGAAATCTTCCTTTCTTGTAATGAGAATTTTAAGTTTGACCATTATACCAGTGAACAAAGTACATAAAATTTAACGTTCGGGCATATGGGATTTTGATTGTCTCATTGACTTATCAGAAAGACCTAGATCAGCATTCGCCTCACTGTTAAATTGTTGAGTGATAAGTGACTTAAGTATTTTCAAGTTTTGATCAAATTAGATTATTTTGTAATTTACCTGTGAAACTGTGTTTTTGGTGGAATGTTAATTAAGGGGAAATGTTTACCACTCTTCAATTGGATCAAAAAGTTTATTTTTTCACATGATGTTTTAATAAGCAGTTTATTCTGTTTACAAAAAAAAACCAAACAGACAAACAAAAAACCCTCATCGTATTGGCACAAGAATAGATATATTGACCAATGGAATTGAATTGAGAATTCAGAAATAGACCCTTTCATCTTTGGCCACTTGATTTTTTTTTAATTCAATTTTATTGAGATATATTCACATACGATGCAGTCATACAAAGTGTACATTCAGTTGTTTACAGCACCATTATATAGTTATGCGTTCATAACCAAAATTAATTTTTGAACATTTTCATTACCCCACACACAAAAATAATAAGAATAAAAATTAAAGTGAAAAAGAACAATTAAAGTAAAAAAAAAACACTGGGTGCCTTTTTTTTTTTTTTTTTTTTTTTTTTTTGTCCCCATTTTTCTACTCATCCATCCATACACTGGACAAAGGGGAGTGTGGTCCATATGGCTTTCCCAATCACATTGTCACCCCTCATAAGCTACATTTTTATACAATCGTCTTCAAGATTCAAGTGTTCTGGGTTGTATGTATTTTGATAGTTTCAAGTGTTTACCTCTGGCTATTCCAATTCATCAGAACCTAAAAAGGGTTATCTATATTGTGCATAGGAGTGCCCACCAGAGTGACCTCTCAGCTCCTTTTGGAATCTCTCTGCCACTGAAGCTTATTTCATTTCCATTCACATCCCCCTTTTGGTCAAGAAGATGTTCTCCATCCCACGATGCTGGGTCTAGATTCCTCCCCGGGAGTTCATATACCACATTGCCAGGGAGATTCACTCCCCTGGGTGTCAGATCCCATATAGAAGGGAGGGCAGTGGTTTCACCTGCCAAGTTGGCTTAGCTAGAGAGAGAGTGGCCACTTGATTTTTGACAAGGCTGCCAAGTCCACTCAATTGGGAAATAAATAGTCTCTTCAACAAATGGTGCTGGGAGAGTTGGATCTCAATATGCAAAAGAATGAAAGAGGACCCCTATCTCACACCCTATACAAAAATTAACTCAAAATGGATCAAAGACCTAAATATAAGAGCCAGAATGATAAAACTCCTGGAAGAAAACATCAGGAAGCATCCTTAGGATCTTGTGTTAGGCAATAGTTTCTTAGACTTTACCCTCGAAGCACAAGCAATGAAAGAAAAAATAGATAAATGGGACTTCCTCAGAATTAAAAACTTTTGTGCATCAAAGGACTTTGTCTCGAAATTGGAAGGACAACCTATTCAATGGGAGAAAATGTTCGGAAACCACATATCCAATAAGGGCTTAATATCCAGAATACATAAAAAAGCCCTACAACTCAACAATAAAAAGACAAACAATCCAATTTAAAAATGGGCAAAACTTATGAAGTTTGTTATTGCAAAGGAGAGGCTAAGCCTACCTAAGAGTCACCCCCAGAGAACCTCTTTTGTTGCTCAAATGTGGCCTCCCTCTCTAAGCCAACTCAGCTGGTAAACTCACTGCCCTCTCCCCTGCGTGGGACATGACTCCCAGGGGTGTAAATCTCCTTGGCAACATGGTGCATGACTCGCTGGGATGAGCTTGGCCTTGGCATTGTGGGATTGAGAAAGGCTTCTTGACCAAAAGGGGGAAGAGAAAAGAAAGAAAATAGTTTCGGTGGATGACAGATTTCAAATGGAGTCGAGAGGTCATTCTGAGTCGAGAGGTCATTCTGGAGGTTGTTCTTATAGATAGCCCTTTTTAGTTTTTAGCATATTAGAATAGCTAGAAGGAAATACCTGAAACTGTTGAACTGCAACCCAGTATCCTTGATTCCTGAAGATGATCGTGTAACTCTGTAGCTTACTCGGTATGACTATGTGATTGTGAAAACCTTGTGCTCCCACTCCCTTTATACAGTGTATGGATGGATAAGTAGAAAAATGAGGACAAAATGTAAATGAATAATAGGGAAGGATGGGGGTATGGGATGTTTTTGGTGTTCTTTTTTACTTTAATTTTAATTTTAATTCTTCTTTGTGTGTGGTAATGAAAATGTTCAAAAATTGGTTGTGGTGATGAATATACAACTATACGATGGTACTGTGAACAACTGATTGTCCACTGTGGATGACTGTATGGTTTTGTGAATATATCTCAATAAAATTGAATTTTTTAAAAAATAGGCAAAGGACTTGAACAGATGTTTCTCCAAAGAGGGTATACAAATGACTAAAAAGCACATGAAAAGATGCTTAACATCACTAGCTATTAGGGAAATGCAAATCAAAACCACAATGAGATATCATTTCACACCCAGTAGAATGGCTACTATTAGAAAAATACAAGTGTTGGAGAGGATGTGGAGAGATAGGAACACTCTTTTTTTGCTGGTGGGAATGTAAAACGGTGCAGCCCCTGTAGAAGACAGTTTGGTAGTTCCTCAGGTAGCTAAATATAGAATTACCATGACTGAGCATTCTCGCTAATGTATCTACCCAGAAGAACTGGAAGCAGGGACTCAAACAGATATTTGTACATCGATGATCACAGTAGCATTATTCACAATTGCCAAAAGATGGAAGCAACCAAAGTGTCCATCAACCAGTGAATGAATGGATACACAAAATGTGGTGTATACATACAATGGCTATAAAAAGGAGTGAAGTCTGATGCATGCAACAACATGGATGAACGTTAAGGACATTATGCTGAGTGAAATAAGCCAGAAACAAAAGGACAAATATTGTATGATCCCACTGATATGAACCAATTATAATAAGCAAACTCATAGAGTTAGAGTCTAGAATATAGGTTACCAGAAGATAGATTGAGGGTAGAAAATGGGGAGCTGATGCTTAATATGTACAGAATTTCTATTTAGATTGATTGTAAAGGTCTGGAAATGGGTGGTGGTGACAGTAGCACATTATTGTGAGTTTAATTAACAGCAGTGAATTATGTATATGAATATAGTTGAAAGGGGAAGTTTTGGGTTTTGTATGTTACTAGAATGAAAATTAGAAGATAAAACATGGGACTGTATAATCCTGTTGTTGAAGATGGACTGGGCTTAATAATACAAGTATAAGAACGTTCTTTCATGAACTATAACAAATGTATATACTAATACGAGGTGTTGATAATAGGGTGGTATGTGAGAAAAAATACACCTAATGTTAACTGAGGACTATGGTTAATAATACTATTTTAATATTCGTTCATCTGTTGTAACAAAGGTACCACACTAATGAAAAGTGTCAACAATGGGGGGATATGGAAACGTGTTTTTACATGATTTTTCTATAATCCTGCAACTTCTCTAATTAAAAAATATTTTTTTAAAAAACACAATGAGATAACACTTCACACCCAATAGCATGACTATGTTTTTTTTAATGGAAAATAATAAGTGTTGGCAAGGATGTGGAGAAATGCATTGCTGATGGGAATGTAAAATAGTGCAGCCACTGAGGAAAACAGTTTGGTGGTTCCTCCAAAGAGTTAAACATAGAATTACCATATGACCCAGCATTTCCACTCCTGGGTATATACCCAAAATAATTGAATTAGGGACTCGTGCAGATATTTGTACCCTAATGTTCATAGCAGCATTAACAACTCAAGTCTCCACCAGCAGATGAATACATGAACAAATTGTGGTATATACATGCAACAGAGTATTATTTAGCCATAAAAAGGAGTGAAGTTCACATGGATGAACCTTGAAACCATTATGTTGAATGAAATAAGCCAGATGTGAAAGGACAGATATTGTATGATTCCACTTATATAAAATATCTAAAATAAGCAAATAAAAGAGGCAAAAAGTAAACTAGAGGTTACCAGGTATGGGGCAGGGAGGGGGAATGTGGAGTTATTTCTTAATAGATACAGAATTTCTGTTTGGGGTCATGAAAAAGTCTTGGTAGTGGATGGTGCATGATGTTTGGACAATATTGTGAATGTAATTAACACCTCTGAAGTGTACACTTAAAAATGGTTAAAATGACATGGAGGAACCTTAAATGCATATTGTGAAATGAAAGAAGCCAGTCTGTAAAGACTACAGACTTTATGAATCCAATTCTGTGACATTGTGAAAAAGGTAGTAGAAAGATCAGAGATGGTTTCCAGGGGTTGGGGGAATAGAGGGAAAAGGGGGAGGAATGAATATGTGGAGCACAAGGCATTTTTAGGGTAGTGAAACTATTCTGTATGATATTGTGTTTGGTGGATACATGGTGTTATACATTTGTCAAAACCCACAGAACTGTGCGACACAAAGAGGGAACCCTAATGTAAACTATGGACTTCAGTTATTAGCAATGTACAATATTGGTTCCTCAACTGTACCAAATATACCCCATCAATGAAAGTTATTAATAATAAGGGAAACTAGGGGGTGGGGTGGGAGTATGGGAACTTTTTGTGCAGTTTTTCTATAAATCTAAATTTACTCTAAAAATAAAGTTTATTATTTTTCAAAAAAAAAAACCAGACCAACATGACATTTGATCATTTGAATGCAGTAATTCCTAAGTTATAAAATCAGATCATATTCTGATATGTGAAACATTGGATCTAGAAATCTTCCTGATCTGTATAGTTAGCTTAACAAATTGAACAGAATTTATAGTTTCCCTCTATCTGGGTTTAACCCATTTATACCAGATTGGAATTTTGTCCCTGCATTTGTCTGTCATATGTTTCTTTTTTATCTGTCTCTTCCCCACTATCGACATTCGCCAGCTGGCTTTGTTTGAGCCTCAAGTGAGGCGGTATTTACAGCTCACTTGGACAGATGCTGCAAGTAGGATAGCCCAAGGGCAGATGAAATAATATCTAGGATAAGAATACTACATCTCCCTTGCTCTATTTGCTTTCACATTAGGAAGAATTCTTCTCCCTCGCTCCCTATCAAATGAGAAATAGTATTGAGTGGTTTGGTACAGTATATAAAGTATGCATCTAATGGAATGGTATTTTGGGAACTATTAGCAGCATTGGCTCTGCCGAGTCCCAAGATTTTGCCTTCCTCTCTTTTTCTCCTCCCCTTCCCTCTCCTCCTCCTTCTTAGTAGGCAGCTTCTTAGCAAATTACAAGCTCTGCCTCTGGCTTGCTGGATAGCAATAGCAGTGCAAGCTTTTTCTAGTTTCCAAGGGAGACCGGGTGCTGAGACTGCAGTGTTTCCCTGCAGCCAGTTACCTTTCTTGCTATGCATCTCCACACATCTCTTGACCTTCATTCTGCTATGCAGGCCTGCGCAAGGAGGTAACCGTCTTTTCTTGGAGCTCTCTTTGTCAAAGCAGATGGAAGGAAAGTGGGGTGGTATGGGGCCAGGCACACAGGGACAGCAGAGTGTAAATGCTGCCATTAGGAAAAGAGTAGCTCTTGAAGTGTGGTGTATCTATGAGCTTGTTCCTATTTGCTGTATCTATAAATGTCTTAAAGGTGGGAGCCCCAGCCCTACCTCATATAACTTAAAAGTACTATATATGATGTAAAATTACTGCAATAATACTTCCAGGAAGCATAGAAGAAATTTGGGAACTTTATCTTAAGAATTTAAATCAACTGCTTTTAAACTTAATGAACAAATTGTGTTCTTGACAAAATTCTTTTATGTTTATTGTCTATGAGTTGTGTCTGGTTTTCAGGTTTAAGGAGGGGTTTGACAATAATGTCTCTTAGTTGGATTCCCAGAACTTCTAGAGCTGTGCAGTCCAATGTGGTAGCCAGTAGTCACATGTGACTATTTAAGTTTAAATTAATTATGATTAAAGGAAATTTTTAAAATTCAGTTCTTCAGTAACACTTTTCACATTTTAAATTCTCAGTAGCCATGTATGGCTAGTGGCCACCGTATTGGACAGTGCAGGTATAAAACATATCCATTATCTTACGAAGTTCTATTGAACAGTACTGTTTTAGAGAATGTGGCCTATGGAATGTAGGAAATGTAATATTTCACCAGAACTAATGAATACACATTTTGATGAGAAGATTTAGTCATTTGTCTAGAATCAGTGTATGGTTCACAGCTTGAAAAAATGTTAAAAACTATAGACTTATCCTTTTATTTTATAAAATTAGAAATTAAGGTCCCAAGAGATTAAGTGATTCTTTTAAGGTCAAACAACTAGTAAACAGCAGGACTGAAAGTAGAACCCAGATAGCTTGTTCTTCTATTATACCCATTCCCAATTAGAAATAGCAAGGAAAGCTTGAAGTTAAACTTGCCTAATAGGACCTTACAGTTGTAGAAATAACTGTATCCTCTAAGGAGAATTGAGTCCCTCACATTATCTGTCACTTACAGTTTATTGATGACGGCCTTATAGCAGGTAGATGACAACCTCTAGAAATGTAAAAATCATCCTTTCCCAAGACAGAGAGTTGGTTATGGCAAACTGTTAGGAAATGTAAGGGGATACTAGAAGTCTAATGCAAGACCTCTTTATCCACCAATTTCTGTTATTGTGGATTTTGGAAGCAGAAATTTCTTGCTCCGTAAGTCTGTATGGCTAAGTGGAATAAATGGTTTCATTATGGTGTGGTATAAGAAAAGCTGTACTGGAAGCAGGAAGACCATGGTCGTCCCTTTAAATGTATACTTAAATAACATCATGTCCTTGAGAAAGTCTTTTAATGTTTCCTTAGGCCTGGACAGGCTTGTCTATAGAAAAGAAATAATTTTATCATCTCTACCTGAAGTCTTGGAATTAGATCAAATTATTTCTTGGAAGTCATCAAGTCTTTAACTATAAGGTCTAGGATTCTGTTATTCCTCTAAGTTTTTCCCCTTCCCCCATAGCTATAAATATATGGTTCCTCTGAATATGGCCTCTTTGAGTAACCTTTGCTTTTGTATCCTTATCTCCAAGTCCAAGAAATGACAAGCTATCTTACAGGACCATTAGTATCCCATAATTTACAACCATGGCATCCTGAATGCTACACATGACATATCCCCAACTTGGTTCCTTCCCTGTTTGAAGCTAATACATTGAAGTATCCTTTTCTTTTCAGGACAGATTTGAGGCATAGGATTCCTTAAAGCTACTTCAAAAACCAATTTCCCATTGGTGGGTTCCAGAAGAAAATTTTATTTTCTCATTATTCTAGGAAAAGGGAGTTTTGTTCTCTCCTTGGAAATCATGGTTATTTCTCTTTTATTCTTTTTCCACTTAGGGTACTTTTATTTTACTTAGATACTCCTATGAACCTTCATGAAGAACATTTTCAAGGGAATTAAGACTTCTTCCACATGAGTTTTACATTTTTGGGAAAAATAATTAAGGGAAACTTTTTTATTAAACTAGATGGGGTGACATAATAGTGTGGCTAGTCTTTCTTTCTTTTTCCAAATCACCATGGCTGCACTTTTAATGTGGCGATGAAAATAATGTAGCAGTGGTGGTGGTGGTGGCAGGAACAGCAGCTGAGCTATACTGAGTACTTAATAAGTGCCAGTCCTGTTCTAAGTGCTTTACATAGATTTTCATTTAGTCTTTACAACAATCCTATTAATACTTGTTAATAGCTATCACAACTGTTAATATCTCCATCTTAAAAGAAACGTGAGTTTAGGCGTAAATAATTTATCCCAAAAGATCACCCAGCAAATAAATTGAAGAGGCAGGGTAAAAACCCAGGCAATCTGATTCCCATGCTAAGGTACTTAATCACTACACTTTACTTGTCAGAAAATATTTTAGGTCTTCTCTCTTTATTTATTCTGATATTCTTGATATTCAGTAGTGATTTGCTAGGCATTTTGTACAGCTTATTAAGACAGAATTGTTCCATCTATGATATATAAAGGGGCACTGTGAACTTTAAAGGCAGAGAATAAATTATTTCTGTGAAGTCATGCTTAATTCGCTATAATCGATTATTGGAATGCTCTATAATTATGTAACCTCAAAGACATAGCAAATACAAAGAAAACATGTTTCCCTCCTAGTAGGAAACAAAGTAGACAGATATGGTCATCAAAGGACTTCCCATGCTGCTTAGTTGGGGATGTGAGCCTAGTTTTATCTGGATGCCAGAAGGCCTAGTTTTATCTAAATGTGCCACCATTATATGCTAGAAGTTATTATTTCTATTTTGTGACCTGTATTCTTTTCATAATAATGAAGAATCATGTAGGATTCAGATTCATGGCATGGTTGCAAATGCTTCTCAGAAAGAACCAGTGGTATCAGGTTTGGGCTTGATCTAGCATTGGAACCAGCAGAATTTTTCTGTGAAGGGCCAGATAGTAAATATTTCACTCTTTGCAGACCTGGCAGTCTCCATCTCAACTTTAAACTCTTCTGCTGTAGTGCAAAAGTGACCTTAAGACAATATATGAACGAATGGGCATGACTGTATTCCATGAAACTTTATTTACAAAAATATGACAGGCGAGATTTAGCCTAACAGCCATAGATTGCTAACCCCCAGTATAGATTTTACAAGTCTAAGGACTTAACATGTGCTGAAAACACAGTATGGCCACAAGGCAATCATAAATTAGGTGCATTGCTCCTGTGAGCCTTGGAATCCCCATCGATGTAAAAAAAAAAAGATGACTGAAAGTGCTACCTCCTCTCTCAAAGAGATTTACAAATTCAAGCACTGGAGTTTTCTGGGTTTTGTTTCCACAAGAATTTTTTTCCCTATAACTTAATTAATACCATCTCATATATTGACACAGGTTACAAAATACACAAACTACTTATTTATATGTATAGAAATACATGCATTTTATCTCTACATGCATAGATCAAATCTAGACATATATACGTGTAGTAAAATAGAAATGGTGTTATCTCTATGTGCTGGAATTTGTTTATTTTTATTTGTTTCCACATTTTTGTCTGTTTTGTAATTTTTTTCCATGAAAAACATGCATGATTTCAAATATTTAAGACTCCAAGTCAAGTGAAAGCTTCTTGATCTTACCTACCATACCTATTTTTACTAGCTCTATTTCTCTCATTCCATAAAACTCCCTAGAGTAGGCAGTGAGATAAGGATCTTGGAAACTCTTTTACTGTGGCTTCTATCCAGAATACAAAGAAGAAAATAACAGTCAAGAATGAGTATAATAATGATGCTGTGTATGTTTTGCAGATTAGAAATGATATGTGAGTTAAATAAGCTGACTGATAATCAAGATAAGATTTCATGGGACACCCTGTTGCAAAGTGTTAGTGATAGGGTAGTATTTGAGAACCCCACATTTTATGCATGATTTTTCTGTAGAACCACAACATCTCTAATTTAAAAAAAAGAAAAAAAAAGAGACTTCATGGGAAGTTACTCATACTTAATGTGCTTTCTTACCAATCCTAAGGTCTGTACACAGCTTCTGCAAATTTGGGGACTTACTGTTGTTAGTTCACACAGAAGGGAGGAATATATTGAGAAAGCATGACCCAAGCCTACCAAACTCATAGTAGATTTGTACATATATTGGCATTCCAATTTATTAATCCACACTGAAGAAAAAGAATGACTATTAAAATAGCTTCAGGCTATGGTGCATCTTGTATTAGACAAAGTCTCCCATAGAGAATAATTAGAAAAACTGGATAAATATAAGAAAAAAGAATGTCTGAAGGCATTAGAGAGTTACCAAGGAAGTGAGGACTTGAGGGCTCAAGATCCTGAAGCGAAGGGACTATAAAGAGGTAAACCCAACATTTGGCTGAGGTTTTCCCCTTGAGGCATTTGCTGATTAGTAAAGCTGTAGCTATGAGGCTAAGACACTGGGCACGAGTTTGAGCAGTCTTATGGAACTGAAGGAACAAAATTGGAGTTAAGGCTCTGCTGAGGAAAAGGGACTCCAGTAGACCGCCACCCCAGGCTTTCAGCTGAGACCACTAGAGGGCAACAACACCCTACCCAAAAAAGCTTACCAGAAATAGATCAGCCCTTGCAAAGACTAAAGCCCAGCTTCGAATCAATTCAGTCTCAATGTGGAGTAAGGTAATTTGCCTTAGCACATTGGTTCTCAAAGAATGGTCCCCTGATCAACAGCATTATCTGAGAACCAATTAAAATAGCAAATTCTCAGACACCACCTTAGACTTACTGAATCAGGACCTCTGAGGGTGTGTGTTTCACAAGCCCTCCAAATGATTCTGGTATAAACGAATGTTTGAGTACTACTTCCGTAATTTAGCAGCCAGAAGGAAAAGAATATCATCCATGAAGGATGATATCATCCAGAGCCTCAAAATGTCTCTACAGTTTTTCACTAAAAATGTCTGGCATTAATTTAAAAATTACGAGAGATACCAAGAAATAAAGACCAGTATACCAAAACCCAAGAGAGAAAACAGACAATAGAAACAGATCCAGATATCAGTGTTATCAGACATGGTCTTTAAAATAATAATGGTTAGTATGTTCAAGAAAATAGAAGACAAGATGGAGAATTTCACCAGAGAACTGCAATCTATTCAAAAGATCTGTGTGACTATCCTAGAACTGAAAAATAAAACAACTGAAATTAAGAAACTTAATTGTTGAGTTTGTAGTAGGCCAGCTAAAGAGGATTGGTGAACTGGAAAACTGGACAGTAGAAAATATCCAGAATGAAGCCCAGAGAAAGAAAAAGGATGGAAATATACAGGGGAAAATGCATAATAAATAAATGGGATATGTCTATAAGGTCTAACATAAGTGAATTGGAGCCCCAGAAGAAGGGAAGAAGAGAAAAACTAGCTGTATTTTCATGGAACAGCATTTTTACTTGAAAGACTGGCACATGGTGAAACTGTGGTTATTCAGACTTGGATATTTAACAGCCATTTTCTTGAAAATGAACAAAATGAGCATGTTACTTCAAGGAAAATAGCTGATAATGTCTATTGCCAATTATAAAATTAAAACTTACAGCAAAAATTAGAATTTTGGAAAACTTGTATCTGCTATTGTGTTATTATTGATGGCTTCCCATTAAGTAAAGACTATTCTAGGATTGATGGTGATATTAAAGAATGTGAAGTTTTTATTATTGTGTAAAGAAATGTCAACATTTTGGAGATCTGCATAACTTAGTGCATCAGTATTTTCCGTGTGACAAATGCATGGTGTTACAAAATCATACATGGGTAGGAAGATCCATTCAAGTACACAATAGACCAATGGATTTTAACATAATTTGAAAAGTCTATTGACGTGCCTTCAGATTCCATATTACATTAATCCTTAAGAAACTACTACTGGCTGAATTTTGGTGTAATATGAAAGAAGAATTATCTGAAAAAGCTATTCTAATACTACTCCCTTTTCCAACTACATATCTGTGTGATGCTGGATATTCTTTATATATTTAAGCGAAAACAACATATTGCAACAGATTGAATGCAGAAGCAGATACAAGAATTCAGCTGTCTTCTATTAATCCAGACATTTAAAGAAATTTTCAAAAATGTAAAACAATCCGTTCTTCTTATTAAATTTTTCTGTTTAGAAAAGTAAAGATATTTTTCATAAAAATGTTAACATGGGGTGATTATTTTTTTTTATAATAAATTTTATTTTGAAATAAGTTCAGTCTTACGGGAACAGTTGTAAAAACAGTACAAACCCCATACATAGAACTCCATCATACCCTGACCCCCCTCCCCCGATACCCCGATCCATCACCTTTAAGATCCTGTCACACCACTGTCTCTTTCTTTCCCTCCCTCTCTCCCTCCCTCCCTCCCTCCCTAACACCCATCATCTATTGCTCTGTCCTCTGAACATATGAGAGCAAGCTGCACATATCTTTGAACAAACAGTATAATTCACATATACCTTTCCCAGGGACAAGAACATTATTTTATGCAATCTCATTAAATGCAGCTAATAAGTTCAAGATATTCAACATAGATATAAAGCTTACATTCTATATTTCCTTTTTTTTTTTTCCCTTGTGTCCCATCTGTGTCCCTTTGAGCCTCCTCTCCTCCGACCTCAGATGCCATCCAGGATCATCCTTGGCATTTAATTGTCATCTATTTAGACTGTCTTTTTTTTTTTTTTTTCCCATTGTGGAAAGATATATATAGCCTAAATCTTCCTATTCCACCCCTCCCTAGCATTCCATTAGTGGGATTAATCACATTTAGAATGTTGCAATGCTATCACCTTCCGACCATCCATTTCTAGAAGTTTCCCTTCACCCCAAACAAAAACCCTACTCTCATTTCTTAACTCCCCATTGCCCCTTCCCCCACTTCTTGGAACCCCTACTCTACTTTTCATCTGTTTGGTAATATTCTCTGGTACTTTCTTTATGTTTACCATGGGGCTTAAATTTAACATCTTAAATCTATAACAATCTTGTTTTTCTTTGATACCAACTTAACTTCAATAGGACATGTAAACTGTGTTCCTATACTCCTCCATTCCCCCACCTTTATGTAGTTCTTGTCAAGAATTACATATTTTACATTGAGTCCAAAACCACTGATTTATCATTACAGTTTATTTATTTTAGATCCTGTAGGAAGTAAATAGTGGAGTTATAAATCAACAATACCATAGTATTGGTCTTTATATTTACCATGTGATCTTTACTGGAAACCTTTATTTCTTCATGTGGTTTCAGTCAATTGTTTAGTGTCCCTTCCTTTCAGCCTGCTTAGGACTGATCTACTGGTGATGAAGTCCCTCGGCTTTTGATTATCTGGGAATGTTTTCATCTCCCCCTCATTTTTATCCTTCAGGTGTTTGTGAATTCTCCAAGTCTCTGATGGTTATTGACTCCTATTTGTATTCCATTGTGGTCAGAGAACGTGCTTTGAACAAATACATTTTTTTATTTTTTATTTTATTGAGGCTTGTTTTTATGTCCCCGCATACAGTCCATTCTGGAGAAAGAGCCATGATCACTAGTGGAGAACATGTGCCCCAGTGACCTGGGATGTAATATTCTATATATGTCTGTTAAAAGTCTCTATATCTCTCTCTCATTTCTTTGTTTCTCTGTCAGTAGCGCTCACTTTAGTATCTGAAGTAGGGCAGGTCTTTTCTTAGCAAACTCTCTCAGCATTTGTTTGTGAAAAATTTAAGCTCTCCCTCAAATTTGAAAGAGAGTTTTACTGGATAAAGTATTCTTGGTTGGAAATTTTTCTCTCTCAGAGTTTTAAATATGTCATGCCACTGCCTTCTCGCCTCCATGGTGGCTGCTGAGTAGTCATTACTTAGTCTTATGTTGTTTCCTTTGTATGTGGTGAATTGCTGTTCTCTTGCTGCTTTCAGAACTTGCTCCTTCTCTTCAATATTTGACAGTCTGATCAGAATATGTCTTGGAGTGGGTTTGTTTGAATTTATTCTATTTGGAGTTCGCTTTGTGTATTTATATTGTGTAGAAGGTTTGGGAAGTTTTCTCCAACAATTTCTTTGAATACTCTTTCTAGACCTTTACCCTTCTCTTCCCCTTCTGGGACACCAATGAGTCTTAAATTTGGACGTTTTATTTTATCTATCATATCCCTGAGATCCATTTCAATTTTTTCAATTTTTTTTCCCCATTCTTTCTTTTGTTCTTTCATTTTCTGTTCTGTGCTCCTAGAGGAGGCTGAGTTGTTGTTCAACTTCCTCTAATCTTATATTATGAGTATCCAGAGTCTTTTTAATTTGGCCTACAGTTTCTTTAATTTCCATAAGATCTTCTATTTTTTTATTTACTCTTGCAATATCTTCTTTATGCTCTTCTGGGGTTTTCTTTATGTCTTTTATATTCTGTGCCATGCTCTTCTTCAAGTCTTTTATATCCTGTGCCATGCTCTCATTGCCTGTCTGTAGTTCTTTGATTAATTCTGCCAGGAACTGTGTGTCTTCGAATCTTTTGATTTGAGGGTTTGGGTTCAGGTTCTCCATGTCGTCTGGTTTTATCATATGCTTTAAGATTTTCTGTTGTTTTTGGCCTCTTGGGCATTTGCTTTACTTGATCTTTAATTTGTTAGAATTGCAGCTTGGTGACATACACTTTCTCTAACTAACCAGCAGATGGCGTCCATGAGTCACTTATTCCCCTCAAGTCAGTTCTCCCCAACTTTGTGGTGTGTGGGGATCTGATTCTTTTGGGGTCCAATTGGTGCACTTAATTTGGGTGTGTTGTCAGTGCTGTCTACCCTCAATGAGGGGCGTGTGCCTGAGTGGTTAGGGAGGAAGGGCAGGTTAACAAACCTCCCAGGTGTTCCCGGAGATTTAAGGCTGTTCTCTACTGCTGACACAAAAGTCCTTGGTATTGGTGTAGGTTCCCTGGGATTTCTGAGCAGTTCCCCCCTCCCTGCTGTGCTTTTCCAGGACCTCTGCTGAGGCGGGGAGGGCCGTGCCACGTCAGAAGTGAGCGCCAGCCTCCAGGGAAGCTCTGGGCCACCAGGCTGTGTAGGGGCATTCCCAGCCTGCTTCAGAGATGGTTGAATGGGATGCGTTAACTTCACCCTTTGCACACAGCTCCACTCTCCCAGCTCTGGGACGATCAGCCGTGGGTATATTCAAGGCCACTGTCCACGGCCGATATTGTGTCGTGTGAGCGGTGCTGCGGGAAAGACTCCCTGTCAGGCTGGGTTTCTTGGCTTGGCTCTGTGCTGTGTGTTTGTCCTGGGCAGGAGTAGCCCTGCCCGCTGGGGAGACGGCTGCAAGTCGTGCATCTCCCGTTTGCTCCCCTGGACCCGAGACAATCAGCAGTGAGTGTGGAAAGGGGTATCCTCCACCCCAGACACCGAGGCATTAGTCCAGACCGCTCCCGTCTTATCTGCAGCTGTTCCTGGGCTTTTTTTTGAAACACCAACCCACCATTTCCCCACACTGCAGCGTGGCCGAGGGACTCAGCCGACACACTCACTCGTTTCAGAATGCAGACTCCTGGTTTCACCAAACACACGTTCCCTGTGGCTTTAGCAGAACTTGTCCAGCTGGTGCTACTCTGGAAGTGGTGTTCTGGGTCCTTTCTGGTTTTTTTTCTAGTGTTTTCCAAGGAGGTGTTTTTTTCTCTGTCTCACCTAGTCGCCTTCTTAGGTTCCTCCTCAGGGTGATTATTTTTAAACGAATTAATGCATATTTTAAAAATTTCTCAGTTCTAATTTCTAATGAAGTAAATATTTATAGATAAACCCCCACATAAACAAAAGCTCTTTGGGGTTCTCAGTAATTTTTAAGTGTTAAAAGGGGTCCTCTGACAAAAAAATTGAGAACCACTGCTGTACATATCAAAATGACATTTAAAAGATATCATATGGTATTATGAATAATTTTATTCCACTAAATGTGCAAATAAAAATGAAATGGAAAATTCCTTGTAAAACAAATATTACCAGAACAGAAAACCTGAAGCCATAATCTACTAAAGAAATTGAATCCATTATTTAAAACCTTCCCACAAAGAGCACTCTAAACCCAGAAGGCATCATTGGTGAACTCTTCCAGTGTTCTAATAACTCCAATCTTATGCAGATTCTTCCAGAAAATAGACAAAGAGGGAACATTTCCCAATTCACTTTAGTTCAGTGTAGACTTAATTCCCCTAAACCAGACCAGAATATTACAAGAAGGGAAAATTACAGGCCAGTTTCCCTCATAAACGTGGTTGCAGAAATCCTAAACTAAATATTAGTAAATCTATGTAAAAAGATGATACAACATTATCAAGTTGGGTTTGTCCCAAGAATTCAGTGTTGTTTTATCACTTGAAAATCATTCAGTGTGAGAAAAATAATGATAATCTCAGTATATGGGGGTGGGGGTGGGGGTGGAGGGGTAAGCATGTGATAAAGTTCAACACATACTAGTGATTGAAAAACAAAACAGACATACAAACAAAAAACTTCTTAGCATGCTGAGAATGGAAGGGAATTTGTTTATTCATGAGGCATATCTACAAAAATCTACAGTATACATCACTCTTAATGGTAAAATACTGAAAGCTTTCTCTCTTAGAGCACAGATACCTACTATTACCACTCCTTTTCAACATTTCCTGCAGGTTCTAGCCAGAGCAGTAAGGCAAGAAGAGATATAAAAATTGTAAGAATAGGAAAAGAGAAAACAAAATTCTCATTTTACAGATGACATGATTCTGTGTGAACAGTGATATATTTACAAATAACCTATTGGATTATGTAATTTTTACTGATAGCTGATAGCATTCCTATCATTTTGATTCTGCCTAAGTTCTTTTTTAGAGTGTAAAAATCACTTCAGTTTGGGGAAGTACCTTGTCATTCCCTAAGTATGTGCAGCAAAGTGTTTATTTTTGCTATTACTTTTTCTTCTCTTCAGGTCATATCTAACTCCTGTACGGGATGAGGAAGCAGAGTCTTTACGGAAAGCACGCTCCAGACAAGCTCGCCAGACTAGAAGGTCTACTCAGGTCAGTGTGGCCTTTTTTAATGTCCTTTTGTCTGTCTGCCTTTCCATAGGGAAGTACAATTTTAAAATGGTAAAATGAGTGCCTTATTCCAGTCACTGTGTTAAGAGCTTCCCCCCGTGCTAAATCTTGAACTACATAGAATGAGTTTATAGCTACACTTACCCATTGTCACCTCTGTTCTTCCCGGCTCAGAGCATTTCCTTCACAAGACTAATTATTTTGCTCACGCTTAAGGGACCACATCTTAAGAATCCTAAGGGTTGGTAAATAGCCACTTTGGAGAACAGTTTGGCAGTTCCTCAAAACGTTAAACATGTGAGCCAGCAGTTCCACTCCTAGTTATATAACCCAAAGAAATGAAAAGATATGTCCACACCCGAGAACTTGTACACTGATGTTCACAATAGCCAAAAAGTAGAAACAACCCAAATGTCTATTAACTTATGAATGCATAGGCAAAATGTGATATATCCATACAATGGAATACTGCTCGGTAGTAAATAGCATTGATGTACTGGTATATACTGATGCTACAGTGTGGGTGAACCTTGAAAACTTGAAAATGTTTTGCTAAGTGAAAGAAGCAAAAGAAAAGGCCCTATATTGTATGGTTCCATTTATACGTAACATAAAAGATCTTTGATGACTTGGCAAGGACAGTGTCAGTAGAGTGGTAGGGCTAGAAACCAAATTATTAAAACTCTTCCCTTACCTTCTGTAATAATGTGCTTTCTTGCTTTTTCTCTGCTCATTCCTTCACTGTCTCCTCTGCTGTTCATTCTCCATCCAGCCATTAAAGTTTAGAGGTCCTCATTTCATTTCTCTTCTTGCTTTATATTCCCAGGTAATCTTACCCTAATCAATCTAATCTAATATTTATACATTTAGTCCTGATCTCATCTCTGATTTCCAGATTCTTATATCTAATTGCCTAGTTGAAATTTCTACTTGTTTATCCCAAAGGCACTTTAAACTTGACGTGTCTAAAACAAAACTGAACATCTTCTCCCTCAAACCACATTCCCCTCAAGTGTTCTGTGTATTAGTGAAGAGAGTCACCATCCATCCACATTCATTCACGCAACTGAGAAACGTGGAAATCATCCTTAACACTTCTTTCCTCTTTACTATCCCATTATCTATTCCACAACTAAGTCTTACTGTTTTTCTTCTTATATTTCTTTTCTAATTCGTTCACTACCTCCACTTCACCTCCTTATCCAAGCTACCATTATCTCTTGTCTGGTTTACTCTAGATTAGTCTCCTTGCATCTGTTTTCATGTCTCTCCCCTCTTTTTCTTTTTTTTTTTTAAATAATTTTCTAAAAGTCAAAGTAATATATACATGTGACTTAAAGAAATTAAATAGCACCCAAAGTCTGATAGTGATTTTTATGAATTGTGACTCCCACCCCACCACCAGCCTTGCAATTTGAACTCCATGTGGCAGCCAGAGAGGTATTTTCTACATAAAAGCTGACTGTGTCACTCAGCCTAGAGCTTTTCACTAACTTCTCCTGGTTCTTAGAATGCAGACTCAAATCCTCAAATGACCTATGACCTCTTCAGTCATCTGCCCTTGGCTGTTTTTCTGGCCTCATCTTGCTCCACTTTTCCCTTCTTGCTGAACTCGGGATACATGTGATGTGCTCCCTTGTGCTGTACACAAGGTCCTTGCTGATGTTCTTTCCTCTGCCTGGAACTCTCTTCCCTATGTCTTTATCTAGTTTACTACTCATCCTTTAGATCTTGGATCAAATAACCTTCCTGGACCCTTCCAAACTAGGTAAAGCATCTTCTTTTATAGTAATTGTGACCGTTGTAAATTTAGTTTTGCTTGATGATTACTCACCTATTAGAATTAACTTACATGTGGTTCAAGACTGGTTGTATTTTTGCTGACTATCTTTTCTTCTAGTACATAGTAAATAAATAATATTTATTGAATAAATTAGTGAGTGAAGAATAAATGGGGAATATAAATTACTATGGCACAACTTCAAGTTTACTTAGGAAGGGATGGCAAAAGACAGGGAAGTAGCTTAGAGGAGGACATAGAATTGAGGTTGGAAGACACTGGACACATAAATATCTTGAAGAGAAAGATTCAGTAGAGAGAGTGTGAGGTCCATATCAGAACTTGAAGGGATCTTTGAATCCCTTGAGATGTGTACATTGCTTTTGGGAAGATTTTATCAGAGGTTCAGTAGGCTTCCTGAATTTCTCAAAGGGACCTCTGACCCCTAAAAGAAGCATATCCAAAAAGTAAAATCCAAGCTCCTTAGCATGGCATACAAGATCCTCTATGAACTAGCCTTTCCTTGCCTTCCTAAATTCTGCTGTCCCTGTTTTATTAGTCAATGTTCTCTAGGGAAACAGAACCAACAGGAGATATCTGTAAATATTGTAAGATTTTGTAAGTTTCTCACACAAATGTGGGGATACACAAGTTCAGATTCCATGGGGCAGGCTACAAGCTGGCAACTCTGATGAAGGTTTGAATGAATTCCCCAGGAGAGGTTGGCTGGCTGAAGTAGAGATGAAAATTCTCTCTTCTGACTGCTGAAGTCATCACTTTCCTTTTAAAGCCTTCAACTGATTGGATTAAACATCTCTCATTGCTGGAGACAGTCTCCTTAGTTGATTATAGGTGTACTCAGCCATAAATGCCATCAACTTACTGATTATTTAAGTCCACAAAATGTCCTCGCCGTAGCAGTTAGGCCAGTGTTTGCTTGACCAGACAGCTGGGCACCATTACCTTGCCAAGTCGACACATGAGCCTAACCATCACACCCATTCTCTCTCTACTTCCCCAATTTCCCTTTCTTCACCTTTGCTAAATTACCTACAGATTCCTGATCATCTGTTACATCTCTTGACTCTCTTTTATCTCTGCACGGGCTCCCTCTATCCATAACGCCTTTTCTCCCTTCCTTCCCACCTTTGTTTTTACTCTTCAAAAGCCAGCATTAGGTACACCTCTTTTATATTCCTGTATTTCTCTCTTAATACTTACATTCCCTTGCAGTCATTTATTTTCTTGTGTCTTTTCTACTAGATTAAAACTAGTAGGGTGCATGAATACCTTGATTTATCTTTGTCGTTCCAGTGCTGGAAGACACTCGTTAATTCTTTCTTAAGAGAATAAGTGAATAAATGACTGGTTGAAAAGCAAGTTGTATATATGATACCTGCTGAACTACCTTCCACCTTTGGAACTTTCCTCCTCTTCTGAGGACTGGAGCATATATGACTACTTGAGTTTGAATCAGGTCATTCTCTTCCCACCTCCTTTTCTCCCTTCTGTAGATGTCTCCTCATCATTTGCTTTTCTTCTGGCCTGCTGAGTCTGGAGGGAACATTAATTGTTGGAATGTCTCCATATGATTGTTAGTGCTACTTGGGAAATAGTGTTAGAGAAAAACTAATCTAGGGTTTTCGTTTGTTTGTATTTGTCCTAGCCTAGCTTTGAATTTTCACCTTTCTGAGTCTGATTTTTCTTTCTATGAGTAAAATTAAGTTCTTTTGGTACCTGCTCTTAAGAGAGTCTTTGTTGGTATCTATTTGGTCTTGGGAAGATAGGGAGCTTTAGAATGAAGATGGAGGAGTGTTTGATATGGATGAAGTACATCTATGACAGGCAGACCTCACTGTTGACCTACTTTCTAGAGATCAAATTGGAAAAGCTGAAGTATTACATTTGAACTGTACCTGGACTGAAGCCTGGGCTCTTTGCAAACTAAGGTGCTTATTTTAAGCATGTGTTTAAGGATTTTAGGAGCTTCATTTTCTATTTGGTACTATTAGCTCTTTCAGGGAGTTTTTCCCTGCTCACTGATTGTTATTCCACAGTTAATATGAAACTAACCATCTGAAGACCATCTTTCTTAACTGACCTCTTGATATTTTCACAGGGTGTAACCTTAACGGACCTTCAAGAAGCAGAAAGAACTTTCACTCGTTCAAGGGCAGAGCGGCAAGCTCAGGAGCAGCCTAGCGAAAAGCCTACAGATACCCAAGGACTTCAGGGGAGCACCAAGAAGAATGAGCCCTCAGGAGTGCCGGCAAAGGAAACTGAGGAGGGCCAGCAACCCTGGAGCGGGAGCCTGGATGAAGAGGTGAGCTTATTTTTGTTGCTGTGTACTAAAAGCAGGGTAATTAATTTGGGGGAATCTCTTTCCTCACTGATAACTTAAGCATTGTATTCTATCTAGCAGTGGACAACTCATAGAAAACAACGTTTATGACTTTTTTTAATTGGCAAACCTCTATGACTGAAAGAATTCAGTGGATATCAGTCCTTATGTAACCTTCTTTCCCCACCTCTGGGTGTTAACTAATGCTTTTGAATAAATGTCTTTCTATTCTAAAGAGAACAGTCATAGTATCATACAATACAAACTAAAATATAAGCATATATTGAATGTTTACTTTATGCCAGGCACAATTTTAAGTATTTCGTATGTATTAATTCATTTAATCCTCAGAACAACTCTCTGCAGTGACTATTATTATTCCTATTTCATATATGAGGAAATTGAGTCATAGAGAGTTTAAGTCACTTGCCCAAAACCCAAAATATCACATAGCTAATCAAGCAAGGATTTGAGCATAGACAGTGTGGGTCCATCCATAGCTTATACTCTTTTTTTTTTTTTAATACAGTTTTATTGAGATATAGTCACATACCCTACAGTCATACATAGTGTACCATCAGCTATTCACAGTACCATCATATAGTTGTACATTCATCACCAGAATCAACTTTTGAACATTTTTCTTACTCAAAAAAAAAAAAATTAATTAAAGAATACCCAAAACATTCCATCCCTCCATCCCATCCTATTTGTCATTTAGTTTTTGTCCCCATTTTTCTATGCATCTGTCCATACACTGGACAAAGGGAGTATGAGCCACAAGGTTTTCACAATCACAGTCACACCATGTAAGCTACATAGTTATACAGTTGTCTTCAAGTATCAAGGCTACTGGGTTGTAGTTCAACAGTTTCAGGTATTTCCTTCTAGTTATTCCAATACACTAAGAACTATATAGCACATAAGAATGCCCTCCAGAGTGATCTCTAAACTCCATTTGAAATTTCCCAGCCACTGAAATTTTATTTTGTTTCATTTCACTTCCCCTTTTTGGTCAAGAAGATTTTCTCAATCCCACGGTGCTGTGTCCAGGCTTATCCCCAGGAGTCATGTCCCATGTTGCCAGGGAGATTTACACCCTTGGGAGTCGTGTCTCATGTAGGGGGCAGGGCAATGAGTTCACCTGCCACGTGGGCTTAGAGAGAGAGAGAGGGCCACACTTGAGTAACCAAGAGGTTCTCTGGGAGAGACTCTTAGGCACAATTATAAAGAGGCTTAGCCTCTTCTTTGCAGCAACAAGCTTCACAAGGGCACACCCCAAGATCGAGGGCTCATTCTACCAAACTCAGTCCTCAACATTTGTGAGAACACCAGTAACAACCCAGGTGGGGAAGTCCAACATTTCCACATTCTTCCCCAGTTCCCCAGGGGGTCCCTGCAAATATATTCTTATTCTCTGCCCAGATTACTTTGGGATTTATCGAAATTTCACACTAATCTGTACAAACCTACCAGATCTCACTTCCTATTTAAAGTTTCATGTAATTATGGTGTTTGAATAAACTGACCTTACGGGTTAAATTATTTAGTGTGCTGCAGAAAATATAGATCCTGCACCAAATAAACATCTCTTCCCTTGGTCTCACATAGAAGTGGAAGTTTTAAAACAGTCAATATCGCCCTTTATCCTTTGATCTGATTTGCCTTAGACAACCAGATCTGCTTCATTCATATCTCTAATTGAGGTCTGACTTCTTTTTCAGCTTTTTAAAGAGTTGCTGTATGAGGTAATACTGACATTCATAGTTGCCAAGCTCTAGCTCTGAGTTTCAGGTGTCACACAGATACCCAAAGTTCCAGAAGCTGACCAGGTTATACACAAAGAGCTCAGCAGAATTTAGAGATAACCATTACAACTCAGGAATAAATGTGGCTGCTGTAAGAGCTTACAATCTAGGGACGATTACAATAAATGTTCCCCTGATAAGCTGTGCTCTAAGATTCAATTCTCAGCATACACATTACAATTAGTCCATATTAGTGAGGCATTATGTTTGTCTTTTCATTTTAGACTTCACTCAAAATGCTGTCCTCAAGATCCATTCACCTAGTTACATTTCTCACAGCTTCATTCCTTCTTACAGCTGCACAATATTCTGTCATATGCATACCCCACAGTTCACCTTCTGTTCATCCGCGGATGTACCCTTAGGCCACCTCCATCCATTGCAAATCATGAATACTGCTGCCATAAACATCAGTATGCAAATGTCCATTCAAGTCCCTGCTCTCAGATCTTCCAAGCATATACCCCATAATGAGGTTGCAGGACCTTATGGCACCCATATTCTTAGCTTCTTGTGGAACCACCACACTGTCCTCCAGATAGGCTAATCCATTCTACTTTCCCACCAACAGTAAATAGGTACATCCCTCTCTGCATGTTTTCTCCAGCACTTGTATCCCTCTGTTTATATTTTCCCATGCAATTTTATAGAGATTTATTCACATACCATACAATTATCCACAGTGTACAGTCAGTTGTTCACAGTATCATCATGTAATTGTGCATTCATCACCACAGTCAGCACTTGAACATATTCATTATTTCAAAAAGTTTTTTTAATTTTTAAAATTTCTAATAAGAATAATAAAAAGATTTTAAAAATATTAACATACATACAATACAATATAATACTAAGGTCGGACAATAACACCACTACAAAGAATCCCATATCCCTCCCTTATATCCCCTTCTTACAGACATTTAGCTTTGATAAATTGCCTTTGTTACATTTAATGGAAGGATATTACAGTGTTACTATTAACCATAGACTCCAGTTTGCTTTTTTTTTTTAATTCATTTTTATTGAGATATATTTACATACCATACAGTCATACAAAACGTACATTCAGTTGTTCACAGTACCATTATGTAGTTGTGCGTTCATCACTAAAATTAATTTTTGATCATTTTCATTACCACACACACAGAAATAATAAGAATAAAAATTAAAGTGAAAAAGAACAATTGAAGTAAAAAAGAACACTGGGTGCCTTTTTTTTTTTTTTTTTTTTTTAATATTCATTTTATTGAGATATATTCATATACCACGCAGTCATACAAAACAAATCGTACTTTCGATTGTTCACAGTACCATTACATAGTTGTACATTCATCACCCAAATCAATCCCTGACACCTTCATTAGCACACACACAAGAATAACAAGAATAATAATTAGAGTGAAAAAGAACAATTGAAGTAAAAAAGAACACTGGGTACCTTTGTCTGTTTGTTTCCTTCCCCTATTTTTCTACTCATCCATCCATAAACTAGACGAAGTGGAGTGTGGTCCTTATGGCTTTCCCAATCCCATTGTCACCCCTCATAAGCTACATTTTTATACAACTGTCTTCGAGATTCATGGGTTCTGGGTTGTAGTTTGATAGTTTCAGGTATCCACCACCAGCTACCCCAATTCTTTAGAACCTAAAAAGGGTTGTCTAAAGTGTGCGTAAGAGTGCCCACCAGAGTGACCTCTCGGCTCCTTTTGGATTCTCTCTGCCACTGAAGCTTATTTCATTTCCTTTCACACCCCCCTTTTGGTCAAGAAGATGTTCTCCGTCCCACGATGCCAGGTCTACATTCCTCCCCGGGAGTCATATTCCACGTTGCCAGGGAGATTCACTCCCCTGGGTGTCTGATCCCACGTAGGGGGGCGGGCAGTGATTTCACCTTTCAAGTTGGCTTAGCTAGAGAGACAGGGCCACATCTCAGCAACAAAGAGGCATTCGGGAGGAGGCTCTTAGGCACAACCATAGGGAGGCCTAGCCTCTCCTTTGCAGCAACCATCTTCACACTGGGTGCCTTTTTGTTTTTTTTTGTTTTTTTTGGGGGGCCCCCATTTTTCTACTCATTCATCCATACATTGGACAAAGGGGAGTGTGGTCCATATGGCTTTCCCAATCACATTGTTACCCTTCATAAGCTACATTTTTAAACAATCATCTTCAAGATTCATGGGTTCTGGGTTGTAGTTTGATAGTTTCAGTTATTTACTGCTAGCTATTCCAGTTCATTAGAACCTAAAAAGGGTTGTGTATATTGTGTGTAAGAGTGCCCACCAGAGTGACCTCTTAGCTCCTTTTGGAAGCTTATTTCATTTCCTTTCATATCCCCCTTTTGGTCAAGAAGATGTTCTCTATCCCATAATGCCAGGTCTAGATTCCTTCCCAGGAGTCACATTCCACATTGCCAGGGAGATTCACTCCCCTGGGTGTCAGATCCCATGTAGCGGGGAGGGTAGTGATTTCACCTGCCAAGTTGGCTTAGCTAGAGAGAGCTACATCTGAGCAACAAAGAGGCATTCTGGAGGAGGCTCTTAGGCACAATTATAGGCAGGTCTAGCCTCTCCTTTGCAGCAACAGTCTTGCCAAGGGCAAGTCCTGTGGTAGAGGGCTCAGCCCATCAAACCACCAATCCCCTATGTCTGTGAGCACATCAGCAACCATCGAGGTGGGGAAGCCCAACACCCCTGCATTCTCCACCAGCTCCTCAACGGGGCTCTGCATATTTTTTTCCTTGTTTTTTTTTTTTTTAATCAACTCTTTTTTTTTTTAATTAACTATATAAAATAAAAAATAAAAAAAAAACATATAATAAAAAAACATTTCAACCAAACCATAACATAACAAGGGAGTAAGAAAAAGACAACTGACCTAAAATAACTACTTTACTTCCAACATGTTCCTACTCTGCCCCAAGAAAATAACCTAATATAGCAACATTTCTGTAAACTTGTTCTTACCATACCCATCAGAAATTAACAAACCATAGTCATTTCTAGGAATTCCCAGAACGTTAAATTTACCCACGATAGCTTATCTGTTCTTACTGGGTTATCATTCCCGCTGCATTAATTAGTCTCTATTGCTAGTTCCCCTACATTTTACATTATAAACCATTTATTTTACATTTTTCAATGTTCACGTTAGTGGTAGCATGTAATATTTCTCTTTTTGTGCCTGGCTTATTTCGCTCAGCATTATGTCTTCAAGGTTCATCCATGTTGTCATATGTTTCACGACATCATTCCTTCTTACTGCTGCATAGTATTCCATTGTGTGTATATACAACATTTTATTTATCCACTCATCTGCTGAAGGGCATTTGGGTTGTTTCCATCTCTTGGCAATTGTGAATAATTGTGAATAATGTTCAGCAAAGCTCTGAACATTGGCTTCATATATCTGTTCGTGTCACTGCTTTCATATCTTCCGGGTATATACCGGGAGGTTCAATCACTGGATCAAAGGGTAACTCTATATCTAGTTTTCCAAGGAACTGCCAGGCTGACTTCCAGAGTGGCTGAACCATTATACAGTCCCACCAACAATGAATAAGAGTTCCAATTTCTCCACATCCCCTCCAGCATTTGTAGTTTCCTGTTTGTTTAATGGCAGCCATTCTTATTGGTGTGAGATGGTATCTCATTATGGTCTTAATTTGCATCTCTCTAATTGCTAGTGAATCTGAACATTTTTTCATGTGTTTCTTGGCCATTTGTATTTCCTCTTCAGAGAACTGTCTTTTCATATCTTTTGCCCATTTTCTAATTGGGCTGTCAGTACTATCATTGAATTGTAGGATTTCTTTATATATGCAAGATAACAGTCTTTTGTCAGATGCATGGTTTCCAAAAATTTTTTCCTGTTGAGTTGGCTGCCTCTTCACCTTTTTGACAAATTCCTTTGAGGTACAGAAACTTCTAAGTTTGAGGAATTCTCATTTATCTATTTTTTCTTTTGTTGCTTGTGCTTTGGGTGTATGGTCTAGGAAGTGTCTGCCTAATACAAGGTCTTGAAGATGTTTCCCTACATTGTCTTCTAGGACTTTTATGGTACTATCTTTTATATTGAGTTCTTTGATCCACTTTGAGTTAACTTTTGTGTAGGGTGTGAGGTAGGGGTCCTCTTTCATTCTTTTGGATATAGATATCCAACTCTCCCAGCTCCATTTGTTGAAAAGACTGTTATGTCCCAGTTCAGTGGCTTTGGGGGCCTTATCAAAGATCAGTCGACCGTAGATCTGGGGGTCTATCTCTGAATTCTCAATTCAATTCCATTGATCAAAATGTCTATCTTTGCACCAGTACCACGCTGTTTTGACTACTGTGGCTTTATAGTAAGCTTCAAAGTCAGGGAGTATAAGTCCTCCCACTTCATTTTTCTTTTTTGGAGTGTTTTTAGCAATTCAAGGCATCTTCCCTTTCCAGAGAAATTTGATAACTAGCTTTCCAAGTCTGCAAAGTAGTTTGTTGGAATTTTGATTGGGATTGCATTGAATCTGTAGGTGAGTTTGGGTAGAATTGACGTCTTAATGACTTTTAGCCTTCCTATTTATGAACATGGAATATTTTTCCATCTTTTAAGGTCCTCTTCTATTTCTTTTAGTACAGTTGTATAGTTTTCTTTGTATAGGTCTTTTACATCTTTGGTTAAGTTTATTCCTAGGTACTTGGTTTTTTTAGTTACTATTGAAAATGGTGTCTTTTTCTTGAGTGTCTCTTCATTTTGTTCATTTCTAGCATATAGAAACATTACTGACTTAAGTGCATTAATCTTGTATCCCGCTACTTTGCTAAATTTGTTTATTATGTCTAGTAGCTGTATCATTGATTTCTCAGGGTTTTCCAGATATAAGATCATATCATCCTCAAATAATGACAGTTTTATTTCTTCCTTTCCAATTTGGATGCCTTTTATTTTTCTGTCTTGCTGGATTGCCCTGGCTAGCACTTCTAGCACAATGTTGAATAACAGTGGTGACAGCGGGTATCCTTGTCTTGTTCCTGATCTTAGAGGGAAGGCTTTCAGTTTCTTACCATCGAGTACTATGCTGACTGTGGGTTTTTCATATATGCTCTTTATCATATTGAGGAAGTTTCCTTCAATTCCTACCTTTTCAAGTGTTTTTATCAAAAAGGGATGTTGGATTTTGTCAAATGCTTTTTCAGCATCTATTGAGATGATCGTTTGATTTTTCTTTTTTGATTTGTTAATGTGCTGTAATACATTGATTGATTTTCTTATGTTGAACCATCCTTGCATGCCTGGAATCAACCCCACTTGGTCATGGTGTATGATTATTTTAATGTGTCTTTGGATTTGATTTGCAAGTATTTTGTTGAGAATTTTTGCATCTATATTCATGAGGGAGATTGGCCTGTAGTTTTCCCTTTTTGTAGCATCTTTGCCTGGTTTTGGTATTAGATTGATGTTAGCTTCACAAAATGTGTTAGGTAGTGTTCCATTTTCTTCGATGTTTTGAAAGAGTTTAAGTCAGATTGGTTTCAGTTCCTTTTGGCAAGTTTGGTAGAATTCCCCTGTGAAGCCATCTGGCCCTGGGCATTTATTTGTGGGAAGCTTTTTGATGACTGATTGCATCTCTTTGCTTGTGATTGATTGGTTGAGGTCTTCTGTTTCTTCTCTGGTCATTCTAGGTTGTTCATATGTTTCCAGGAAATTGTCCATTTCCTCTACATTATCCAGTTTGTTGGCATACAGTTGTTCATAGTATCCTCTTTTAATTTTTTTAATTTCTTAAGGATCCGCAGTAATGTCACTTTTCTTATTCATTATTTTGTTTATATGGGTCTTCTCTCTTTTTGATTTTGTCAGTCTAGCTAGGGGCTTGTCAATCTTGTTGATCTTCTCAAAGAACCAACTTTTGGTATTATTTATTCTCTCTATTACTTTTTTGTTCTCTGTGTCATTTATTTCTGCTTTAATCCTTGTTATTTCTTTTCTTCTACTTGGTTTAGGATTGGTTTGCTGTTCATTTTCTAGCTTCTTCAGTTGCTCCATTAGTTCTTTGATTTTAGCTCTTTCTTCCTTTTTGATGTATGTGTTTAGTGCTATAGATTTCCCCCTCAGTACTGCTTTTGCTGCATCCCATAGGTTTTGATATGTTGTGTTCTCATTTTCATTCATCTCTATATATTTAGCAATTTCTCTTGCTATTTCTTCTTTAACTCACTGATTGTTTAGGAGTGTGTTGTTTAACCTCCAGGTGTTTGTGAATTTTCTAAGTGTACAATCAATTGTTCACAGTATCATCATGTAATTGTGCATTCATCACCACAATCGGCGCTTGAACATATTCATTATTTCAAAAATTTTGTTTAATTTTTAAAATTTCTAAAAAGAATAATAAAAAGATTTTAAAAATATTAAAATACCATACAATACAATATAATACTAAGGTCAGACAGCAACACCACTACCAAGAATCCCATACCCCTCCCTTGTATGCCCTTCTTATAGTATATTGCCTTTGTTACATTTAATGGAAGCATATTACAATGTTACGATTAACCATAGACTCCAGTTTGCTTTTGTTATATTTTTCCCCAATACCATCCCTTTTTCAACACCTTGCAAAGTTGACATTCATTTGTTCTCCCACATGTTGGCAACATTTTTGTATTTGTACATTTAGTTGCCATCATTGACCACTCTAGGTTTCACTAAGTTATACAGTCCTGTCTTTATTGTGTATCTTTCCTTCTGATGTCATACTTGCCTGTAGCCCTCCTCTTTCAGCTTTACTCACAGACATCTTTGTTCAGTGTACTCACAATATTGTGCTACCATCACACATTGTTATGCTATCCATTTCTGGATCTATACAGTCAATCCTGCTGAACATTCTGTAGTCCTTCACCATCAGATGCCCGATCTCTGCCCTCTTTCTATCTGCTGGTAACCTGTGTTCTCAGCTTTTGACTCTCAAAGTTTGCTCATTAATGTTAGTTCATATTCGTGAGACCATACAGTATTTGTCCTTTTGTTTCTGGCTAACTTGGCTCAACATAATGTCCTCAAGGTTCATCCATATTATTATATATTCCATGACTTTGTTCTATCTTACAGCTGTATAATATTCCATGATGTGTATATACCACAGTTTGTTTATCCACTTGTCCATAGGTGGACATTTGGGCTGTTTCCATCTCTTGGCAATCATGAATAATGCCACTGAAAACATCAGTTTATAAGTGTCCACTCGTGTCTTACTTTCAGTTCCTCTGAGTATATACCTAGTAATGGAATTGCTGGATCATATGGCAATTCTATACTTAGATTCCTGAGGAAGTGCCACACTGCCTTCCAGAGTGGCTGCACCTTTCTACATTCCCACCAACAGTGAATAAGTGTGCCTCTTTTTCCACATCCTCTCTAGCACTTGTGATTTTCTGTTTCATTGATAATGGCCGTTCTAGTAGGTGTGAGATGATACCTCATTGTGGTTTTGATTTGTATTTCCCTAATAGCCAGTGAAGTTGAGTGTCTTTTCATATGTTTTTGAACCATTTGTTTTTCCTCTTCAGAAAAGTGCCTATCCATGTTTTTCGCCCATTTTTAAATTGGGTTGTCTTTCTGTTGTTGAGTTGTAGGATCGCTTTATATATTCAGGATATTAAACCCTTATCTGATATGTGTTTTCCAAATATTGTCTCCCATTGTGTAGGCTGCCTTTTTACTTTTCTGACAAAGTCCTTTGATGTACAAAAGTGTTTAATTTTGAGGAGATCCCATTTTCATGCTTTGGGTCTAAGGTCTAGGAAACCACCTCCTATCACAAGATCTTTAAGATATTTTCCTACATTTTCTTCTAAAAGTCTTATGGTTTTATGCTAATGTTTAGGTCTTTGATCCATTTCAAGTTAATTTTTGTATAAGGTGTGAGAGAGGAGTCCTCATTCATTCTTTTGGATATAGATATCCAGTTCTCCAAATAGATATTGGCTACTCTGTCCCAGTTGCTTTGGCTTGACTGCCTTATCAAAGATCAATTGTCCATAGATAAGAGGGTCTATTTCTAAACACTCAATTTGATTCCATTGATCAGTATATCTATCTTTATGCAAGTACCATGCTGTTTTGACCTCTGTAGGTTTGTAGTATGCTTCAAAGTCAGGTAATGTGAGACCTCCCACTTTGTTCCTCTTTCTCAAGATATTTTTGGCTACTCAGGGCACGCTGCCCTTCCAAATAAATTTGGTTATCTGTTTTTTTATTTCTGCAAAGTAAGTTGTTGGGATTTTAATTGGTATTGCATTGAATCTATAAATCAGTTTAGGTAGAATTGTCATCTTAACTATATTTAGTCTTCTAGTCTATGAACATGGCATGTTCTTCAATTTTTTTAGGCCAACTTGTACTCTTAACTATGTACTATATTGCTTCTCCGAGTTCCTACAAATTAGTGAACTTACAAAGCATCCGTAAATCCCATGCCACAAAATTCCATGGACATTTTGACTTTTGTTCCATTTCTCAAGTGGAGTTGGTAGTCAAAGCTATAGGGTTATATTTAGGGTGAACATACCTTCTGTTTTACCTAAGATGGTCTCAATTACACCAGTTGTCCCTGCATGTGTAATTATCAATATCACTCCTTTTTCATTCTTGGAAGTGTTCCAGTTTGGATAATAAAATTTATGGTCACCATAGTTATAGGAGAAAGGAACCTCCTTTTTGCTTTAACTCCAGATGGCTAGGCTCCATAAACTACGGTTCTATTGTTTACTTTGTTTGTTTTATCAGCTGCTATTTATTGAGTACTTATTAGGTACTGTTCGAAGCACCTATATTGGTCAAGGCTCTCTAGAGTAGGAGAACCAACAGGACACACACACACACACACACACACACACACACACACATATGTGTATGTGTAAATATTATGGGATTTATTGTGGGACTTGGCTCATGTGACTATGGGGATAGGCAAGTCCAAATTCCATAGGGCAGTTCGCAAGTTAGGAACTTTTTTGAAGGTTTTGATGAATTCTCCAGGAAAAGCTGTCTGGCTGTAGTGGAGATAGAAATTCTTCTTTGTGGCTGCTGAAATCATCAGTTCTCATCCTTTAGCTGATTGGATGAGACTTCTCTCATTGCTGAAGGCAGTCTCCTTTGTTGATTGTAGATGTAATCAGCCATATATGCAATCAACTGATTAGTGATTTAAATCCCTGAAATACCCTCATAGTAAAAATCAGGCCAGTCCTTGCTTGACCAAATAGATGTACACCATAACATAGCCAAGTTGACACATGAAATTAGCCATCACAGCACTTAACATATGTTATCTCATTTAATTGTCACAGTTCCTCTGAGCAAGCTGTTATCCCTATTTTACAGATGAGAAAGCTAAGACCCAGAGAATTAAGTAACATTTTCAAGTTCATGCAGCTAGTAAGTTCAGAAGCTAGAATTTGAAACAAGTTCTGACTCTAAAGCTTACTGTATTTTATTGCTTCTGTCTTTATAAGCAAAAGTGTTCTGTAAACTTAATGCATAGTAAGAATTTCTCTATCCCTGAATCTTCATTGAAACAAGTTAAGGCTTATTGTCAGAATTTATCTGTTCTAAAAAAATAAAAAGGGAAAATGGGAATTTAAGAAAAGTTTTAATAGTCCTGGTTATGGAAAGTTGGTACAGTGCTCAGAAATTGGTAGAATGCACAGATTTGGTCTCTGTTCTCAGATAACTCTTACATCCTGGTTCTTCATGTTTATGAGCTCTTTATTTTTCTACATAAACCTTGCCTTTCAACTCTCCATCTTAAAAGGGCCATCATCCTCCATATTTTCATTCCAACATCAAAAGACTTTTTATTAACAAGGTCAATGCTATCTAGTTACCCTTTGATTAGTTTAGGAATATTTTCCTTCATCTGCTGTCAACATAATGGTATTTTTAGAGTAGGAGATCACTTGTTTCCTTTCTGGCTAATTAACTAACTGACTTTAGTTCTGTTCAATAACTACTGAGCATCTACTACTACTAAGCCTCATGATACAGAAAAAGCTCGTTTTGAATACATCTGCGATCCTTATCCTTTGGTTGAACTTGACCTCTAACATCTCATCCTATATATTATTTCCAGCCTGTCTATCGTCGCCTGAGGTGTTCAACTCAGCCAGACAAACCCACAACACCAGTGTCTCCTTCTACATCAAGACCCTCACTGTACACCAGTTCCCACCTGCTACAGACAAGTCGGTCTTCAATCCCTGATTCAGAGAGTTCAGAGACTACGACAAACACTGCAAAGGAAATGGACAAAAATGGTATGTAGAGCTTCAGAAAATGTTGACCCATTCCCAGTGTATGTATCCCAGATTCAAAAGACCCATACTTTTATCTCTAACCAGAGAGTGAAGAAGCAGATTTGGATGATCAGTCATCTAATAGGCAATCCATCCGAGAGAGGAGGCGGCCAAAGGAAAGACGAAGAGGCACGGGTATCAACTTCTGGACAAACGATGTAAGTAG
This sequence comes from Choloepus didactylus, assembly GCF_015220235.1. Lineage (NCBI taxonomy): Eukaryota > Metazoa > Chordata > Mammalia > Pilosa > Megalonychidae > Choloepus > Choloepus didactylus. The sequence continues at coordinate 58,196,580 of NC_051308.1, read as the reverse complement.
ATGGGTCTGTGCTGGGACATGTCACATTACCCTTGGCTGCTAGCATTTCTATTAAGTTTGAAAGAAATTGTCCTGCGTAGTGCCACAAATCTTGCAGATTGTCAAGAACTATTGAGGAAAAAGACTCAGCTGTCGTGGGACTCATTTCTTGCTGGATGCCCTGTATCCAGAACAGTGCCAAACACATAGTAGGCACTCAGTAAATTATTGGTGAAGAGTGAAAAAACTGGAAATTTACAATAACCTTATAAACAAATATAATAAATAAATGTCATGTTTTAGCAGTCCTCCCTAATACTCCTTGAAAGTCATGTAGTTAGTCAACAATATCTTAATACGCAATATAAAAAGAAATTCCAACTAAATTTTAGGAAAGCTACAAAGATTTCAAGGAACTTAAAATCTGTAAAGTGACACAAGGTTCATTTGATCAGTTTTAATCTTTTGAAGGAAAAAAAAGAATAATATAAAAACATAAACTTTGGCTTTAAAATAAAGACAGGTGCACTAATGCTTACTAACTACAAACACCCATTCATTGCTTTCATTTACCCTCCTCCCTGTCTTGTTCTAGCCCCTTCTCACTCAGCCTTGCTAATGGCATGTGAAAAACCAAGCAGCCAATAACTTGAACAAGAGATACCTGTTTACCAATGGCTCATTTGAAAATTAGATAAACCATTCAGTGAAACAAGAAATGAGACAGTAATAATCATCTATTAGAAACTGTTCTTTAGACAAGAGCATTTCATTGTTATAGGGACAAGTAGACTGGCAACTGTTAACAGAGATGAAATAAAGTCTTTCTTTCTTGAAGGTACCTCTTCTCCAACTATGGATTATTAATGTGTTTGAAGGCAGGTGATGTTCCTAAGCTGTCTGCCTGTGGGGGCGACTAAAAGCAGCAGTAACAGAGTATCACTTGGCAGTCAGTTCTCATTGCCCGTGTTTCAAATGCCAAGATTCATAATTGATGGGAGCTGACCTTGTTGCTTTCAAGGATGTCTGTGACAATGATCCTCTTGTTTCTCTTCCTCTTTCTTTTTCAGGAGGATGAAACTGATGTCCCTGAAGAGGTGAAAAAGGCATGGGTAAGCGACAAGCCAGTGAAGCATGTCCTTTTAGGGCTCAGCCTTGTTCTCATCACATAATTTTAATAGAAGAAAGAGCAGGCTCTGCGCAGATTTCTCAGTGGAACAATGACCATGTCTGGGTTTAGGGGAGTTTGGAGATAGACATTCCTCTGACAGATGTGGCAGGTACTGTTCTCTTATGTGGCATTATAATGCCTGTGTGCGTGAGCAAGTTTCTTACGCTCTTCTATGCCTGTTGTCAATTCCTTAACCGTTATAGAACCTGTCTTCTTTTTATCTCTCCTGAGTATCTTCAAATTACAATGTACTTTGAAATCTTTAGAAGAAATATAAAGAGTGATTCCATTTCCTTTATGGAACCACAATAAGAGAGAGGAACATAAATATGGAGAAAGTAAAACATCAGACAATCCAAGTCATTTATATTGGACTTTAAAATGAGGCTTAACACCTGGCCTCTTATATAACTCAGACCCCTTAAGGCCTGGCATCCAATTCTTTGCAGATAAAGGCTTGGGCCCTGCTTGCTGAAAATACTCCAGGTTCTCGTAAGCCACTCAAAGATGATAGAAAGTTAACAGTTTTCTTATTAGTATTACTTTTCAGGAAGGAAGGGTTTGGTTTTGACTAAATGAATTAAGACTACATATATATATACATCTCCTTTGGGACCCTACAGTTTGTTGAAACTTTGTTCTCAAAATAGATTTAATAACTCATACTGAAGATCAACAACTGACTCATTTTTAGCAGAGGAAATATAAATATTATATTGTGCCATTGATCTGCCTATATTTCAGTCAAGATCCAAAAGTCAACAGTGACCTTCCAAAAAGCAATAGCCATAGTGATTTGTCTACTCTTGGTTGAAGCTGGCCTGCTTCACTAACATGAGCTGTGTCATGTAAAAATATCAGTAGAGAGCTTCCTTTGGGGTGGGTTTATGCAAATAACAGCAACTCTTTGATCCTTCAAGACTTGGAAAGGCTTTTGGATTCAGGAAGAGTGAATGTAGGAAAGTTCCTAGGAAAATTATAACATACTTAGAGAATCTGAGTAATAAATTGCAGAGAATTAAAATGGACCATAATCCCTACAGGGGTGAACAGGCCATTTAAATTCATACAAGGAAGTACAACAAGGAAATTTCTGTTGTCATGGAATGTCATTTGTCAGTGAAAATCTTTGTCTACCTTTTTAACCACTTGGCACTGGGTAATCCTAGTCTAGAGCACCAAGTAAGGAAAATCAAGAGGATCTTGATGCTTTGCTTCCCAGAGAATTTCATTTTAGGACCATTGACTTTAAATTACAGAAAAGACTCTGGTTGTGAGAAAAAGCAGAGACTATTGAGAATTGGCATGGAAATCCTTTGTCAGATTTTAAAAAGTAGTCTGTTCACCCAATTGCTTGAAGCATCTGCCAGTATTTACCATGTGTAAGCAGACTCCAATGTGAATCTAGACAAGCATAAGTAGCCTATTGTCTCTACACTGGTAATTTTGAATGTATGCAGGTAGGGTAGAGTTGGTGCAAAGGCTTTCCAGGTGCTGGTCTCCAGCCCCACCAACAATGTAGTAGGGAAGGCTGATGACAAGACAGCACAGGGTGTGGCATCCTTTGTGCAAAAGCCTATGTGTACTTGCTTCATTGCTCCAGTTTATTTCTGTGAAACTATTATCTGTTTTTCTCCCCTGAGCACACTCTTCTAACAGTAGGCTTGATGCCATTATCCATGTGGGCCATGGATTTGCTTGGCCATGGCTCGGTGTAAATTGCTGCAATTCTCCTTCAAGTTAATCAGCAATATCTTAGGACCACTCTGTCTCTCCTACGTCATGTCCACCCATCAGGCAGCAGAGTTGAATCAGCTCAGCAGTGGAGGTGAACCAGGCAAAGGAGGGGCATTCTGTTGGAATGGTATTGCTAAATGGTTAGCATGGGTACTGCTAAAAAGCCAGGGTAATTCTTTCTTTTCCGGTTTTTGGTTTTTGGGTTTTTGTTGTTGTTGTGGTTGTTGTTCAGTAAAACTTTATCTGCTACTCAGTTCACACCAGCAAACTTTTCTCCCTTGGCCTGCTCCATAAACATAGTGGGACCTATTAAACTTAACTGTTTCCAAGACCCTGACATATAATTTTTTTTTACTGATATATAATTTACACTCAGTAAAATGTACACATCTTAAGTGCACCTTTTGATGAGTTTTGACAGTTGTATCCACCAGTATAAACACCACCTAAATCAAGATAAAGAATTTTTCTGTCACCTTAGAAAATTCCCTTATGCCTCTTTCCAATCAGTTCCGTCTCCAGAAGCTACCACCCTTCTGATTTCTGTCACCACAGATGTTGCCTATTCTGGAGCTTCATGTATATATATATAGAATCATTCAGTAATAATATCTAGTTTTAAGAGTAGAAAGGAAACTTCACTATTATGTCAATTTTGTGCCTGCAGTCAGGGTTCAAGCAAAAATAACTTCAAATATGTACAGATATTTTTCCCTTTACTTGAAGATTTCTGAAGAAGATTCTTTAATCTCTCACCCATGTATCAGTAACAACAACATGGTTAAGAACATCTTTCTGTTGTTTAAACTAAATCTCTGTTGTTTAACCTACATCTCTTTTTATGCACCTCTTTTTAAGCTAGAAAATATAACCGTTTATATGCAGATAGGATTTATAACCAGGAATGGTTCTGATATTGTTATCAATAGAGTATGTGATAGAAGAAAAACCAGTCATGCTATGCTAATGACACAAAGAAACAACACTTGGAAGGCTGGCGACCTTGCTTAATAAACTCAACATAGTACATGGTTTTAGTCAAAACCCATCCCTGTTGGTAAATCCAAGAACCAGTTAGGCTGACAATGAATATATAATTCGAGATCTTGGCACCTTTTTGAGAGATGTGTTTAAAGCCATTCTATTTAGTCATCCACATTAGTTATGTGACAGATAATTTCCAGAAGTTTTAATATATCCTTTGTCTTGCTAAATGAAAAATGAACTGAATCTGAATCTTAATGTGCATAGGAGGGTTATTCCAGTCTTACCTGAAAATGTTTTTATATTCAGAAGTGTGTAGTAATTGCACAGAATGTTTGCTTTGGAAAGCACAGTCATAGCCACACTGCAGAAGGTGATGGCCGTTTGGGTTCTTTCCATCATTTTTACCTGAACCTTTGGTCTACCTTCATTTTGTTTAACATTGAGATTTATATACTGTAGTCTTGTTATCTTCCCACATATCAAGGTTTTAATCCTTGGGAGCAAACTGTTTCCCAAGCCAATGCTGTTGTATAATTGAATTTATCACTAGAGGGCACAAGTGATCAACAGAAGTTACTGATGAATAAGCACAATGGTGACTTAAAGAAGCTGAGCAGAAGACAAATTGCTTTTGTTTTAAGGGAATTGTTAAAGAACCTAGTTCAATGTAATAAAGTTACCTGCCTCCCAACTTTTGGTATCTTAGAATTGGAAGGAAGTTTAGAGACAACTTGGTTTAGAAACCTCATTTTATAGTTAAGAAAACTGAGGCCCAGAGAAGTTAGGAATTATTCAGGGCCATATAAGCTCTGTTAGGTAAGCACTCTGTATGCTACACCTTTTTATTTGACTGTAGTGAAGTCGACCCAAAGTTAGGTCTTACATCCTTTTCCATTCCCTATTCATCTATTTGGTTTTCTCACTCAGCAGGTTACAAATTTGAATTGAGTTGCTAGTAGTAATCTCACCTTGAGTGAAGGAACATCTTGAAGGACAACTTAAAATACCAAGATTCAGTGGGTAGAGCATCAGCATTCTTCTGATATCCAAGACATAGGTGGGTAGTTATGTTTGTCAGAAAGTGAGAATTTTCGGACTTTAGTGAGGAAAATATTTATTTTCCTATTGCTTTTTGGCAAATCAATGGCACTTAATCTAAATAAAACTTACCCTCAAAATTAGCCATGTACCTGTCCCAGAATGGAAGCAGTGGGCCTGAATTACTAACCACCTCTCATAATGCATTGGTAAAGGAGATGTTGCTAAAGAATTATTAATTCATAGATATCAAGATAGCTGGCATAGATAACTGGTAACATTCTAGTGAGACATATGTTAGAAGTATTCCAAAAGAGATAAGCAATTAAATATAAGGTTTTCAAGCTAAGTAAAAGACAGAACAAAATTGAAATTTGCTGGCAAAATTTAGCTTTGAACTAAGCTTTACCAGAAAATGAAACTTGTCTTGGTAGCCACGTGGCCCCAGAAATGTCTCTAATACAAAAGCAACTAACTGTATTTCTCATTTTTTCCTGCCTTCCCCTTTATAAGCTTCTTCCCACCTATTCACTCAACAAGTACTTCTAGGTGTCTCTTAATGTCAAGCACTTTTCTAGATTCTGGGAATACAATGAACAAAATTGATTAAAAAAAAAACACAAAAAAACAAAAACCCTGCTCTTGTGTTTACATTCTAGTGGAGGAAACAAATATAAATATAGTAAATGTGTGAAGTAATAGAATGTTGAAAGTGATTAAGTGTTATAGAAAAACTGTGTAGAGCCGGGTAAGGAGGAATAGGAGTGCCAAGATGGGATAGGGGGTTTTCATTGTAAGTGGAGTGGTCAGGATAGCCTCTCAGAGAAGCATCATTTGAGCCTAGACTTAAAGGAAGTAGACTTGAAGGGGCTATGTGGACATATGGGGGTAGAGTATTATAGGCAAAGGGAACAGCAATTGCAAAGATCCTGAGGCAGGAGCTTGCCTGGTATGCCTGAGGACCAATGAAGAGACCAGTGTGGCTGGAGCAGAATGAGCAAGAGGGCCAGATAGAAGGACTTTGGCATTTGATCTGAGTGCATGGGTAGCCATTTGTAGAGTTTTGAGTGAAAGTTACATTCTTATACTTATATTTTAAAGAGTTACTGTGGCTGCTATTTTGAGAATATACTTTCCGGTTTGCTAAAGCTGCCGGAAATGGATTGGCTTTTTATAAAGGGGATTTATTAGGTTACAAATTTACAGTTCTAAAGCCATAAAAGTGTCCAAACTAAGGCATCAACAAGAGGATACTGATGGCATCTGGAACACCTCTGTCAGCTGGGAAGACATGTTGCTGGCATCTCTGCTGTTCCTTTGCTCCTTGGTTGCATTGCTTTCAGCTTCGGATTCCAGTGGCTTTCTCTTTGTCTGTGGGTTCTCAGCTAGCTGCTCCAGGGCAGACTCTGGGCTTTATCTCTTAGCTTAGCATCTCCACGTGTCTTTCTGTCTGCATCTCCCAGCCTCTGGGTCTGTGTTGGCTTTGATCTTTCTCTCTCTCTCTCTCCCTCTCTCTCTCTCTCTCTGAGTTCTCTTAAGGACTCCAGTAAACTAATTAAGACCCACCTTGAATGGGCAGAGTCACATCTCCGTAGAAATAATTTAATGAAGAGGTCCCACCCACCATTGAGTAGGTCACATAGGTCACATCTCCATGGAAACAACCTAATCAAAAGATCCCACCCACAGTAGGTCTGCCCCCACAAAGAACATAGTCTTTTATGGGGTACATAACTGATTCAAACCAGCACAATACTTTCATGGATGGAAGCAGGGATATCAGTTAGGAGGCTATTGCAATAATCTAGGGAAAAGCTAATGGCAGTTTGGACTAGGGTGATAGCAGGCAGTAAAGATGCTGAGAAGTTGTGATATTCAGGATATGTTTTGAAGTTAGAACCAACAAGATTTATTTGTTGGATTAGATACAGGGTGAGATAAACAGAGAAGTGCAGGTAGCCTAAGGCAACTGAAAGGATGGAGTTTTCATTAACCAAGATGGAGAAGTAGATTTGGTGGGGCAAGTGTTTACTTTTGATTTTAAAAGTGTTAAACTTAATATGTCTGATTGACATCCACCTTAAAATGCCAAGAGGATGGTTGGATTTAGAAGTCTGGAGTTCAGGTGAGAGGTTAGTCTGGATATATAAACTTGAGTATGAGTAAACACATAGATTATATTTTAAATCATAAGATTCAGTGAGATCACCAGGAGAATGAGAGTAGAATGAGAATGAGAAGAGGTACAAGGACAGGGCCCTGAGGCACTCCAAAATTAAGTTAGGAGAGGGGAAGAACCAGCAAGGGCAACTGCTTGTCTCTGAGAATGAATGCAGTTTTCCCCCTTTTCCAAAACAAAATCAAACAATATACACTTACACAGAATAGTAAATAGCTTTGCTGTTGTTTTACCATTTTTTCTCAACTTGTATAGGGACATTACCCATGAAATCTGCTTGGCCTGTTTATGAAGAGCCATGCAATAGTGCAAGAAAGCTGGATGTCCCAGAGTATCCTCTGACATTTTTGAAATATTCACCCCCAGCTACCTCTCTGCAAACCTTATGTAGAAGCCTTTGAAGTCCAGACATATCTTAAGATGGTTCTTGTTACATCAGAGGGATTCTATTGATTAACCATGTCTGCAAATGATTTTTTTAAGTGTATTTACCTCTTGGTCCCCTTTACTTTGCCTAATTTTCCTCAGCTCTATTGTATCTTTGAACAACGAGCACTTCCATTTCAGTTAAGAAGAGGCTTTGAAAAAACATTTATTTCTAGGTGCTATTGTGTACTAAAATCTAAGTTAGCCCTGTGATGGCTAGAATGGAAATTACAGACTTTGAATTTTAGAGCTGAAAGCAACTTCAAAGGCCATCTAGTTAGCCTTCTCATTTTAAAAATAAAAACTAAGACCCAAATAGTTTAAGTTACTTTTTTGGATCATATAGTTGTATTCCTAGACCATGGCTGTTTTACTACCTTCAGTTGAATGTTTATATCTGTTGTATATTTACATCATATACTGTTATGACAAGCATTGCAGCATAGTAATTGAGAGTGCAGACCCAGGAGTTAGACTCCCTGGGTTAAAACCCTAGCTTGGACACTTAACTACTTTGGGTAAGGTACTTAATCACTCTATGCCTCAGTTTCCTCATACGTAAGGTAAATTTAATGAGTTAATACGTTAAATAGAGACGATTGCGAGCCATTCACAGTATTTCCCAAATTTATAGGTTTCTAGGTCTAGATGAGAGTAAGACATTTTGTTGTACTTTCATTGACCTTAGAATTGTGTGATTTTGCAGTTATTTATTAACTTGTCCTTAAAGAACGGATTATTTGGAGAGTCGGAGAAATAGCCCAGACTCCTCTATAATTCCAGCATTCATATGTCTGTGTTCTGACACATACCTGAGGAATAAGTTTTAAAAGGAAGTGTTAAAGTGTAGGAGAAAAGAAGTTAGTAGAATTCCATTGCTGGGTATATACTCAGAGGAACTGAAACTTAAGACACAAACAGACATTTGTAAACCAATGTTTATTGCAGCATTATTCACAATTGCCAAGAGATGGAAACAGCCCAAATGTCCATCAAAGGACAAGTGGATAAACAAACTGTGGTATATACACATGATGGAATATTATGCAGCTGTAAGACAGAACAAAGACATGGATCATGTAATAATGTGGATGAACCTTGAGGACATTATGTTGAGTGAAGTTAGCCAGAAACAAAAGGACAGATTCTGTATGGTCTCACTAATATGAACAGACATTAATGAACAAACTTTGGGAGTTAAAAGCTGACAACACAGGCGACTAGGAGATAGAAAGAGGGCAGAGATCAGCCATTTGATGCTGAAGGACTACAGAATGTTTAGGATTGATTGCATAGATCCAGAAATAGACAGGATAATACTGTGTGATGGTAGCACGGTATTGTAAGTACACTGAACAAAGATGTCTGTGAGTAAAGCTGAAAGAGGTGGGATAGGAGAATGTATGACACCAGAGGTAAAGATAGATGATAAAGACTGGGACTGTATAACGTAGCAAAAACTGGAGTGGCCAATGACTGTTACTAAATATACAAATATAAAAATGTTTTTGCATGTGGGAAAGCAAATGAATGTCAACCATGTAGAAATTTGAAAAAGGGATGGTATTCAGGAAAAAACATAATCAAAGCAAACTGGAGTCTATGGTCAACAGTAACATTGTAATATACCTCCATTAAATGTAACAAAGGCAATACGCCAATGCTAAATGTATATGAGAAGGGGATATAGGGGAGTAATATGGGATTCTTGGTAATGGTGTTATTTGCTGTCCTTAGTAGTATATTGTATTGTATGACATGTTATTTTTCTTTTTATCATTTTTTCTTATTGCTAAAAAAAAAAAACAAAAAACAAAAAAACAATTTTTCTTGTAGTAATAAGTATGTTCAAATGCTGATTGTGGTGATAAGTGTACAACTTTATGATGATACCATGAACAACTGATTGTACACTGTGGATAAATGTATGGTATGTGAATATAACTCTATAAAATTGTAGGAAAATGTATATATAGGAGTAAAAGTGTTGGAGAAAACATGGTGAGAGGGATGATGCCTCACCAATATGGACTAACTACAATGTGTAAACTCAGAATTGAATCTTAGAACATAGCCTAACGTGGACACAATAATTGTAATAGTCCCTAGATTGTAAGCTCTTACAGCAGTTAACTCTATCCCTGAAGTGTAAGGCCTATCTCTAAACTTTGAGATGCTGATCCCCTAGCATATGTTGTCACAAACATTGGGACTGGTGGTTTGATGTGCTGAGCCCTCGAGCATGGGACTTGCCCTTATGAAGCTCATTACCACAAAGGAGAGTCTAAACTTGTATGTAACGGTGCCTAAGAGTCTCCCCCTGAGTACCTCTTTGTTGCTCAGATGTGGCCCTCTCTCTCTCTAACTGAGCCATCTCGACAGATGAACTCGCTGCCCTCCCGCCTACGTGGGACCCGACTCCCAGGGGTGTAAATCTCCCTGGCAACGCAGAGTATGACTCCCGGGGATGAATGTGGACCCGGCATCGTGGGACTGAGAGTATCTTCTTGACCAAAAGGGGGATGCAAAATGAGACGAAATAGTTTCAGTGGCTGAGAGATTCCAAATGGAGTCGAGAGGTCACTCTGGTGGACATTCTTATGCACTATATAGATAACACCTCTTAGGCTTTAATGTATTGGAATAGCTAGAAGTAAATACCTGAAACTACCAAACTCCAACCCAGCAGTCTGGACTCCTGAAGACAATTATATAATAATGTAGATTACAAGGGGTGACAGTGTGATTGTGAAGACCTTGTGGATCACACCCCCTTTATCTAGTGTATGGATGAGTGGAGGAATGGGGATAAAAACTAAAGGACAAATGGGGTGGGATGGGGGGATGATTTGGGTGTTTTTTTTTCAGTTTTATTTTTTATTCTTGTCCTGGTTCTTTCTGATGTAAGGAAAATGTTCAGAGACAGATTGTGGTGATGAACATATAACTATGTTATCATACTGTGGACAGTGGATTATATATCATGGATGATTGTATGGTGTGTGAATGTATTTCAATAAAACTGAATTTAATAAAAAAAGAAATTAACAAAAAAAAAAAAAAGAAGTTAGTAGAAAGGAGAGGACTAAAGTTTTCAAATTTTACTCATAACTCCTTGAGCACCAGATCAAATCAAGTCCCTACAAATTTCTTTGTCAATCTAACAGGCTTTCATTTTTATGCCTAAATTATCCCTCCCATTTATGCTTCTCTGCCAGTGTTTCCAAGAGTTCTAGTTTCATAGATCTTTATTATTCCCCCACTTGTTTTCTGAGAGTAAATTATAGCCTTTGTACGTGCTCTAATTTTTTACAACTTTGCTCCAGGCTCTTAGCTGGATCTTTCCCCCTCTCTCAAGTGATGTTTTTTAATCTTGTGAACCCCCTGGATCTATTAGTAGGCATTGCTATTTTCTGTCCACTCTCTACCTCTGGGACAGTATCTTTGCCATTTTCCTTTTAGGTAAAATCCTAGGTCTGTTTGGCTTTCCCGTCTGTCTGGGGCCTGATTACCTAATATGGTAAGGTATGTCCCAGAGGAGACTGCACTGTTGAGATAGAACAGCAGTTTGAGTAAGTTAAAGGCACTGTAAGTAGGTGAGCTATCTGATAGAGTTATTTATGTAGTAAAGTAATATTTTCCCCAGGATGTCATGTAACAACCACACCTTTTTTAAAAAAAGCAAGCCTCTGTTGCTTTTAAATAATGAAAAGATAATAAAATATATATTCTCTCCCCCAACCTCTTTATCATTAAGTAGATGAGGGAGGAAAAAGGAAAAGGTAGTCAGTTTATCCCCATATGAGAAGGTTTTAAGGAAAAATCTGAGAAATTTTATAATATGATAATGCTCAAAAGGATATGCTGTTGGAGAAATAAAGACTATAATTGAGAACTTTAAAAAAAGGATATAAAAAATAAGGATAGGTTTTTTAAGTGATGGCTATTATAAACAGTCCTGTTGTAGCTAGCCTCAGAGTTGGCAGGCATTCCACACATAGGGAAACAGGCTGTCCTGGATTTGTACAATTGATGACAGTGAGCAATCCCTGGGAAGGAAAGAAATGGCAGCCAATCAATTCTCTGTGTGGAAGCTGCCTTCTATCCAGTGTGCACTGAAGAATCATCTCTAGTGGCTGTCTCCACATTGGCCTGGAAGGATCTTTCTTCTCACTATACATTTGTTCTTACTTTTACAATTGTTGTTTCTTAAAATACTGCAGATGCTGTGATTTTCTATATATGGGTCACACTTTGCCTTGCTCTATCCCATGCTGTGTAAACCATCTTAAGAACAAAGTTTCTTTTGGCATCTTCTTTTTAAGGTCTCTATTAATTTTAGGTCATGCTGTTGCCAAGGAAATCTCCGTAATCAAAACTTGTATGTAGTCCTTTGAGACCTTGTAATTTTTGGATTCACTGTTCCATTACATCAGTGAATTCTGCTTTAGTCAGAAATCTTTTTTAAGATAGAATAAATTGACCTTCAAGGTATTTGTTTGGGCTTCTCTCAAACATCTTATTGAAAAATGTGGAAGGTTTATAACCTACTTAGGATAGTATAGTTAACCTCTTGACAAGCTTCTCTTTTACGATTTCTTTCATCTCCTGCCTCCAAATGCCTTCAAGATAATTGGTTTTTGTTAGTGACCTGTGATCCTATGCCTCTTTGTTGGAGGGACACTGATACACTGGCAACTCTGCTTGAACTTTTTTTTATGATTATAAAAAGTAATATATTTCATTATAGAAAATTTATGAAGTATAGAAAAGTATAAAGCAGTGGTTCTCAAAAGCAGTAACAGTGTTTCTAGAGAGGATTGTAAAAATTCATAAGGGTACTTTTGGGAGTCACTATGGTGGGAGATGTTCTACAAGCATTTAGTGCTCAAGGGCCAGAAATGCTAGATATCCTAGCACATATCTCATATAACAAAAAAGTCTTTCTTCAGCTCGCTTGATTTTTGACTGTATCCCTGAACGATCATAGAAAATAATCCCGAACCAAACTTAATTTTGCATATTAAACTCAACCTTTTTTTGGATTTTCTAAAAATTCAACCCTCTTGTAAATTTGGGGGAAATTATACCTTGTTTTACTCATCCCTGAGGGCAGCTTCCTTTATATAATGACAACGTTATATGGCACATTTTACAAGTCTGCATTTGACCTCTGCCTTCATGTTGTTTTTATGATCAGTCTAAGCCTCTGACTACATTATGCCTTCTAATGTCATCAGGACCAAGAATTTACATATTGAAATGCATGTTTTGTAAATTACTTTCCTTTTATTTCTTCTTCATATTATATTACTAATTTTTTATTTTAATTAAGTTTTATGTCTAGGAATTTCATTTCAGGACAGTAAAGGGGAGGAAGTTAGAAAATATTTGTTATAAAAAGGGGATTGTTCCTGCTTTAAAGAACAAGAGAAAATTGCCTGTAATACCATTGAGAGGAAATCACTGCTAACATTCTGGTGAATTTCCTGCTGGTATTTAACCTAAGCTTTTTAAATTTTTTAGTATGTCCAAGACCATCTAATGACATTCTTAAGAAAACAATCATTTTCACTTGGGTATTCCTGAGGCCCTATCATTACCATGATGGCAATTTCATAAGGTTATCTTCAAAGTAGTTGGGTTCAACTCTTTTATCAAAGCAGTCAGTGCTGTGATGGCTTTGATCATAGACAGCCTCCAGGAATAATTGCTCCCTTTCCAGTTGGAGTTTAAGAGTTACCTTGGTTACAAAAGGATACATTTCTTCTGTTGACAGCATGACTGGAGAAACTTAACCGTAACTTTAATTTACTAATGTCAGAGTTCTAGCCCCACGATTGAGGTAGAAAGCTTAGTGTGGGATTTGTAACTCCTTTTGAGCAAATAGAAAGTTTTTCGATTTGCCCCAGCAGGAATGTTGAGCTTGAGGCACTAACAAATGTTGTATTTAAACTTGTTATTTCGGTAGGACCTAAAAAGTAGGCTAGTTGTGATAAAAATGTAAAACTGAATGTTTATAACCTACCATTTTTAATTTTCCTCTATGGCATCTCAGTTTTCAGTCAAGCAAATTCAAGAGTCAGATGTTAGCCATTTAGTGGCATGGGTCTCTTTCATATCAAGAAGCCACAGTTTTGTATCCAAATATGATCCTTTAAGGTACATAAATGTTCACATGGGTGTGTCTTAAAAGATTGTGATCTTTTAAAAATACTTGACAATTTTATGCTTTAAAAATTTTTAAGTTTCTTGCACTCTGCATTCTTACACCCTAAACTATGCCAATGTTGTTGCTATTGAGAGGAAAGGAGGGATATTTAAAAGCTCATTAGCAAATTAATAGTTCAGAGTAAAATATTTAATATGTTCTTAGATCTTATAGCTCTTGTCTTATTTCTGAAAAAAAAATTTAGGTGATAAAAGTATATTAAGAGGAAAATAGAATATTTGGATATCACCAAATAAAACATTTTATGCTTTACGATGGTATTTTACTTAGAAGTTGGGGGCTTTCAAAAATGATATGCCAAACTGGTGAGTCATAGAAGTGTTTGTGGTGACTGAATGCCAAGTGTTTCATTTCTCCACGTATCTGGTATAGCTACTTGGTAACTGTTGTAGAAGAGCTAGTGTTCTGCCTCTTCTGAGACCTGTGGATTTCAGCAGTATGTGTTGTGGGAGGGACCATGGCGGCAGGGTCAGCCTAGTCTTCATCTTTAGCACATAATTCTCTAGGTCAGGGATCAGCAAACTTTTTCTGTACAGACCTGATAGTAAATGATTTCAACTTTGTGGGCCATATGGTCTGTTGCAACCATTCAACTCTGCTGTTATAGTGGGAATGCAGCCATAGACAATATGTAAACAAATGGGAGTTGCTATGTTCCAATAAAACTTTATTTACAAAAATAGTCCTGCAGGTCAAGCCACAGTTTGCCAGCCCATACTCTAGGTTATTGATTCAGAAGGTGATGGCTGATGTCAACATGGCTCCAAATCTCATCCAAGTACTTCTCTGGTAATTCATCTTCTCTCTAATTCCCATGATTCTTTAGTATCATCAACAGTTTGGGGGAAGGAAGAGCAAGGGAAGTCATCTGTTTGGAAGGATACGTGTTCTCATTTTGATGAGTTTTGGTCATTCCATGCTGTAGGAAGCAAGCTGTAAAGCTTCTTGAAGAAGGGAGTAAAGGAGGGTTGGGGAAGTTGCTTTCATGTCATTTTAGATGCAGTTTCTCTCTGTTCTATTTCAGCTCATTGCCTTTTACTTGGAAATTCTGAAATAGTTCTCTCAGTGTGTCCCTATACACTTTTCTCATCTGATCCTATCCCTCCTTACCTCCAAAACACCTCTCTCTTCACGGTTAGCAAAGATGGCAGTTTTGGGATTTGTAATCAAAGACATTTGAGAGATTCAGCTTTTTGTAGACTATGACCATAAATAAGTTTGCCTTTAAGGCTCTCAGGTTCCTGGAAGGGTGCCTGTCAGAAGACTGTTAATTGCTGTCATTCACTTTAATTGCTGACTGTTATTTGAATTCTTTAGTCAGGAATAGGTTTTGGAGTATATTAGTCGTTGTGCCTTGTCAGCTTTCAGTCTACTGAATATATGCAGGAAGAACTTTTTGGGGAGTTACAGAGGAATGAAAGAAATCTTCAAAACTTTGACCCTGCACTTGAAATAATAAAGAGGAGTGGCTTTTTAGAAAGAGAAGCTTAAATCCTAGTTCCTCAACAACTTAAGGAAAAAGTGATGGAAACTGACATTAATATGTCACAATAAAACCTTATATTGCTAGTGAGAATTGAGCATGGGTTGGTAGAATTAATTTCCCAGGTGAAAATGCTAAATTCTTTCTGGAGAATAAGTTCTTTCTGGTATGTGGCATGTTGTTTAAGAAGGCCTCTCTTAGGTCACTGATACTATACAGTGCTCTGGAATAAAATTAATGAAATATTGTTTAGGCTACTTATAAATCATTTCTGGAGTGCTTGACTTAGAGGTAAGGACAAGTTTGGATACTGGTACCATTTTCAATGATAATAATCTAATAGGTAAAGCTTCTATAATAGTCTTTCTCAAATTTTTCAGTAAGAATCACTGAGGTCATTTATTTATACTGTACATTTTCAGGACTCTACCTGGAAATTCTGATGTAGTGGAAGAGAGGGTATAGAGGGTGGAGATCCTGGGAATCTGTATTATAAAAGATGTCCTGTTGATTCAGCACTGTTCCTGTAGGTATAATGTTTAGGTATTGCTTACATCCCAGGTAAATGATCACTAAATAGTAAGATTAACTGTGGCGCACTGGTGGAGCTTACAGCCAACACCTATCAGACATGAAAGTAAATGTCCGGTAGGCAATTAGATACATTGACCTAAAGTACAAGGAAGTCCCCAGACTGGAGACACAGATTTGGAAAGGCATCAGCATGCTGGTAATAGTTTGTGAAAGGGATGATATTTTCCAAGGATAACTTATAGAGCAATAGTTCTCAACCTTTTTTCTTCCCTAGTATTCTGAGGGATATTATGCACTCATATGACTAGCTGTGGTTCAGTATCATATGAATATGAAGTAGGGGCGAGATAGGAGCACATTCCCCAGGAGGAGGCCTATCAGAATGTTTGTGAGTTGGGCTAAGGAGAACCACTGCCCTAGAATCCTAGAGCACACCAGTGTTTAAAGGACATGCAGAGGAGGAGAGATCCCATGAAAGAGATCAGTAAGGAAATGATCAGAGGAGGAGGGAAAAAGCCAGGGAAAAATAGTGTTCCACCAAATAAGTAAAAAGTTTCAAGGACTCTATGTGACAGAAACTTAACTTCACGTAGCTCAAGCAAAATGCTTATGCAACTGGAAAATCTGCATATTGACTGTACCTGGCTTCAGACATAACTAAATCTAGGAGGCCAAAATTGTCATCAGAGCTCTGCCTTCTCCTTTTTGTCAGTCACAGAAAAAAGACTTTCTCTATTCCAGTGTCCATGTATCACATTTCACAGGGAGATGATGATTGACCCTACTTGGGGCAGGTGAACTTCCCTAAATCATTTTCTGTGACCAGAGATTATACAAGACTAAGTTAGAGAAGCAGTGAGACATAAGAGCCTGTACTCTGAAGCCAACTTATTTGAGTTCAAATCCCTGTTCTGTATTACTTTGGGCAAATTATATAATCTTCTTATCTCTTAGTTTTCTCAACTATAAAATAGAAGAAATAGCAGTGTTAACACATAGGTCATTTCTTTCAATGAGATAATAACATATGAAGTGGATCAGAACAGTGTCTGGCACATAGTAAGAGCTCAATAAATGTTAGCCACCATGAAGATGAGGATGATAAGATGAAGAATAACTTACCGCTTATGGTAGCAATGGGGTTAGGATAAGATCAGCTACATGGAATAGGTTACCCACGGGAAATAAGGGTTCTGTTACCCAAAGAAGAAAGGCAAACTGGAAAAGACAAACTATAGCTATTACCATCTTCTGTAATCACATCCAGTAGTTTAAGAATTAAAAAGTACCGATTGGATTTGACAATATGGAGATGTTGCTAACTTGTGAGATCAGTTTGGTGGAGTGGGGATGGGAGACACCAGAGGAATATCTTATTGTGACTCCTCTGCATGTGATGGTTTTGATGGATTTTCTGGGGGTTAATTGCCTCTAGTTGGTAGCCATTTGCTTTGTGAGCAGAGCTCCAAGATAATTTTCCATTTAAAAAATTCCTTGGAAGGACTTAAAGAGACCAAATTTCCCACAAACAATCCTGACTTCACATTTCTGCTTTCTTTCCTTGTCAAGAACAGATGGTAGGTCAACATTCTTGCCTTATTCTGGAAGGATATTTTGAAAGAATGAAAAGCAAACATACTTCTACCCCAGAAGAGCATTTTTCTACTGCTATACTAACAATTATGAAAGGATTTAGTTGAGTTAGTTATTGAGATGTGATTGTCAGTCATTGTCAGGTTCTCATTACTGGTAATGTTGTCTAGGCCTACCTTGTTTTCTCTGATCGTGTTTCTCTCTTTTCTCCATTTAGCTTACTTGTTTACAGAAAGCTTCAGAGAGAAAGCCTAATTTGGGATTAACAAAGTTCTGCTATTAAGCTATCCCAAGATAATCTTAGCTGAAGAAATTTCTAAAAAGTACAGTCACAGATAACAGCCATCATAGGTTCTGGATTAATTTAGAATGGCTTCCTAAAAGAAAATTTTTAGAAGAAAAATTTTGGGAACCTTTTCCCTCCAACTCTCTTCTTCCCCTACTACATCATCACCCCAGAAAAATATCGTAAGTAAAACAAAACTTTATAACATAATTATCAGGAGAAAGTCAGAACCGGGGAGTTCTAGCCTCCATCTTTACTATTAATAAAATGTACTAGACTTGCTCTATGAATAAGCTGTTCCTGGTTATGTATTTAAGTTACTTCGTTAGAGGAAGTTGATTCCAGAATTTAGTTCCTAAAATTGTTGAGTTTTTTTTTTTTTTTTTTTTTTTTTAACTATAATTTACAACTGAGCTTCAAGGAATAAATTTGATTTAAATAGTAATAATTACTATAAAACTACCTATTTAAAAATAGACAACCAGTTAACAAACCTAAAGGAAAGTGTTCACCCTCACTAGTATTCAAAACTATAGATTAAAGTTATAATGAGGTAGGATGATTTTTGCCAACCAAAATAGATAAAGACTTTAAACAGATAATACCCAATTTAGGTGAGAGTATAGTGAAATGGATCTTTTCATATTTTACTGTTGGGAATGCAAAGTAATACTTCATTTTGGGAAGCAAATTACAAAACTATCAAAAGCTCCAAATTGACCCACAATTTCCACTTACGGAAATCTGTCTGTAGGAAATAATCCTAAATATGAAAACAACAACAACAAGCTTATGTACAGAGGTTTTCATTATAGGGTATGTTATGTATAGTTGCTCACTGTACATTAATACATTCAGCAAATGCCTGAGGCCCAGTATGTGGAAGACTGTTAGGCACTAGTGAACAAAACAGACTTAGTTCATCTAGGCTATTTATAATAGTGGAAAATGAGAAACAACCTAAATGTCCAATATTCTGGAAGTAGTTAAATAAACTATGATTCATCCATGCAATGGAATACTATGAATCATAGTTTATTTTATCATTCCATGGCTACTAGTCATTTAGAGTTGTTTTCTTAGAATAGATTGGAGCCTTTTAACAATTAGTTGCAAAGATAGTATAAGAACCTGGATAAATGCTTATGATAAAATATTACTGAATGAACTAAATTCAATATTATATATATAGTATTGTTACAACTATGGTGGGGGTGTGGAGGATACCTAGACCCAGTTAAAAAGACTAGGGGGTAAACAGACAAGGGCGCCTGGTGTTCTTTTTTACTTTAGTTGCTCCTTTTCACTTTAATTATTATTCTGGTTATTTTTGTGTGTGTGGTAATGAGGGTGTCGGGGATTGATTTTGGTAATGAATGTACAACTACGTAATGGTACTGTGAAAAATCAAATGTACGATTTGTTTTGTATGACTGCGTGGTATGTGAATATATCTCAATAAAATGAATAATTAAAAAAAATAGAAGGAAAAAAAAAGGCAGTACAATGGCTGTAAGAGAGAGGGTAAGCCCATGCATAATTGTGTCTAGGAGTCCCCTCCCAGGGCACCTCTTTGTTGCTCAGATGTAGCCTCACCCCCACCCCCAAGCTGATTCGGCAGGTGAACTCACTGCCCTCCCCTCTATGTGGGATGTGACTCCCAGGGGTGTGAATCCCCCTGACGACGGGGGAAATGACTCCTGGAGATGAGCCTGGACCTAGCACTGTGAGACTGAGGATCTTCTTGACAAAAAAGGGGAAGAGGGGTGAAACAAAATAAGGTTCCAGTGGCTGAGAGATTTCAAATTGAGTCAAGAGGTCCCTCTGGAGGATATTCTTATGTGCTGTATAGATATCACCTTTTAATCCTTAGTGTGCTGGAATGGCTAGAGGGAAATACCTGAAGCTGTCAAACTGCAACCCAGTGACCTTGATTCTTGAAGGTGATTGTATAACTTGTGGCTTGCACTCCCTTTATCCACTGTATGGACAGATAAGTGGAAAAATGGAGACAAAAATCAGATGAATTATAGGGTGGGCTGGAGGGGATCGAAAGATTTTGGTGTACTTTTTTGCTTTTATTTTTATTTTGGAGTAAGGGAAAGGTTCAAAAATCGATTCTGGGGATGAAGGCACAACTGTGCAATGGTGCTGTGAATGACTGTACACTGTGGAAGACCATAGGGTATGTGAATATATCTCAATTAAACTGTATTAAAAAATAAATGAACAACGGGGGAGGGGGAATGGGATGTTTTGGATATTCTTTTTAATTTTAATTTTAATTTTATTTTTTGGAGTAATGAAAATGTTCAAAGTTTGTGGTGATGAAAGCACAACTATATGATGATATTGTGAATAACTGATTGTACACTTTGTATGTTATGTGATTATATCTCAATAAAATAGCAATTAAAAAAAAAAAAAAAAAGACTGGGGGAAAGTCACCAAAGTGTTAACTGTGGTTGTGTCTCTAAGGTGAGACTAAATGTGACTGCCTTTTTTTCTACTTTTCTTTATTTTCCAAATTTTCTTCAGTGTGCCCATATTACTTGTGTAATGTTTTTTTTTTTTTTTCTTAAATACTTTGGTAGCATGAACTTACAAAAAGTGAAGGCTTATGTGAAAGTGAAGACTGCTCAGTGGCTTTTATGTGAACCAAATGGAAATTTAGTTAGAAAGCTTTTTCCCTCTCTTCTGATTGATTGCCTATTTCAGCTATGATGGAAATATCAAATAGTGGCTAGAGATCTGCTGGATACCCACCCCTAATATAGTCTGTACCCACACATATAGCAATGGGGCTGCAATGAACTGCTCCTCCCATCTGGCTAGGTAAATAATAGTAAGATGCTTTTCACTGAACATTATTTTTTAGAAAACAATATGTCTTTAAGATGTTATCTGAAGGTCATGTGGGATTGTGACTAGCTTTTTGCTAACTCTCCATCCTTGAGATCCATAAATAAAGTCTGAATCTGCTTAGTTTTTACTGCATTGTGGTGAAATTGTGCAGTTCACTTATAAATTTACATTGTGACCCATAGTCAAAGCTCTGTGATTTATTCTTGAGTCTTTCTTCCCACCTCAATCCAAATTTTTAATTCTTAATCCACTTCCTGCTATTCAGTAGAACTCCAGCTTTACCCTCATAGGCTTTTCCTCCCTCATTCTCTTCCTCACATTTCTGCTCATATGAAATTTCTAACTGAACAGACTTTACAGTATGGAGGATCAGATCTCTCACATCCTATAACTTTGCAGCATGCAGCTTAGTTCTGTCCCTATCTGTAGTGCACTTTGCTCTGGTCAATTTGAGGTTTACATTTGTTTTCTTCTCAGATATCAAGGACAGACACGTTTGTAGAAAAAATAGTGTCTTACCCTTTGTTGTGTCTAGAACTTGTGTGGGGGGTTTTGTTTTGGTCTGGGTTGATTTGCTTTTTTCTATTTAAAACCTAGATTGTGTCTACACCCATAAGGAAACTATCCAGCTTCCAGGCATCCGTAGGCTGTTCCTTTGCAGAGTGATAATCAAACAGAACCACACATCTGGCAATTCTGACTTGCATTTGATTTGAAAACTGATTTCAGGAATGCATGGTTTCTTCATCACCTGGCAAGCTATTTACTCAGCAAACTGAAGAATGGAGGGCTCAGCCTTCTTATAAAGCATCAAGCTGTTGAGGTCACAGAAAATTCTTACTAGAAAGTACTTTAGAAGCCATTCTAATTCAACTCCATTGTTTTACAGATGAAAACTGGGGTCCAAAAAGGGGGCATGGCTTATTCTAGGCTGTGCAATGCCTTAGTGGCAGAGAATGAACAAGAACAGTTCTGAATTCCTAGTCCAGCATTCTTTCCACTGTTCTGATGGCTGTCTTCCAGGTGCAGGGGTGCCGGTTGGTACTTACTGCAGATCTGCTGGCTCTGGTAGCTCTTCCTGGTACTGTGGAAAGCACCCTCTTCTTTTGCCCAGTCTGAGTCCATTTATGGAAAACAGTGGGATTTTATATATAAGTTTTATAATAAAGTCTGCTGCTGATCCAAGTTGCTTAGCTTTTTAAAGACATCTTCATTCCACTTCTGATTTTCCAGTATGTCTGTAAATTCGATCCAAATGAACTCCAAATAATAGGAATTTTTCATCGCTACAGTTGAATTTTCATTTCGAACTTGGCTTTATTTGCTGTTTACTGACTAGTGAGGTCACAAAAATTGAACTGCTATTATTTCAAAAGTGAAAGTCACTTTGGGACTTCCAGGTCAGGATGGCAGACCTGACTATTCCGAATCCTATACTTCTCGTTCCAGAACAGGGAATGATGGGTAAATATTTTTCTGAAGATATCATTTTTAATACATAACTATACTCAGTAAGAAAGAAAGCCTCTTTGGTTCAATAATGGAGATAAAAGTCACTGTGTTAAGGGAGCTGTGAATGGGTACAAGCAATTGGGACAATTGAAAATAAGAAAAAATGAAAGTAAATGAACTAAGCTTCAATTCAAGAAGCTAGGAAGAAAAGAGTAAAGCCAGATAAAATAGAAGGAATTAAATAAAATTAAAATAAAAGCAGACATTAATGAAAGTAAACAAAACAGAGTGATGAGATGATTGGTAATGCCAGAAGCTGATTCTCTGGGAATACTTACAAAATATCATAACCTTTGACAAGGCTAATAAAAAAAACAGTAGGCGTAAATAAACAGTCATAAGAAGGGAAAAGGGGACAAAATTACAGATAAAACTGATTCTAAAAATCATAAGACACTAATTTGAACAACTTTATGTCAATGAGCTTGAAAACAATGTAAATAGACAGTTCTGAGAAAATAGAAAATATCATATCATAATGACTCACAAAGAAGAATAGGAAAACTTAAAGCCTACTAACCATTAAAGAAATTTAATCACACTTTAACCACAACCACTGCAACCTTCTGCCAGAGGCACCAAGCCTAGACTGTTTGGAGTGGGGAATGGTAGGAGTTTTATCAAATCTTCAAAGAAAAAGTGTAAGAGTACTTATCTTATACAGACTGTTCAGAGAATAAAAAGAAGAAAATCCATACTAGATTCTCTTGCTTCCAACTTGTAGGAGCTACAAAAAGTGGCTGAGAACTGTGGCAGGGAAAACAAACATAGTCTAAATACTTCCTATAAACAGCCCTAGTAAAATAACGAAATCTGCCTGATTATATCTAGGTGGTACAAGTCTCATGGGTTGGAACATCAGATTTTGTATTCATCCCTAACAATAGGTCTCTGCTCTTTGAGTTTTGATTACAGTAGTAAAGATGGGTTTTGGACATTTACTCAGTCTGTACTATGGCGATAGCATGATAGCTAGGTCACCAAGACTTGTGGCATGGGAAAGTTGTTTTGTTTTTATTTTGGCTCTTTATTTTGGTAAGGGGGGGTTGTCAGTATGGTTTGATTCTGTGACCTTAGCTCCATGCCATGTTGTTATCACTACCTAAATCAACCACCCCAGATGATAATGTTACATCAAATATTTTGCAAACTGCTGAGAACAGTACCTGGTACATGTTAAACATTCAAATATTAGCTCTTTTATCTCCTTTGTGCTCAAAGATAATGTGTGATTGTGTGTGTGCCAGTCAGCACAATCATTATGGAGCTTCATTCTTTCTTGTATTGCATGCTAAGCGACAGACTCCAGGAGTCTAATTAATTTGATCCCCACATTGGCCCTTTTTGTGACAAACATAGCCACGCCTCATGAACCTCACAAGTTGTGTTTCTTAGAAAAATGCATATGTAGCTGTTATTCTCTGCAACAGTGTTTGCCTCAGCATAATTGTATTTTTATGGAATTATATTGGCATTGCAATGTGGGAATGACAGAAATGACAGGACCATTAATTTGTATACCCTGGGAATTGTTTCTCCTTTCCCCCCATGGCTGGCTGAAGGAACTTTTTTTCTGATTTATATTATAATGTGGGGTGTGAAATGCATCTTTTTTTTTTAACATATGTACACCAATCTTTCTTTACCTACCACAGGCAAAAATAAGTTGGTCGTGTTCTAAATCTGAGCCAAAAAATAGTACTCTCCCTCTGAAATGTTTTTTCCTTTCAACTTCTTTTTCCTCTTTTATGATTGGCTTTTTTTTTTTTTTTTTTTTTTTTTTTGGTATATCCTGTGTCTTGGACATGGGGAGAAGCTTTTTTGTCATCTTCAGAATTATAGCTATATTTTTCAACCAGACCAAAGCTTAATCCTTCCCCAGGAGAGCTGATGTGCACTGGAAATGTGAAAGGCAACAAAGGGAACAGTTGGGTATTTGGAGGATTCAGTTGACACAGAAGAAAAGAATTTTAGCATAAGGTAATTGAGGGGATTAGAAACTAAACCCAGTAGCACAATAGTTTCTTTCAGCTTCAACTATTTTAAAATATTTTTAACTGAGAACAAGGAGATAGAGCATATAGATGGCACATAGGGAATTAATAATACAATATGGACATTTATACTATGTATGCCAATAGTATCTGCAAAACAAAAGAAATCTGGAGTATAGGACAAAGGAACTTTTGCTTGGCTTTTGATGAACCTAGGAAAATACTGTGGTAGTGGTATTTGAGGAGGGGTGATACAAATCCAGAGCTGGAACTAGAGCAGAGGAATATAGTGAAATATAGACAGCCCAAAGATTGCATGCCATTTCATTGTAGACCAGGGATGGTCTTCCATATACTCTTCCACGATCTGGTCTATGACGAAAAAATTAAGTTTGGGGTTCTGAGTACATTTTTAATGTGAGAGAGTATTCTCAAGAATCCCAGGTGAAAAGGAGCAGACTTCATTTCAGGACCAACTGAAGACTGGTTAAAGAATTTAAATTCCTAGATTTTAGTTTATACATAAATTGTTTTTTGTTGTAAGGGCCTTTTTCCTTAAATTCTGCAATTACTACTAATGGGAAATAATTGTTCTTTTCCTTACCACCTGATGGCACTTACAGCCACATTTACAGACATTAAAGAAAATTACCAAAATATAAAAATAAATCAAGTTGATGACAATTTAAAAGTTGAACTTAAAGTAGAATTTCTGAACTTTTGTGTTTTAACTGTATTTTTGTAAGCTTTTACTATTCGTATCTTGTGACGCCTCTATAACTTTATGTTGTGGATTTAATCTTCAAGAAGCTCATTGTTTGCCAATAAATTTTATGTATGTTGCCATCAGCTGGTAGTATATTTTTGCCTGTCATACAGATTATAAGCACAACCTATATATCACAAGTATAGTTCTTGATGTACTAAACAGATTTATTTATTTTAAAAGTTACTCTAAAAATTTAATTGAATTGAATGTCTGTGGTATTAATGCAGCATGTCCCTGAATTTTTCAAACAGCTTTATTGAGTTACAATTTATGTACAATAAACTACACAAAGTGTACTTTTGATGACTTTTGAGATAAGTATTCACAAACTGTCGCTACAATTCTACCTGACTCTTAACTTTACTGAATCTTTATCATTATAACAAAAAGTTTCAAGTAAACCATGTGCTTTTAAGCTACTTATCCAGTGTTTAACCAGCCATATACCCCAGGCAGAGCCTTTTTGCTGCTTTTAAGCTAATCAGGAAAAAAAATTTAATTTGCCCTGTTAGTGCTTCTGATCAGGTCGAACGGTTTTTCTCATTGAGGCACAGTGAGCATTTTGGCAAGGTGACATCATGCAGGGCTATCTTGAGCAAAGCAAGGACTTTCAGAGTCCCTGACCCTGGCCTACTAAATGCTGGTAGCACCCTCCAGTCATGGTGAGAATCAGTGTCCCCACATATTCCCGAATGTCCCCCGTGGGCTGTACTACTCTCATCCCCACTCCCCCAACCATGAAAAACCTGTGCTGAGGTTTTAAGTTGCCCCTTCTAACTTTACTGCAGTTTCTGTCCTGTGTGGCCTACAAAGAAAGTATGGGGGTAGGGGGGAAGCTGCATAAGTTATTCATGAAAAAAGGAGGTAACTTTCCACTTCTGTTTGCCTTTTGTAGACATTGCTAAATTTAGATTTAATTGCAAACTCATAAACCATTTCTGGGACAGGGTTTTCAGAATGATTTTCTTGAAAAACCTTTATAATCCCTTATTCTTAAACGAGTTCCTGAGATTTAAACTTTCAGAGCAAAAGGGCACGATTATTTAATTATATGAGACCAAGATTGGATCATTTTGTAAACTAGTAAAAATTATTGTGATCTCCATGCTGGCAACTTGTGGGTCTTGTCTTGCTTTGCCTCTCTGACTAGTACCTCAAAATGGCACTATCTCCTCCCCCACTAAACCTACCAGAGTATATCCAAGCCTTTTTGTAGATGTATTTCTTTGGTCTGATTTTTATTTTTATTGCTCTTTCATAAAGAACACATGTCAAAATCCCTTTATAAAAGTGAAAGAATTGCTTGACTTCTCTGATCTACGTTGCCTTACTTGTTGAATGAAGGCAGATTTTTTACTCTGGAATGATCCATTTCAAAGGAAAAGTGGGAGTAAGAGATTCATTTTATGGTAAAATCCTTATTATGTTTCTCTCACTTCAGAGCATCTGCACAGGAGTCATCAATGAATGTGAGTTATCATCATTGATCTTCCCCATCCCCAAAGAAGGAGGAGGTTTTTCTGATACATACATTAAAATAGAGGCTTAAGATAGGAAAATGGAAATAGAAGGAGGGGTAAGGGACAAAGAGTCCTATTTCCTTCAGAACGTTCAATAACACCCCCCACTCCCACCCCACTAATGCTTATGGCCACTCTAAGTACCCAGTAATCAGAACAGCATTAGAAATACATGGAATGATAAATGAAGTTCTTATTAACTTTGACTATTCTTCTAACTTGATTGTGTGATACTGATGGTATCCTTTAAAAATAACTTCTTTGTTTAGTAGGAGATTAGAAATTCTTTATTTATATAAAAACATATGAAAGAGAAGGACTTGATTATTAGTTGTAGCAGTATGGAGGCCTTGCTTTGCCATCAGATTTCCTGTAATCTCTTTGAAGATAGAAATCATGTCTTAAAGAATTTTATATATTCCTAGTAATACCTTGTATGGAATAAACATTTAATAGCTATTAGATGAATTGATGAAAAATGTCAATTGATTATTAGAAATAAGGATATTTTCTTTGGACCTCTTATTTTAAATAGGCCTGAAAATTATTGCTCTATTCCAAACTGTTAGTTCCAAAAGGAGGCACAGGAATCCTGAGCTACTTAAACTACTTAACTGATGGTTCTTGACTAATCACTTTCTTCCCTAAATCTGAGCTATAATACTGTATAATGCAGCTACTCATAAGTTTATAAATTAAGCTATCAAAAAATTGATTTGCAGAAAGCAACAGCAGAATTTCTGAAAAATCAGGTAATGTCTGCTAAACCATTGACCATATCCTTTGGACCTTGAAGACCTTATTATTTGGAAGCCATGCTCACCTTCCATAAGAAATTTTTCCCACACTTTTTCTATAGCTGACGAAATTGAAATGTATGACAGTAGAGGATTCTCTTCACACTGCAGCAAAAAAAATAAAAATAAAAAGACTATTACAGATTGCAGTTCTAGAGGATTGAGTTTCAAGTTTGGGGCTCCTTCAGAAAGCCTAGGCCTAAAGTTTCTGGCTAAAGTGATGCAACATGTATTGACTTACAGATTTCTTAGCTTAAACAGGCTCACTTCTGGCATTCATAAAAGCTAACATAGAGGGCCTTTTCTGATTCCCGTAGTCGGGAGCACTCCAGAGTTTTATTTTACAATCCTGTTTTCTTTTTTGTGATTAAAAAAACTGGAGAAAAATATCATCATCAAGATGGCACCATAAGACATCCCTGAAAATGTTTCTTTTTAAAGACAGGTAAGTAAAAAGGCAGATGCCAACTCAGTTGGAACTCTGGAGGACAGTAGAGACAGGAGAAAGACTCCACAAATGTTGAACTGAAAAAAAAATAAAGCCACCAAAAGAAAGGTAGGAGAGTGATACGGACCTAACAATCCGGACCTCTCCCCCACGCTAGGTCCCATACAGCTTAAGAGACACATGGCAGCAGCACCCTGGCCCAGGCACCTCCTGCCATGGTCACTGACTGCAGGACTACCCACGGCAGCAACTTAGAATCCCACACACATCCAGATATGTGGACCCAAGTCTACATAATCCAAGGCAGGGCCCTAGTGATTGGTATGTGTGAGTATACGAAGCTGGTCCCCTGGAAATCAAAATGACCCTCAGCAGAACTGTTGGCAAACTGCACACTCCCAGCCTGATCCCTGATTCCTGGTATACCTAAACAAAAAATTTGATGTTTTTCAACATTGACCCCATCTGACTTTGTGGATTGGGATCCCCTAACAGAAGTCACTAGAAGCAGAAAAGCTGCATGAACAGGGAAACTGAACCACTTTAAGGCTGGGTGGACCTATGGCTGAACTCTGGAATGAAAAAGCCAGCTCAGAGTGGGAGAGGAGTTGAGCAAATCATAGTCACTGTGGAGAGAAATGTGCATAAAAACAAAGAGAACAGCCCAGGACTGCCCCGAGGAATCCTTTCCTGGAGGGGAAACCGTCTCACGCAATGGAGTAATCTAAACAGACACTGTGCATGTCCAGGACAAGAGGCAGATGCAGAAATACCTGAGAAAATCCAAACTGTTAAACAGGCTGCTCTAGATGTTCTAAACTGGACCAAACACTGAAGGAGAGCCTTAACACACAGCCAGTCTACCCTAAAACCCTTGGCAAGAGGGAAAAACTGACTTCCAGAGTTAGCACATCAAAACAATCAAATGCCCAGACATCAGCAAAAGATCACAACCAATACAAAGAAACAGGAAAAGTTGGCTCAGTCAATGGAACAAATTAAAACTTCAGAGGAAACAGACAGTGGAACAACTAATCAGAGTTGTTCATTCAAGTTTCCTAAATGATTTCAAGGAGCTAAAGGAAAATATGGGTTAAAATTAACTAAATTTGGATATGGAACTAAGGAAGTGAACAACAAGAATTCGAAAGTTTAAAAAAGGAATATAATGGAACTTATGAGGATGAAAAACACAATAATGGAGATTAAAAATACATGAGGCATTCAACAGAAGATTTGAACAGACAGAAGAAAGAATCAGCAAACTAGAAGACAGGACAATCAAAATCAAAGTCAATAGAGCAGATAGAGAAAAGAATGAAAAAGGGAGAGCAGAGCTATGATGGTTATGTTTGTGTGTCAACTTGGCCAAGTGATGATGTCCAGGGTCTGGTCAAGAGGCACTGTCCTAACCATTACTGCAAGGACATTTGTGGCTGGTTAATAAACCAGAAGTCTGGTTTATTAAATCATCAGTCAATTGACTTACAGCTGTGACTGATTACATAAACAAAGGGTATGCCTTCTGCAAAGAGAGAATTCAGTCTGCTGGATTTCATCCAATCAGTTGAAGACTTTTAAGGAAGAAAGTGAGAGGACCTTCACTCCTTCTTCAGTTAGCCAGTGAAGTGTTTCCTGAGGAGTTCATCAAACACCTTCATCAGAGTTGCCAGTTCGCTGCATGAGGAGTTCGTTAAACACCTCCATCGAAGTTGCCAGTTCACTGCCTGCCCTACGGAATTTGGACTCATGCATACCCCACAGTTGGGTGAGACACTTTTATAAAATCTTATATTTACAGATATCTCTTGTTGATTCTGTTTCCTGAGAGAACCCTAACTAATACAGGAGCCAAAGAGATCTCTGGGATAATGTGAAGCATACCAAACTACATATTATGGGAGTCCCAGAAGGAATGGAGAAGGAAAAAGGGCAGAAAGGACATTTGTGAAAATAATAGCCAAAATTTCCGAAGTCTTACAATAGATACAAATATACATGTCCAAAAAACACAACTCCAAACAGGATAAACCTAATAAACCTACTTTAAGACATATACTAACCAAAATGTTGAATGCCAAAGATGGAGAATTCTGAAGGCTGGAAAAGTGATTCATTATAAAAAAGTGATCCTCAATAAGACTAAGTGCAGGCTTCCATCAGAAACCATGGAAGCAAGAAGGCTGTGGTATAACATTTAAGGTACTGAAAGTGAAAAGTTGCCAGTTAGAAATTCTTTATCCAGCAAAAGTGTCATTCAAAAGTGAAGGAGAGTTTAAGACATTCACAGATAAACAAAAACTGTGAGAGTTTGTCACCAACAGATCTGGCCTACAAGAAATGCTAAAGGGAGTTCTTTAGTTTGAAAGGGAAGGACAAGAAATAGTTGCTTGGAGCAATATGAAGAAGTGAAGGTCTCCAATAAAGGTAATTACGTGGGTGAATGCAAAACCCAATAGTATGGTATCCTCAGGATGTAACTTTACTCTTTATTTACTATGTTTTAAAATACATTGACTAAGAAGTAATCCTAGTTCCATGTTATGGACACACAAAATGTAGCTAGGTAACCTGTGGCAAAAACAACATAAACAGGAAACGGAGGGGTACAGGTGCAGAGACTATTTGTATGCTATTGAAATTAAGTTGGTGTCTTTTCAAACAAGTAGGTTATAGATTTGGGTTAATACAAAACCCAGGGTAACCACAAAGAACTTATTTAACATGTATACAGAAATGGAAATGAGAAAGGGATCATTACATCACAGAAGATTACATATGAAAGAAGGCTGCAATAAAGGAAAAGAGGGACAAAAAATATATGACAAAGGACGAAATGGCTCAAGTAAGTACTGCCTTACCAGTAGTTATACTGAATATCAATGGATTAAATGCCCCAGTCAAAAGACACAGATTGGCAGAATGGTTAAAGAAGCGCAATCCAACTATATGTTATATAAAAGAGACTCACTTAGACCCCAAGAAACAAATTGGTTGAATGTGAATGGATGGGAAGAAAATATTCCATGCAAATAGTAACCCAAGGAGAGCTGGGGTTGCTATACTAATATCAGACAAAATAGAGTTTAAGTCAAAAACTGTTACAGGAGACAAAGAAGGGACACTATGTATTAATGAGAGGGGCAGTCCACCAAGCAGAAATAACAATCATAAATTTATGCACCTAACCACAGTTCCCCAAAATACATGAGGAAAACATTGACAATACTGAAGAGAGAAAGACACCTTTAGAATAATAGTTGAAGACTTCAATGTACCACTTTTATCAGTGGATAGAACATCTGGACAGAATATCATCAAGGAAACAGAAAACTTGAACAATAATATAAATGAACTAGACTTAACAGGCATATGCAGAACACTGCACCCCAAAACAGCAGAATACACATTCTTCTCAAGTGAACATGGATCATTCTTCAGGATAAACCATGTTAGGCCACAAAACAAATCTTGATTTAATTTCAAAGATTGAAATTATGCAAGCATCTTCTGACCACAGTGGAGTGAAGCAAGAAGTCAATAACAGGAAGAACTGGAAACTCCACAAAAATAAAGAAGTTAAACAACACACTCTTAAAACAATTAATGGGCTAAAGAAGGCATCACAAGGGATACCAGGAAATATCTTGAGATGCATGAAATGAAAGCACAACATATCAAAACTTACAGGACACAGCAAAAGCAAGCTCACAGGGAAATTTATTGCTCTAAATGCTTACATTAAAAAAGAAAGAAGAGTTCATGCACAGACCTAATCTCACACCTGGAAGATATAGAAAAAGAAGAACAAACTAAACCCAAAGAAAGCAAAAGGATGGAAATAACAAAGATCAGAATGGAGGATAAATAGAGATTAATAAAAGCAGTAGAGAGAATCAGCAAAACCGAAAGTTGGATCTTTGAAAAGATCAATTAAATTGGCAAACCATTAGCTAGACTGGCAAAGGAAAATAAGAAGATGCAAATAACTAAAATCAGAAATGAAAGAAGGGACATTACTACCAACTCCACAGAAATAGAAAGGATTATAAGAAGATCCTATGAACAATTGTATGCCAACAAATCAGATAACCTAGGTGAAGTGGACAAATTCCTAGAAACACAAAAACTACCTACATGAGCTCAAGAAGACATAGAAGATCTCAACAGCTAATAACAAATAAAGAGATTGAATCAGTATTCAGAAACCTCCTAGCAAAGAAAAGCCCAGGACCAGACAGCTTCACTGGTGAATTCTACCAAAATTCAAAGAAGAATTAATACCAATACTGCTCAAACTCTTCAAAAATTTGAAAAAGAGGAAACACTTCCTAACTCATTCTGTGAGGCCAACATCACCCTAATATCAAAGCCAATCAAATTGAGAGTTCAGAAATAAATCCTCACACCTTTGGCCACTTGATCTTTTTTTATGCAATTTCATTGAGATATGATCACGTAACATACAATCATTCAAAGTGTACAATCAGGTGTTCACAGTATCGTCACATAGTTGTGCTTTCATTACCACAGTCAAACTTTGAGCATTTTCATTATTCCAAAAAATAAAAATTAAAATAAAAAAGAACATCAAAAACATCCCAGTCCCCTCCTCCCCCACTGTTAATTTACTTTTTGAAGTACAGTTTGAGATATATTCATACATCCTACAGTCATCCACAGTGTACACTCGATTATTCATAGCACCATCATACAGTTGTGCGTTCATCACCAGAATCAATTTTTGAAACTTTTCTTTACTCCAAAATAAAAATAAAAGCAAAAAAGAACACCTAAATCTTTCCATCCTCTCCATCCCATCCTATTCTTCATCTAATTTTTGTCCCCATTTTTCCATTCATCTGTCCATACACTGGATAAAGGGAGTACAAGCCACAAGGTTTTCACAGTCACACAGTCACACTGTACAATCTACATAGTTATACAATTGTCTTCAAGAATCAAGGTCACTGGGTTGCAGTTTGACAGCTTCAGGTATTTCCCTCTAGCCATTCCAACACACTAAAGATTAAAAGTGATATCTGTGTAGCACATAAGAATACCCTCCGGTGACCTCTCGACTCTGTTCAAAATCTCTCAGCCGCTGGAACCTTATTTTGTTTCATCTCTGTTCCCCCTTTTAGTCAAGAAGATGTTCTCAATCCCACAGTGCTGGATCCAGGCTCATCTCCAGGAGTCATTTCCTGCATTGCTAGGGGGATTCACATCCCTGGGAGTCATATCCCACATAGTCGGGAGGGCGGTGAATTCACCTGCTGAGTGGGCTTAGAGAGAGAGGGTGGCCAATTGATCTTTGACAAGGATACCAATTCCACTTGGTAGGGAAAGAATAGTCTTTTTAACAAATGTTGCTGGAAAAACTGGATATCCATATGTAAAACAAAACTTCACACTGTGTACAAAAATTAACTCAAAATGGATCAAAGACCTATATATAAGAACTAAAACTGTAAAATTCCTAGAGGAAAACATCTTCAGGATCTTCTGTTAGGCAATGATTTCTTAGATTTTACACCATAGCACAAGCAACAAAAGAAAAAATTGATAAATGAGACCTCCGCAAAATTAAAACCTTGTACATCAAAGGAGACAACCAACAGAATGAAAGAAATATTTGGAAACCATGTATCTGCTAAACGTTTAATATCTAGAATATATAAAGAATTTCTACAATTCAACAACCAAAAGACAAACAACCCAATTTAAAAATGGGCAAAAGTCTTGAATAGACATTTCTCAAAAGAAAATATACAAATAGCCAATAAATATGTGAAAAGATGTTCAACATCATTAGCCATTAGGGTAATGCAAATGAAAACCACAATGAGGTACCATCTTATACTCACTAGAATGACTACCATTAAAAAGTAGTCATTCTAGTGGGTATAAGATGGTTGGGAAGGATATAGAGTGTTGGGAAGGATATAGAGAAATAGGAACACTAGTTCTTTGTTGGTGAGAATGTAAAATGTTTGGAGCCACTGTGAAAAAGTTTGGCATTTCCTCAGCAGTTATATATATTATTATCATATAACTTGACAATCCCACTTCTTGGTAGATAACAAAAAAAATAAAGCAGGGACTCAAATATTTGTACACCCCTGTTCATAGTGGCATTCTTCACATTTGTCAAAAAGTAGAAGCAACCCAAGTGTCTGTCAACACATGAATGGGTAAATAAAATGTAATATACACATACAATGGAATATTATTTAGTTGTTAAAAAGGAACAAAGTTCTGATGCATGCAACAATGTAGGTGAACCTTGAAGAATTCATGTTGTGTGAAATAAGTCAGACCAGACACAGAAAGGCAAATGCTATATGATTTCACTTATTTGAAATATGCAGAATACGTAAATTCATAAAGTCATAAACTAGAATACAGGTTATCAGATGCTGAATAGAGAAGGGAAATGGGGAGTTAATGTTTAATTGGTTTGAAGTTTCTGTTTGGAGTGATGGGAAATTTTGGCAATGGACGACTGTGATGCAGGCACAACTTTGTGAATGTAACTAAGAACACTGAATTGTATATTTGAAAAGGGATTGAAAAGGAAATTTTAGGTTGTATACAAGCTACTACACCAAAAAAAAAAAACAAAAAACCCATAGAACTGGAAACACAAAGAGTGATCTCTAATGTAAACAGTTGCTAAAATTAATAGCATAATATAATAATACCGTTTTATCAATTTTATCAAAAGTACCACACTAATATAAAATGTTATTAGTAGGGAACATTGTGTGTATGAGAGGAGGGTATATGTGAACTCTGTACTTTTTGCATTGTTGGGGATTGAATCGTGTCCCCCACAAAAGACATGTTCAGGTTCCAAATCCTGGTCCTGTGGATGTGAAACCGTTTGTAAATAGGGTCTTTGAAGATGTTATTAGTTAAGGTGTGCCCAACCCAAATGAGGGTGGGTCTTAACCCAATATGTCTGAAGTGCTTATAAGCAAAGGAAATTGGGCAGAGATGGAAGCCACAGGGAGCAGTCAGAAGCTGGCTGTCAATGGAACCTGGAAGAGACAAGAGAAGATGCTGCCATATGCATTGCCATGTGATGGTAAAACCAAGGAACCCCAAAGATTGCTGGCCAGCCAGAAGATACTGACCCAGGAGGAAGCAAGCCACCTAGCCTCTGAAAGCATGAGCCGATAAATTCCTGTTGCTAAGCCAAGCCATTGTATGGTATTTGTTTTAGCTGTAGGGACACTAATACATGCATGATTTTTCTATAAACCTACAACTGCTCTAATTTTTAAAAATTAAAAAAAATTAAAAGAACTTGGAAGGTGTAGATAGGGACTGAATAGGATTGTGGAGCTACCTTTAGGTAGCTTTAATGTTAAAAGTAATCAATTCCAGGAGATTTTATAGAATGATAAAATGAAGTCTGTCTAGGTTTTACAGGCTAATAGTTATGAGAATTATTTTTAGCAATTGTTTGTAGTTTATATCATTTTTACAGGTAAGCCCATTCCCTTCCAACTCATACATATTTCTGTATGCTCTACTCAGTTTGGCTCTGAACCAAAGGGCAAATGATATTCTTTCTTATTTGTCTGTTGCTTCACCTGTCCCTCCATGTTCTCTCCTTCCTTATATAGTGTTCAGTCCTTGCCCTACTCAAAATATTTACTAGATAAAGCTTTTTTTTTTTTAATATCTTTTTTGTCACTTTGATCTATCCTGGCTAAATACCAGAATCCCTTCTGCAGGCAAATAGTCCCATTGAATGGCAAATACAGCAAGCAAAATAACTAAAATAGTTTTTCTGTGAACTTAGTAATTGTATCATGTTTGATACCCAAAATGTAATGTGCTTATAAATTCTGAAAACAGAGGCAATTACCACCACCTCCTTCTTTATATGGTAATGAACACTGTTGATCATGAATCATCAGTTTGTTGGGGGGTGAAGAGTGGAGGGGGAGAGCCTTGTCCTACATTTACGAAAAAATGAGGAAGAATCCAAATATTCCTTTCTTGAGATGATGGTAAAGGCTGTACTTTTTTTTAGTTAAAGCTCTTCAGTGACATTCAGGGAATCCCCATTCATACCGTGGACCACACAAACAATTTGCAGGGTATGTTTGGGTAGTCTGAATGTTTGCATTGTGAAACTGACAGTTTGACACTGGAGATGATTCTGGGAATTTTATCAACCATGCCAAAAAAAAAAAAAAAAAAAAAAAAAAAATCATTCTCTCTTGGCTTGTAGTGGTATTTGTCCATCAAATCCCAAATTTTGTTTAATGAGTAGTGACTTTTTGACTTTTTGTTATCAGATTTTACTGATCAAGCAGTGTAATGTTAAGTCAAATCTAGTTCAAGGCACCTATCCTTTGCCAGCTCAAGGATAAGATGACTAATCCTTCTATAATGACAGGGGAGAAACTGCTCTTGCCCTTCTCAAAATGAATGACTTGCACTGGTTCTTTGTTCTTATGAACATCTTTATATCATTGGCTTTCAAACTCTTTTTACTGTGACCCACAGTAAGAAATACATTTTACACTGTCACCCAGCATACATATAAATATATATAGTAAAGTAAGCATACTCTTACTTTACCATGTGTAACGTATTCTGACATTTGCTATTCTGTTTCACTTTTTACTGATCTGGTTGTGAGCCACTAAATTGATTCATGACCAACTAATGAGTCTCAGCCTGAAGTTGCCGTACTTCCAGCTCAAGTGATTGCCACTTCTACTAGCAAACCCAATTATTTGGTGAAGATGTAATCTTAGAGTCCTTTGTAACAAGAGGCCATCTTTCAAAATGTCTCTGGGGTTAAAGAAAGTCTTGTTCCCCTTTTCTACCCCAGTAAGATGAAAGAACTGTTGCTGTTTTAGGTTTTGTCATGTTCTCGTCATTATTTAAGCACTTCTTCACCTTCTGGCACACCAAAATATTCAGGCCTATTTTCTTTTCCTGCCCTAACTCTGGAATGAAACATTTATCCAGGGAACCTGTTATTTTAGTGGAGAGTGGCATTTAGAAACAATGACCTGGGTCCTAGATGTGCCAAATGTCATTAGGATGTTGCTTATCCCAGGCCCCCTTTGTGGACAAAGCTAGGAAATATATATTTAGATGCATTTATTTACACAAACACATATTTACACCTTTAGTTATTTCTTTATATATAGTGAAAATCAGTTCACATTGATGCCTTCAGTTCCTTCATACCACCACAGGGTTCATTCTGGCTTTTCGTCTTTTCATATTTACACCTGCCTTCTCTAACAATGAGACACTGCTCCCATTATCCTCAATGTATTTGCTTATTTACTCAATTCCCTTGTATGAAGCTAATCTCCCAACTAGACTAGGCTATTGCCCCCCTAATGCACTGTCCCTGTGTGCCAGGGTGCTGTCTTCCCAAAAGGAAGGTTGGTAGGGAGAGAAGATGGAAAATAGGTGAGGAGGTAGTTTTTTTCTTAAAACTTTTGGAAAGGAGATTCCATCATTTCTTTCTTTTACATAGCCATAAGAAGAATGAGTGCATAGAATGTTAAAAAACGGTATTTAAGTTCTTTGCTTTAGATTTTCATTTAGATCCTTATATATGTTTTAGAAATCCATGCACATATTGTTCAAGCACTCTTTGTGATAACTACCATTTATTGATCATGACCATTTGCTAGGCACTGTGCTGAATGGCATATATATATATATATATAAACCCAAACTATATAGTAACACTCTAAGGTAGGCATTTTATTATCACTATTTTTGGGGTGAACAAACTAAAATTCAGTGAGATTGAGGAACTTGATCATGTCAGATAGTTAAGCAGGGGTTTGAACTGCAACCCAGCATATCTGGCTGCAAAGCCCACCCCCTTCCCAATGCATGGTGTTATATTGGTTGCTTTGGGAATCTTCACTGGAGGGGAGGGGAATTTCACTAAACATCATCATTCTTAAACCATAGCATTTAATTTTCATGATTTAAAAAATAGAGAGAAGTAAAGCTAGAAATTACTCAACTGGCTCATTAATTTCTTCCTCTACTCAGTTTTGGGAGAGTTGAGTCAAAGAGAGTCAATGCTCAGGATTTAAATCATGAGGCAGTTTATTGGGTTGCTCACACACTTGATGTGTGCCAGCTCAAAGATGTAGTCCCTTTATTTGGAAGTTCTTATATTTGTTGGAAGCTCTATTAAACTGACTATTTGGGACTCTAATTCATTTGTCACAAATAACCCCCAAAAATTTAAGGACTTTTTCCTCCCTCTGTCTCACCTAGAAGAAATAAAACAAATGAACCTACTATTGTAGCCTGTATAGAATAAATTTTTCTTAAATAAGTGGCTTTTAGCAAAACTTATTTCTCTAAGGCTGTGGAAGTCATCTTGCTCTGGGGTGTTTCTTTATTCATGACCAACTAACGAGTCTCAGCCTGAAGTTGCCGTACTGCCAGCTCCAGAAAGTTATCCAGAAAGATACCAGTTGGTATCTTAAGGGCTGTACTTTATCAGGCTCTTAAGATACCAACCTTGATTTGAGAAAAAATAGCCAGAACTTTCCTGGGAAGCAAAGAAGGGAGTAATCCTTTCTTGCTTGATACTTCTTGCTTGATCGGTATGTAAATGCATTTATAAAATATATGTAAGGAACTTTGAGCAGAAACCCTGTCTGATTAGGCATCCTTTTGAGTGAACATGTCTATGCCCTAGCTAAGAATGTTATCATTCCATTTGGCCAGAGTGGGCAAAATTATAGATTGTTTTAATCTCTGTATCCCTAATTTGGGAATGGAACTGGAAATGCAGTATGCTACCTAAAAACTAGATTTTCTTTATAAATGAAAGACAGAAGAAGGTGACCAAGAATATTCCATTCAGTTCTTATTTTCGCTGGGGTGTAAAGGATGCTTTCATGTTCACAGGGGAGTTAATGTCTTTTGAGTCAGAAAGGATACAATAAATGCTTGTTGGCTGGATTGAAGAAAAAAATTAAATATATAAAAGAACAAGTAAATAAAAGAAAGTATAACTTTCTGGAGAATTTGTCTCTGTCCCATATTTCTGACATGTTCCTGCAAGTGTCTCAAATACCCAGAATCTTCTTTAAGGATTTGAATTAGTGTAACTATTGAAATCTGCTTTTATTTTATTTTAATCAACCAAAGCTTATTCCTCGGGCAGTTGTATTTTGTTCCCTTCCTACTGACTGTAAGTCTTTGTCCAAGTCATTTAACCTTTCAGAATTTGTTTCCTCTTCTGTAAGATACTTTTCAGATAGTTGACAGGATCATTTGAGATCATTTATGTTAGAACACCTTGTAAATAATAGGAAAGACTTTACCATTGTTAGCACTGCCTAGAAATGGAGATCAGGTAGGAGTGAAAAGAGACCAAGAGTCTAACTGGGAATAACAGGGCCTTACATTCCCTCTTCAATTGTCAGTGATTATGAAATCAATCTATAAACCTCACAGAAACAGGCAAAAATCAGAATTGTTCTTGCAGTCCCTTTATGGGATAATATAACATGGTAACTTTCATTCTACATATTGAAAATGTATTCCTAATCTTTCACTAATAAGTCATGCTTGCTATGAATGTTGCTATTTAGCTTTACGTCGTTATTTCTTTTCTAAGTGAAGGACTCTAACAGAGAAAGACTCATTCTTACCAGATGGGATTAACTATATAAGCAGGACCCATAACATAAGATTCATAGGTCTGAATCTCCAAGATAATTGGCCTTTGAGGCATAGTATAGTTCTGGTTTGTGGTAGAATTGATCACTTTTCTTACGGAGTTTTTAAAATTGAGAATGAATTAGGACCACTTTACAAACTCTTTCAGCCTCTGTTCCTCCAGCCAACCCACCCCCACCCTCAAGTAGCTGATTGTGTTCCTTGATTTAATTTCACAAAATGGTCATAGGAATAAAGATGATATCAGGATAATTAGAGGAGAAAGAGTGCATGTTGGGAACGTTTGAAAGTAGTATAAATTTCTTGTGGAAAAAGAGAGGGCAGGACAGAGTTTCCAGGAGCCCAGAGAGAAGTAAGTTGTTACTGTGGGGATAAACCCATCGGCTTAGAAAGCATTTGGCCTAGAAATGTTGGGTAGTGTAATGATGACAACAGAGTGCAAAAGGTTAAATTTGAGAAGTTTCATCAAGGCCAAATACAAAATCCTTCAACACCAAGTGAAGAAATTCCTTTCTTTAACTCTTAATTTTCCCAATGATTAACTGAGTCTCATAATCTTGCTGTTCCACTACTGTCTCTTGTTTTCTCTTTTCATTTCTGACCCTTCTTTCTTTCTCCCACCCCAAACCCCACCCCTATTTCCATCTTATTCTTCTCTAATTATAGCATCTTAGAGGACTCCAGTCAGCTGTATTCTTAGAGACTCAGCCATTAAAGCCTCTAATGTACAGTAAGCGTCCTTTGCAGTGGGCCAAAGTTTCAATCTGTTGAGCTCTCTCACAGACAGTGCAGCAGGAATGACATGTCATTAAAATTGAACATAAATGGCCTAACAGTGCTTTTGACTGATGTGTCTGTCTGAGCTTTGTTACTTAAGGGTTCCAGTAGTTGAAAAATCCCCGTTGTCATATTTATTTAGAAAAGTGTACAGAGAAATCAGCTTTGGAGACCATCGCCTGTTCTAACTGAGGTAGTGGCTACCCGGAAGGTTAGTGGTTTTTGCCCCTGAGCGTGCCCCCAAAGAGCTTCTCTTTATTTCTAGAAGCTGGCAGGCTTTCTTTCCTCCTACAAGTGGCAACCCGAATCCTGAGTTGAAAGTGAATCTTTGCCCTTGGCT
Organism: Choloepus didactylus; assembly: GCF_015220235.1. Classification (NCBI taxonomy): domain Eukaryota; kingdom Metazoa; phylum Chordata; class Mammalia; order Pilosa; family Megalonychidae; genus Choloepus; species Choloepus didactylus. The sequence continues at coordinate 58,156,210 of NC_051308.1, read as the reverse complement.
TCTCTCCAGCATTCCTCACTGAGCGAATAGGGATTTGGAATGTTAGAAAATAGAAGAGGGGAGGGGAAAAGATGTGTGTATGACCGTGAGTGTTTATATGTAAAAGCAGCTTCGTCTGGGAGGACTTAGAGAAACTTGACTTCCTCTGACTGCTTCCTTCTCATAAACTCTTGGTTCCTTATTTATATATATATACTTTTTTTTAAGTTGTTTAACCTGAGTTTATTACAGCAACTCCAAACCCCTTACAGCCAGTGGAGTCAAACTAAAGGAAGACAGCATGATTTTCAGAGGATTTGTATCTCTTCCTTCTGGATAAAGTGACGGTAGTTGTTCCCAGGCTTGTCTCCGGCAGGATCCAAAGTCATCTTTCATTCGGAATTTAATCTGGTGTCATCGGGAATCTAGACTCAGGTTTTATTGGGGAGTAAGCCTCAATAAGAAGTCTCCTTGTGGGAAAATCAAGGAACCAACCTTAAGAGGTGTGGCTCAGCACAACACCCTCCACCATAAGCTGCCAGCCCTGGACACTTGTGGTAGAAGCCGAATTGAAAATATTGATGGAACACGCCTCTCAGACTCTGAGTAACTGTGGACTGGTTCAGAGCTCAAGACTGTAATTTACAGGGCAGCTTTTATCCTTTATTTAGTTCTATCCAAAGTCATCTTGCATCAACTCACAGGAGAGATTAGAGATTCTGTGAGGGTAACTTTACCTACAGGGGCAATTTTCCAGCTTTGTGTGAAGAATCCAGTGTTTGAGTGTCTATCTGCATCCTGAGAAATCATGTCCTCTTTATATACCCGAAGTAAAGATTTCACTCGGAATAGGAAATCTCAGTCTGATTCTCCCCCAGCTTCTCCCTCCCCGACTGCCAAGACACTTCGAGTAAGCAGCATTTTTTATTTACATGTTCATAATTGTATCAAAAGTGGAGAATGTATAGATTTGCTTTGGGGAATTAGGTTTAGAGCAAAGGCATTTCAGAGCATATGGGAATCAGCAGAGGAAAAAAGTTTGCAAGTAGACTCTGTTAGCTTTTCAACAAGAGCTTATGGTTCATAATTCTTAATATAGTCTTATGTAAAAGCAGACAAATATGTCAGACTACAATTTATGTCTCTTAGCTTTTAACTGTCAGTTGTAAACTGTTTAAAAGTAAGATTTTACAGTTTTTGTCCCTATATCTTATAGGGATTTTTAAAATTTCTATGGCTGTGTTTAGTTGCTGCCTTTCCTGTATTTGGGGATCAATACTATATTTCAAGGGAAAAAAGCTCCCAAGTGGCTGTGAAACTGTATACATTAAACTTCAATTACTTACAAGTTCTGCAGGCATGTTTTTTATATGTGTGTATATGAGAGAGTATGCCTGTGCTTATTTTATGTGTCTGTTAGCAATAAAAAGAGAAAAAAAAAACTAGGAATTATGAATACTTGGAGTCTTACTTCTCAGTCACCAGGTACCACCAGGAAATTTCATATATAAAAGCCAAAGAAATAACTCCTTGCCATTGACAACTAGATGTATAGAGGTATTTGTGATGTCCTAGGCAAATCCATTTGAGTCTTTTCTCCATTTTCTCTAGTGAATGTCCCTGATGAAATGATTTGCATATGGCACTTGCATCTAATTTAGGATCTTCCTCTGTTAGAGGCTGACAAAAGCAAGAACTGCTACCAATAGCAAGCAGTGGGAGGCCTTAATGGGCATATTAGGTAGTAGACAAGGTAGTTCCTTCTTAGGGAACCAGATTGTGGTATACCATATATACAGAGTAAGAAGAGGAGAAGTCATAGCTTCCTTATTTGGGGAAGTGCGGGGAAAATCTACAAGAAACCTGAATAGACTACTGCATTTTTTTCCCAATTGTTTTATATCCATTTTCAATGCCTTTCTCATGGTGTAAATTACCAGGTAGTGTAATTTTGTTTATGGGATGTTGGTCTGGGACCTCACCAGGGATGTTTAGTTACCAAAATACCAAAAGAATTTTGTTATGAAGCTATTTCATTGATAAAGCCTTCCTGTAAGAGGACCCAGAGAGGCTCCAATATATATGTCACTGTCATCGAGTTCTGGGAGTTTTTCAGCATGTAGAATGGTACCTTTCTTTTCCAAGGAGCCACAGAATCCTTTCTCCCCAGCTGCTGTAGGATGTTTTTTGGTGGCTACCAATTGGACTCCACACAATTGAACACCTTTACTTTTGTTAGTGTTTTCCTTTGCTCTGTTCCCTCTTACCAAAGTCAGAAGCACCTTCTGGTGTAAAGAGCCCTTTAACAAAATATTTGTTTACCACCATATCCACAGTGCCTAGAGCAATGCAGGATACATGGTAAGCAGTCAACACGTATCTGTATAGGGACCCTCTCCTTTTCCGCCTTTCTGTTTTAGCCCATTTTTTTCTTTAGAGTTAGATGCTATTTTCTTCTTGTCTTGGTCCTAATAGCTGTCATATACCTCCCACTTTTATCCCTGCCTTCCCCTCCCCCACCAGCCTTTTAGATCAAGGTCGCAGTGAGAGAGAAGTTGAATATCATTGGATTACAGGAAACCAAACTAGATGACTTTATAAGAGACTGCTTCCCAGTTTTGGTGGTCAGTGGTAGTAGATTCCCACAATAGCATCAACTTACAGTAACCAACTTCCAGTGTCCAAATAGCCTAAGACCATACAGTAGAGAATGTTGATTGTCATACACCACTTAGATTCAATTATATTGCTTATACCTTTAAGGTCTGAGAAAGTGGAAGGTGTGCCAGACTTATTTGAAGGCTCTTGACAATCAGGACTGGTTGTAAATCTAAGATTCATCTCCTAAGATTCTGTTGTAGCCTAGTTCCTTTTCTCATGTCCCAACTAATTAAGGTGCTCTTTAAAAAATAGTTTTGGAAAGAACAAACATTCTATGATCTCACTTATATGAAACAGTTAGGGTAAGTAAACTCTTAGAGTCAGAATCTAGAATATAGGTTACCAGCGGCCAGGGTGGGGGTAAGGAATAGGAAGTTAAGGCTTAAAGTGTAGTTTCTATTTGGACAATGGGAGAATTTGGGTAGTGGATGACAGCAATGGTAGCACAATATTGTGAATGTTTAAAAAAAAACAAAACTTGTTTTGGGTACTGTTTAACAGCCAGTTTTGCGGTGATGGTGGTGGTAGTGGTGGTGATGTGTTTGTATAACTGACTGTAACTGGCTGCTGCTTAAAGACAGTTATAGGCATTAACATCTCTACTTTGTGGTATGGACACTACAGAGGGACAGGTTTGGGAGCAGTATTCTAAACATCTAATACCAAGAAAACATGAGCATTTATAGCCAAAATACCTAACATGTGCCAGGCCCTTTACTTAGTTTATCTCATTTAATCCTCAGCCACCCTGGAAAGTGGGTATTGCTATCCCCATTTTACATATGAGGAAACTGAGATACATAGAAGTGGCTTATCCAGTATCAGTAAGCAGCTGAGTTATGATTCAGGCCCAGGTTTCTCCGACTCTAAAATCCATATTTATCAGCAACACTGGACCACATACCACAATATTCGAAGGTCAAGGTTAGGGACATGCTAGGGTCAAAGATGAGAGTTAAAATCTTGGGTAGCCGTGGTAGGCCAGTCCAAAATTCAGGTCACGGTGGGGACACAGGAAACTGAAATTGAAGGAAGGAGGAAGGCTGATCTGCAGACCAAGGAAGGGAATTGGCAGGCCATGTCCAAATTTCCCATGCCTGATTCTCAAATCCCAGTCAGGGCATATACTGTGAGACCATGGACCCCACAGAGACTGAGGCCTCGAGGGCTGTAGGGTCTTCAGATTTCTCTTAAAGGCAGAAATGCTTGGGACTTGTACAGTAAAGACACCAAGAGGTAAAGATACAATAAAGATGCTGGGAAGTTTCTGTGTGTGTTTCAGAGTTAAGGTCAGGTTTGTTCTCTCATTATCCTCATCCAAAACTCGGTGATATGTGTACGTAACAATTTTCTGCTAGAGGTTGCACAAAGTTAAAGAGGTGCAGCTTGTGAGCCAACATTCTTTGAAACAGATGATTGGAATTTTGAGCCAGCATGTAAAAGTTTATGATTTTTTTTTATATATATTGTTAAAGGGGCTAAATACTAAATGCTATCCATATAAGGAAAATGGCCTCAAAGGAAATTTTTTTTAAATAGCCATTCACATGGGGAGAATATTTTGAACACCTTTCTCTAGTCAAATGTCTAAGAAGCAGTATGGACAAAGTATAGACTGCAACTCAAGCAGGTATTTTTTTTAACTTGAGAAAACAAAGGGCAGGATGAATATTAGATTTTTCAGTAACCAGAAAATTAGAATTATCTTATCATACCTTCACTTAAACTCTTGGATTTTACACTTGTAAAATTGTACACTTGAAAGTGATTGTATACTTGAAAGTGATTAATATGGGAAACTTTAAGTTTTTTTATATATGTGCTACCACAATAAAAAGTTTTTTAAAAAGAATCACTCATGCAGAAGATGGTACATGTCATCACCAACCAAGAAGGTTTTTGTTTATTTTCTCTAGTTTGTATTTCAAAAATAGTAAATATATTTCATTCTCTGACCACAAAAGTATACTATTAAACAGTTTTTTAAAAATTCACCCCTTTTCTTGGCTTAAACAGTTTTACACTAGCTCACTACCTCCTTTGTCTCTAAAAGTTATGGCGCTCCTTGATTAAAAAATCTGCTCATCTCTAATTTGTCACTCAGGAAAAGCAGATCAGCTTCCATATTCACTCTTATTTCTAATGGGAACCATACCAAGTAGTTATTTATGAGAATTTGAAGGTGCAGCCCATGTTCTCATATAGTGTGAGATACCAGGTTCACACAATTAGTAGAAAAGCTTCATTCTGGAAGTAATTTTCCAGCATAAAAAAGAAAGTTCACAACTGCAAATACATTAAACATCTCTATCTCTTGTAGGGTCTAAAATGTATAAATTCTAATAATTTAGGAACCAGTCAATTTAGATGATTTAGCAATTTTTAATCTTCCTGAAAGCAAGAGCCAGGTATTGGTCAATATTCTCAAATTATTGTTTTCTAGTTTAACAAAATATTTTTCAACACAGGGCGTATCTAACTAAAACAAATACTAGAGACTGCCCAAAATATTTTGCAGTGCTTATTTGATAATTATCATATTGAATACTTATTGAAGTAAAGTGGGTCATCAACTGAACCCTGGGAAACTTTTAATTAGACAGATTTTCAAATGGTATTTTTGGTAATAGGATTTGACCTGCATTTATAAACCAAGATCAGTAGCATTTTCCTATTTAATCTGGACTGCTGCTCTTTCAGGACTAACATCCCAACAGAAAATACAAAGATTTTACGTATTTTTCACCACAGGTATTAATGTATGTACATAAGGGAAACAGTTACCCAGCTTACTCTGATTTTTGTAACCAGTCCTGTAAACTAATCAGAGTACATTGGATAAACAATTGGTAAACAGTGAGAGCTCTTGTCTGTGTGGCAACTCTGGTTAACAGGCAGCATTCTGCTTCTTGGCCAGCCAGACTGTTGGTGTTGATAATAATTCCTTGCATGTACTTTGTGCCCTCCTCCAGCAAGCACCATACTGTTGTTTAGTGTATTATCTAGTCTTCTGGACCTCTGACACCACATCTGGGGCACTACCAATCTGGAATCCATTTTTTACTCCACTTTATAATCTGCTGTCATAGAATGAGAAACATTTGTCTGGGTGAACAATCGTAATTAAGGGTACAATCTGTTGACCTTTTTTTCTCTCTCTATAATTAAAACCTCTAGTGTATTGTTGGTTTTTTTATTCCAGCAACAACAAAAAAAGTCAGTAAGCAGTAATTCTTCAGCCCAAGGACTCTTCCTAGGAATAAAAGATATTTGGAACCATTACATGAATCCTAGCTAGATACTGGGCTAGTTAACCAAGTCCTACATAGAGCAGGATGAGATGAAAGCTGAAGTCTCAGGTTTGTTGACCAGAGAGATTGGGAGTTTTGAAGGCCTCAGCTCCTTTCCTAGAGTTTCCAAGTGGCAAAACAGAGATGCCAGCCCTGTTCTACCTCTAATTTTCTGTTTCTGTGGTAAGTGGGTATCAAGGCTACTTGCCCTATTTCTCATCTTCCCACAATTAACATTTCATGAACACCTGCTATGTAGTAGGCCCTATACTGGACACTGCTATTCAGAAATGCCCTCAAGGAATTGACAGTCTAGTTGGGGAGATAAGTAAGAAAATCAAGGATTACAAAACATGGAGGTGAGTTTTCTAATAAAGGTATGTAGGTACAGGGTGTTTTGGACCAGTCAAGTGGTAAATGCGTCCACCTGTTTTTTTGAAGAAGAATAGAAGCTAAGTGGACAAAGAAGAAGAAAGTAGCATAGTACAAAGGTGGAAAAATATAGTATGACATTATTTTAGAGCTGCAGATCAGTGTAGCTAGAATAAAAGATATATTTAGGCCTGTAAAAGAAACGAAGCTGAAGACATAGCAGTGGCCAGGTCATGTGGGGCTTAGCACGTCTTTCTAAGGAAGTTATCCTGTGGATGAAGAATTGAAGATCTAAAGTAAAGTTGTCATGATCATATTTGCTTATTAGAAAAATAACTATGGCAGCTATGGAGGCTTGTTTGTAGAGGGAGGATCTCGGGGTGGTAAGGTCAGTTAGCCCATGACTGCAGTATTCCAAGATGAGAAATGATAAGGGCCTGAAGAGAGACATTCTCAGGGCAATACAGAGAAGAGTCAAAGATGGCTCCCAGGTCTGTGGTGTAGGTGACTTGGTAAAAAGTGGTATGACAAACCTGAGTTGGCAAATACAGGAGGAAAAAGGGTATTGAGTGGGGAAATGGTTTCACTTTTGGATATGTTAGGTTAGAGGTACTTTGGGGCATTCAGATGGATAGTGATATCCAGAAAGTAATTTGGTCTGAAGCTCAGGAGAAAATTATGTGCTGAAAATGTTGATATTTATGAGTGAAGCCTTGGGAGCAGTGAGCTTGTCTAAGCAGTAGATACAGCATGAAGAAAGAGCTGAGAATAGAACCTTGAGGGATTAACAGCAAGCAGATGAAGTGTACTCTTGCTTCTTCTCATGGCTTTTTCCTATGTAGTTACCATTGGAGTCACATGCAGAAAAGACAGCAGGTCTTATATGCTGTTTCTTTATTTGGAGGTACAGTAGTCAACCTTATATTACAGTGATAAACTTCAGTTCTCAAAGGATCCAGAAATTTAAGGGTCTAAAGAGTTTTGGATTCTAGTTTTGTTTTTAGTACATAGCCAGCTGTGTGACCAGGGATTGTTTATTCAAATTTGGAAAAGTTCCCAGATTATTCATCATGGTGGTTTTGTTTTTTTTGTTTTTTTGTTTTTTTTACTTTGGGGTGATCTGACAATTATTATCAGAATGCCAAAGGGAAATGATTAGAGTTGGCTTTCAGTAGCCTTTATATGCTTTTCCAGCCCCTTTTTGGCTTTGTTCTTGACCTGCTAATTATGTAATGGGTTGTGGTTATCCACAACTGGACAACTAGGTTGTTCTCAAAACCCAGCAGCCTTCTTTAGTTACTCAGTGCAGGAAGCTCTACCAACGAAATGACTGGATAAAAATACTAAAAGTGTGTCTGGACTTTAACCTCTTCATGGTTCGTTATTAGAGCAACATTAGAGCAACATTTTCATATAGGAGTTGTCACATCTTTGTGTTGATTTCCAAAATCAATTTCAGACAGTTGGTTGTCTGGGAGAGGGCATAACTATCCAGACAATAAAATAATGACCTTAAACCTCTATAGGTTAGAAAGGGTAAGTAGGAATTAACCGGTATAATAAAAACCCACAAATAATCAAAACCCTTTACTTAAGTGCTAATAAATTTATCTGATCATATTCCTCTTGCAACCAATAAGCACTGACAGAGCCAAAAGACCAAAGAGAGATGAGAGAAAGAGGGAGTGGGAAAAACAGGGAAAACTGCAGTAATATCTCAATAGCTAACAGTTATAGAGCTTTTACTATATACCAGGTACTATACCAAGTACTTACATAAATTGTCTCATTTAATGCTTTTGATAACCTTATGTCATTACCCCCATTTTACCAGTGAGAACACTGCGGCAGGGAAAAATTAAATAATTATCTAAAATTACATGACTAGTAGGTGCTGGACCAGCAATCTGGCTTCAGAACCTCAGTCCTAACCGCTAAGCTGTGAAGCCAAGAAAAGATCTGCTATATCCTTGAATGCTGTTGGTTAGAATCAGTTTTGTGAGTGTATGAATTGTATGTAAACCATTTCTAAATCCTCAAAAACAGATCCTTTAAATAGTCAGGTCCTTTCTCTTATTTTGTTTATGCTATTAATTTGCTTTGTAAATTTTTTTTGAACAGATGGTACAAAGGTATATTTCAACTCATAATCTGTTAAATTATAACAAGTTTTTGAATTAGTAGGGCCTGAATTAGTGAAGTTTTCCTTATTTGAGGGACCCTTCCTCTGCCAAAACAAAACAACAAAACCTGCAAACATACTCCCTCTCCCAAAGGTCTATATCATAAAATGCCAGTCTTGTTCTCGGAGGCTCTTTATCCCCCTAAATTCAAAAAACTGTGCATCTGAAGACTAAAGGTTCATTTGGGGTATAAAAAAGTCTAAATTTAGTGGAAGAATCAAAGAAAGCTATAGTTCTTCATCTTTCAGAACTGCTAGTAGCACTTTGGGATAATGATGGCCCTAGCAAGACCCGAACTTATACCAGATTTCTGACAAATCAAACATTTATAATGTCATTTTTTGTGACCACCAGTTTCAAACTCCAGATTGATACATCCAGTAAGCCTGCTCCTTACATGAAGCCTTACCAAAAATCCCTAGCCAGTATTGGTCTCTGTCTTTTCTGGCCACTCTTTTTATTTACTATGTGCACTTGGTAGTCTAATGTTTGACTACATTCAGTTGATAACTTTCTTTATTACTCTCTAATTGTTTTATAGGGGTGCTTATCTTGTCTCCCCAAAGAAGAGTTTGAGCTCTTTGAGATCAGGGAGCCATGTCTTAGATTTCTGTAAACATCTATTTTATTCCTCTAAGTACCACTCACAGAGCTGGGCACACACAGGTACTTAATACTGTCCAGGAATGAATGTTACTTGCCTGTGTAAGATTCAGTCTGTCTGCTTCTTTTGCATTTGGCCATCTGGAAAGGAGTCTGAGGACACACTAGAGAATCCTTTTCTGAAAGGAAGGCCAACTGTAGGTCTTTCAAAGGTAATTCAGATTCCTGTTTGTTGCAGTTTACTAGTGTATCTATGGCTCCAAAATATGTGAGTTAATATTTTGGTTCCTGTGGGATCAGAAAGAGACAAAGCTAAGAAAAAAGGAAGTCCTTTGCCTTTTATGAAATCTACTTAGAATTTAAAATTTTGCCTTATGTTGCTTAGGTCCCAGGTGTTTATTTCCTCTTGAAATGTGAGGTCTGGTGAGCCTTGGCAACCACTTTGTAAAGGTTTTGATTCACAGCCTAGTCCAAACAAAATTAAAATAACTGCTACCCAATTAGGTTACTAGACTATGATGCATACCATATTTTTTTAAAAAGCACACCTTTCCAGGCTTTAAGTGTGGAAAGCTTAATCCTAAAGAGGTGTTGTGGTGGTCAGGAATGTCTGTTGCACAGCCTTGACAGAGTAGTGGGGTGAGACTAGGAAGCTCAGTTAAAGAAAAGGAGTGAAACTCAGTCAAGCAATGGGGTTTAAGGCCTACATAGGGACTATATGAAATATTTCCTAGCAAAATGGGGGGGGGGTGATCATGTGTTCACTGAACCTGTTTTTTGAATCATTTAAATGAAACCACTTATGGTTCCAGGTGGCCTTGTATACCAGTGTTGACCTAAAATTCTGACCTATGGGGAAAGTGAAAATAGATGTTAAATATGAGAAATGTGACCTATGTGATAGAGCCACAGTTTTAGATTCTCGTTCTCCCATTGGTCATTTTCACCATATATGGTAAGCAGCACGTGAAGGGCTATCGAGAATATGCCTAAACCTGCAAATGTATTTATGAACTGTAAGAGTTTATGAATTATCTTTAAAAATAAACTAGCTTACTTTGGATATTTTGAGGTGACCCTAGTATATTCATACATTTCTGCTAGAGTAAAGTAAGTCTCATGAGTTCCAAAAAATCCAGAAATTCCTCAGAACTTGGAAATATCCCCAGAGAAAAGGTTTAGGCCTGCACAGAAAATTATAGCTATAAAATTCCAATAATATTTAGGTGGCATAATTTATAGACACAGCAAAAAAACAAAGGTTTGTTTTTATCATTTAATAAACTTAGTGATTTTCCTTTTGAAGTATAGTGAGTGAGATTTACTAGAATATGTGAGGTAACATTCCATGATATCATTTCTTATATGCAATATTAAATTGATAAGGTAGTCCCATCTGGCATATGAGATTTTTCAGAAATATTTATAAAAATAACTCATTGTAAGTACAGTATTTCTTGACTTTCCTGTTTAACTGTTCTTGAATCATATCTGTGCTAAGTAATTGATTAAGACAAATTAAGGATTATAATGTGATTTAAAAGCTAATTTTTGTTTGGAAGTACACTTTCACACACACACACACACACCTGCTCACATAGATGCACACTTTCCCGAGAAGACAGTGCTTGTGGCATTATTCTCATTTCTAAATGTATATAATCACCCAACTGCATCTGAGAGGTTATTTGCTATGTATATATTCCTTACGTTGAGGATGTTACAGATAAACTAGACTGTGTTTTTCTTTTTAAAGAAGGTCCTTGTGGTAATCAGGATTTCTAAAATGGCTCCCCCAAGGGTGACCCAGCCTAATTCCCAGAACCTGTAAATGTGATGAGATATCACTCCTATGATTTTATGTTATGTTTGTGATATGGCACAGTTGACCTTAAGATACAGATTTACCAGATAGACCTGATTCTAATCTCTATGAGTCCTTTAAAGCAGAGAGCTTTCCCAGCTGGTGACAGAGGAGAAGCCAGAGAAATTCAATGCATGGAAAGGACCCAACATGCCATTGCTGGTGTGAAGATGGAAGGGGCTATGTGAGGAGGAATGTGGTGCCGTTTGGGGTTAGTGAGCAGCCATCAGCTGATGGCAGCGAGAAAGCAGGGACCTGAGAACTGCAGCCGTAAGGAACTGGATCTGCCAACAACCCCGATGAGCTTGGAAGCGGGTTCCTCCAGAGATCTTCCAGATAAGAGCTCAGTCAGGTCAGCAGAGAACCCTGTAGAGCCACACTAGACTTCTTGCCTACAAAACTGAGATAATATATTGGCGGTGTTTGAAGCCACTAAGTTTTGTGGTAATTTGCTGCAGCAGCAATAGAAAACTATTCTGGCCTCATCGTCACTGTTCTCTACCATTACATCTTTGCATAAATCTTGAAAGTTTTTATTCCACTTCCACATGTGTTTCCAAGTTGTGCAGGATCCCCAGATATAGTACTGGAACAATACACGGTTAGAATGATATATTTCAAACAATGCTAGAGACTGATATATGCTACTTCTTTTAAGTTTCCCAAGGGCCCTCTCTGTTTGCAGTTTGAAAGACACTCTTACCTAGAAGTAAAAGATGGTGCAAAGGCATGTTACAACTCAAAAGCTGTCTGTGTTAGGCATATATATGTTCTTAAACTCAAAAAGTTATAAAATTATATTATTTTGCAATTAACTTGGGCAACGATTAAGTTTGCAGTAGCTCTCAGAATCTGAAGGGCCCTTGCTGCAGCTTCACTTATATCACTGACTTGTTCATCATCAGTCATTAATCTGAGAACACTGAAGAGAAAGGCTGGTTCTCTGTAAGCCATCTCAGAATAGCTCAAATAGTTTCCCCTGGCTCAGCTAGTATCCAAGAACATGATATAAAATGTTCCTTCTTCTTAGTCCCTCTTCAGGGAAAATGTAAATAGGAGGGTTTTTTTGTTTTTTTGTTTTTTTTCCCGTCACTGTGGGGTCAGGCCCTAATTCCGAAAGAACATGCGTTAAACCAGTTTTGGCCTTGGCAATAGACATGTGACTTGGTCTCTTTCCTTTCCCTTGGGCCCAGCTTTCCAGAGCCACAATTTTATTCTAAACTTAGTAGAAGGCGTTTGGTTTTAATTATGTGCCTTCCTGAACTCCTGATAACTTTCAAGTTAAAAGCATTTGTGGGTTTTTTTCTAAGCCAGTCTCTGGTGTTTTGAGAGCCCTACACATTTCACAAATCAAAACCATCCTGGTTCCTGTACCTTTCCAGCATTACCATCTGAATTAATGGTGATTTTTTGCTCTGTTCTTTTATTAGAAACAGGGCTCAAACAATGAGAATCTTATGGAAATATTTCAAGAAGTATGAAAGGAAGGAGTCTGCTTCTTGGTTTGGGGGCATTTTAAAACTGTGGCCCAGCTAGCTAGTCATTCTTTTTATATCTACTCTTTGTGTTCTTATTGGGTTCTGAGCAGCTTTTAGCCTTTTTTGCTTCAGGATTCCATTCACAAAATGTATTACCCCCAATTGGACCATAAAAACTATGAAAATAATTCCTTCTCTGAACAGTTTTTTATCTAGTTCAGATACACCAGAGAGTCTCATCTTAATGACTGTCATTCGTTTGTCTTAGTAGAAGTTAGAGCAACAGTCTGTAACAAAAATACTAGTTCCTTCTAAGACTTCCTAATTAGAACATGTGACATAATACATTTGTGTATTAACCTGTAAATTGGATGGAAGTTTCATGCTTTTTCCAAAAGAGATGATGTCACCTTGTACAGATAAGCTTTTCAGACCCTACTTAAAAAGGAGAATAAGAGCAACTGTTCTGTTTTTTGAAAAGAGAGAGTGTACAAAAGAGGGACGACAGGAGGATGGGGCCATTCCCAAATAGGTGAAAAGAACTCGCATTCCTAGCCTCCAAAGATTTGGTTGGAGTCCCTAAACCCTGTGTCCTAGGACTTCTCCTTATTTCCTGACCTCTTAGAATTATCTTCTCTGGGAGAACCTCCAGTGTCCATTTCCCTTGCCTGTGTTCTGCTTGCCTCTTACAATGTCACTTCCGGGCTCACTGTGCCTCGAGACCACTTAGAACTCCCACTCTATCTTATCTCCAGCCCTCCAGATTTACTCAGTAGTCTCCCTGCAGGGCTGGCGGTTAGCTTCATAGAATGAGAAGCTATGTCAGCATTATAGTGAAGTGTGCTTAGTTTGCCTGACAGCAGGATGAAGAGGAAATACTGTAGTTAAATCTCCACCAATTCAATCACGCTGCTCCTTTACTCAAGAAACACAAACTTTTCTCTCCCTCAATCTAACCATTGTTTTTTCACCAAACCCTAGATTAGCTAGGATATCAAGAAGCCAAACAAAACAATAGTTTCCAGAGGTGTTCATCAGTGAAAATCAGTTGGGGAGTCTGATTTAAAAACCTAAGCCATTTTATCAGAATTTGGAGAATTGAACTGTTAAGTCCTGTTTACTTTTTTTTTTTTTTTTTTTTTTAAATCATCATTTTATTGAGATATATTCACATACCACGCAGTCATACAAAACAAATTGTACTTTCGATTGTTTACAGTACCATTACATAGTTGTACATTCATCACCTAAATCAATCCCTGACACCTTCATTAGCACACACACAAAAATAACAAGAATAATAATTAGAGTGAAAAAGAGCAATTGAAGTAAAAAAGAACACTGGGTACCTTTGTCTGTCTGTTTCCCTCCCCTACTTTTCTACACATCCATCCATAAACTAGACAAAGTGGTGTTTGGTCCTTATGGCTTTCCCAATCCCATTGTCACCCCTCATAAGCTACATTTTTATACAACTGTCTTCGAGATTCATGGGTTCTGGGTTGTAGTTTGATAGTTTCAGGTATCCACCACCAGCTACCCCAATTCTTTAGAACCTAAAAAGGGTTGTCTAAAGTGTGCATAAGAGTGCCCACCAGAGTGACCTCTCGGCTCCTTTTGGAATCTCTCTGCCACTGAAGCTTATTTCATTTCCTTTCACATCCCCCTTTTGGTCAAGAAGATGTTCTCCGTCCCACGGTGCCAGGTCTACATTCCTCCCTGGGAGTCATATTCCACGTTGCCAGGGAGATTCACTTCCCTGGGTGTCTGATCCCACGTAGTGGGGAGGGCAGTGATTTCACCTTTCAAGTTGGCTTAGCCAGAGAGAGAGGGCCACATCTGAGCAACAAAGAGGCATTCAGGAGGAGACTCTTAGGCACAAATACAGGGAGGCCTAGCCTCTCCTTTGCAGCAACCGTCTTCCCAAGGGTAAAACTTATGGTAGAGGGCTCAACCCATCAAACCACCAGTCCCCTATGTCTGTGGTCATGTTAGCAACCATGGAGGTGGGGTAGGCGAATACCCCTGCATTCTCCACAGGCTCCTCAAGGGGGCACTACATCTTTTTTTTTTTTTTAACTTTCCCTTCTTTTTTCAAATCACCTGTATGAAAAAAAAGTTAAAAAGAAAACAAACATACAATAAAAGAGCATTTCAAAGAGACCATAGCAAGGGAGTAAGAAAAAGACAACTAACCTAAGATAACTGCTTAACTTCCAACATGTTCCTACTTTACCCCAAGAAAGTTACATAATATAGCAACATTTCAGTGAACTTGTTCCTACTACAACCATCAGAAATTAACAGACCATAGTCATTTCTGGGCATCCCCAGAACGTTAAATAGCTTATCTGTTCTTCCTGGATTATTGTTCCCCCTTCCTTAATTGCTCTCTACTGCTAGTTCCCCTACATTCTACATTATAAACCATTTGTTTTACATTTTTCAAAGTTCACATTAGTGGTAGCATATAATATTTCTCTTTTTGTGCCTGGCTTATTTCGCTCAGCATTATGTCTTCAAGGTTCATCCATGTTGTCATATGTTTCACCAGATCGTTCCTTCTTACTGCCGCGTAGTATTCCATCGTGTGTATATACCACATTTTATTTATCCACTCATCTGTTGAAGGACATTTGGGTTGTTTCCATCTCTTGGCAATTGTGAATATTGCTGCTATGAACATTGGCGTGCAGATATCTGTTCGTGTCACTGCTTTCCGATCTTCCGGGTATATACCGAGGAGTGCAATCGCTGGATCGAATGGTAGCTCTATATCTAGTTTTCTAAGGAACTGCCAGACTGACTTCCAGAGTGGCTGAACCATTATACAGTCCCACCAACAATGAATAAGAGTTCCAATTTCTCCACATCCCCTCCAGCATTTGTAGTTTCCTGTTTGTTTAATGGCAGCCATTCTAACCGGTGTTAGATGGTATCTCATTGTGGTCTTAATTTGCATCTCTCTAATAGCTAGTGAAGCTGAACATTTTTTCATGTGTTTCTTGGTCATTTGTATTTCCTCTTCAGAGAACTGTCTTTTCATATCTTTTGCCCATTTTATAATTGGGCTGTCTGTACTATTGTCATTGAGTTGTAGGATTTCTTTGTATATGCAAGATATCAGTCTTTTGTCAGATACATGGTTTCCAAAAATTTTTTCCCATTGAGTTGGCTGCCTCTTTACCTTTTTGAGAAATTCCTTTGAGGTGCAGAAACTTCTAAGCTTGAGGAGTTCCCATTTATCTATTTTCTCTTTTGTTGCTTGTGCTTTGGGTGTAAAGTCTAGGAAGTGGCCTCCTAATACAAGGTCTTGAAGATGTTTTCCTACATTATCTTCTAGGAGTTTTATGGTACTTTCTTTTATATTGAGATCTTTGGTCCATTTTGAGTTAATTTTTGTGTAGGGGGTGAGGTAGGGGTCCTCTTTCATTCTTTTGGATATGGATATCCAACTCTCCCAGCCCCATTTGTTGAAAAGACCATTATGGCTCAGTTCGGTGACTTTGGGGGCCTTATCAAAGATCAGTCGGCCATAGATCTGAGGGTCTATCTCTGAATTCTCAATTCGATTCCATTGATCTATATGTCTATCTTTGTGCCAGTACCATGCTGTCTTGGCAACTGTGGCTTTATAATAAGCTTCAAAGTCAGGGAGTGTAAGTCCTCCCACTTCGTTTTTCTTTTTTAGAGTGTCTTTAGCAATTCGAGGCATCTTCCCTTTCCAAATAAATTTGATAACTAGCTTTTCCAAGTCTGCAAAGTAGGTTGTTGGAATTTTGATTGGGATTGCATTGAATCTGTAGATGAGTTTGGGTAGAATTGACATCTTAATGACATTTAGCCTTCCTATCCATGAACATGGAATATTTTTCCATCTTTTAAGGTCCCCTTCTATTTCTTTTAGTAGAGTTATGTAGTTTTCTTTGTATAGGTCTTTTACATCTTTGGTTAAGTTGATTCCTAGGTACTTGATTTTTTTAGTTGCTATTGAAAATGGTATCTTTTTCTTGAGTGTCTCTTCAGTTTGTTCATTTCTAGCATATAGAAACATTACTGACTTATGTGCATTAATCTTGTATCCCGCTACTTTGCTAAATTTGTTTATTAGCTCTAGTAGGTGTATCGTTGATTTCTCAGGGTTTTCTAGATATAAGATCATATCATCTGCAAACAATGACAGTTTTACTTCTTCTTTTCCAATTTGGATGCCTTTTATTTCTTTGTCTTGCCGGATTGCCCTGGCTAGCACTTCCAGCACAATGTTGAATAACAGTGGTGACAGCGGGCATCCTTGTCTTGTTCCTGATCTTAGAGGGAAGGCTTTCAGTCTCTCACCATTGAGTACTATGCTGGCTGTGGGTTTTTCATATATGCTCTTTATCATGTTGAGGAAGTTTCCTTCAATTCCTACCTTTTGAAGTGTTTTTATCAAAAAGGGATGTTGGATTTTGTCAAATGCTTTTTCAGCATCTATTGAGATGATCAATTGATTTTTCCCTTTCGAGTTTTTAATGTGTTGTAATACATTGATTGTTTTTCTGATGTTGAACCATCCTTGCATGCCTGGAATGAACCCCACTTGGTCATGGTGTATGATTTTTTTAATGTGTCTTTGGATTCGATTTGCAAGTATTTTGTTGAGGATTTTTGCATCTATATTCATTAGGGAGATTGGCCGGTAGTTTTCCTTTTTTGTAGCATCTTTGCCTGGTTTTGGTATTAGATTGACGTTAGCTTCATAAAATGAGTTAGGTAGTGTTCCATTTTCTTCAATGTTTTGAAAGAGTTTGAGTAAGATTGGTGTCAGTTCTTTCTGGAAAGTTTGGTAGAATTCCCCTGTGAAGCCATCTGGCCCTGGGCATTTATTTGTGGGAAGATTTTTGATGACTGATTGGATCTCTTTGCTTGTGATGGGTTGGTTGAGGTCTTCTATTTCTTCTCTGGTCAGTCTAGGTTGTTCATATGTTTCCAGGAAATTGTCCATTTCTTCTACATTATCCAATTTGTTGCCATACAGTTGTTCATAATATCCTCTTATAATTTTTTTAATTTCTTCAGGATCTGCAGTTATGTCACCTTTTTCATTCATTATTTTGTTTATATGGGTCTTCTCTCTTTTTGATTTTGTCAGTCTAGCTAGGGGCTTGTCAATCTTGTTGATCTTCTCAAAGAACCAACTTTTGGTGATATTTATCCTTTCTATTGTTTTTTTGTTCTCTATGTCATTTATTTCTGCTTTAATCCTTGTTATTTCTTTTCTTGTACTTGGTTTAGGATTGGTTTGCTGTTCATTTTCTAGCTTCTTCAGTTGATCCATTAGTTCTTTGATTTTGGCTCTTTCTTCCTTTTTAATATATGCGTTTAGTGCTATAAATTTCCCCCTTAGCACTGCTT
The DNA here is from genome assembly GCF_015220235.1 of Choloepus didactylus. Classification (NCBI taxonomy): domain Eukaryota; kingdom Metazoa; phylum Chordata; class Mammalia; order Pilosa; family Megalonychidae; genus Choloepus; species Choloepus didactylus. The sequence goes on along the minus strand of NC_051308.1, from coordinate 58,138,383 downwards.
TTGCTGCATCCCATAGGTTTTGGTATGTTGTGTTCTCATTTTCATTCGTCTCTATATATTTAGCAATTTCTCTTGCTATTTCTTCTTTAACCCACTGATTGTTTAGGAGTGTGTTGTTTAACCTCCAGGTATTTGTGAATTTTCTAAGTCTCTGATGGTTATTGACTTCTAATTGTATTCCATTGTGGTCAGAGAATGTGCTTTGAATGATTTCAATCTTTTTAAATTTATTGAGGCTTGTTTTATGTCCCAGCATATGATCTATTCTGGAGAAAGTTCCGTGAGCACTAGAAAAGTATGTGTATCCTGGTGATTTGGGATGTAATGTCCTGTAGATGTCTGTTAAATCTAATTCATTTATCAGATTGTTTAGGTTTTCAATTTCCTTATTGGTCTTCTGTCTGGTTGATCTATCTATAGGAGAGAGTGATGTGTTGAAGTCTCCCACAATTATTGTGGAAACATCAATTGCTTCCTTTAGTTTTGCCAATGTTTCTCTCATGTATTTTGTGGCACCTTGATTGGGTGCATAGACATTTACGATTGTTATTTCTTCTTGCTGAATTGCCCCTTTTATTAGTATGTAGTGGCCTTCTTTGTCTCTCAAAACATCCCTGCATTTGAAGTCTATTTTATCTGAGATTAATATTGCTACACCTGCTTTCTTTTGGCTGTAGCTTGCATGAAATATTTTTTTCCATCCTTTCACTTTCAATTTCTTTGTGTCCCTGTGTCTAAGATGAGTCTCTTGTATGCAACATATTCATGGTTCATTTTTTTTGATCCATTCTGCGAATCTATATCTTTTAATTGGGGAGTTTAATCCATTTACATTCAACGTTAAAACCGTGAAGGCATTTCTTGAATCGGCCATCTTATCCTTTGGATTATGTTTGCCATATTTTTCCCTCTCTCTATTAATATCCTTTATTGTACCCATACCGAATCTCTTTAGTACTGAACCTTTCTCCAAGTCTCTCTGTCCTGTCTTTGTTTCTCTGTCTGTAGGGCTCCCTTTAGTATCTCCAGTAGGGCAGGTCTCTTGTTAGCAAATTCTCTCAGCATTTCTTTGTCTGTGAAAAATTTAAGCTCTCCCTCAAATTTGAAGGAGAGCTTTGCTGGATAAAGTATTCTTGGCTGGAAATTCCTCTCTCTCAGAATTTTAAATATATCGTGCCATTGCCTTCTCGCCTCCATGGTGGCTGCTGAGTAGTCACTACTTAGTCTTATGCTGTTTCCTTTGTATGTGGTGAATTGCTTTTCTCTTGCTGCTTTCAGAACTTGCTCCTTCTCTTCTATGTTTGACAGTGTGATCAGTATATGTCTCGGAGTGGGTTTTTTTGGATTTATTCTATTTGGAGTTCGCTGAGCATTTATGATTTGTGTATTTATGTTGTTTAGAAGATTTGGGAAGTTTTCCCCAACAATTTCTTTGAATACTCTTCCTAGACCTTTACCCTTTTCTTCCCCTTCTGGGACACCAATGAGTCTTATATTCGGACGCTTCATATTATCTATCATATCCCTGAGGTCCATTTCGAGTTTTTCAATTTTTTTCCCCATTCTTTCTTTTATGCTTTCATTTTCCATTCTGTCATCTTCCAGGTCACTGATTCGTTGTTCAACTTCCTCTAGTCTTGTACTGTGAGTGTCCAGAATCTTTTTAATTTGGTCAACAGTTTCTTTAATTTCCATAAGATCATCCATTTTTTTATTTAGTCTTGCAATGTCTTCTTTATGCTCTTCTAGGGTCTTCTTGATTTCCTTCATATCCCGTACTAGGGTCTCATTGTTCATCTTTAGTTCTTTGAGTAGCTGCTCTAGGTGTGTCTCTTCTGGTCTTTTGATTTGGGTGCTTGGGCTTGGGTTATCCATATCGTCTGGTTTTTTCATATGCTTTATAATTTTCTGTTGTTTTTGGCCTCGTGGCATTTGCTGTCCTTGATAGGGTTCTTTTAGGGTTTGTAGACCAGTTGAAGTCCTTATCTCTAATTTATCAGATCTACAGCTTCGTGGAGTACACTTTCTCTAACTAACCAGCAGGTGGCGTCCACGAGCCACCTGTTCTCCACAAGCCAGATCTCCCCTGCTTAGCCTTTTTGGTGAGTGGGGGAATGAGTCTTGTGGGGCCCAATTGGTGTCCCAAGCTTGCGTGTGTAGTTGGTGTTGCCTGCCCTGTATGTGGGGCGTGTTTCTGGGCAGTCGGGGAGGGGGGGTGGCCCTAACAATCAAATCTCCCTGATGATCCTAGAGTTTTAAAGCTACTGCAATAGTCTAATCCTTCAGTTCAGTCCTGCCACAGTTTGTCTCTGCCACTGACCCACAAGTCTTTGGTATTGGCGTATGGCTCCTGAGACTTGCAAGTGGGCCCCTCTTCCAGGCTGTGCACCCCGGGTCCTCTGTTGAGGGATGACTGTGCTATGTCACAGGTGAGTGCCGTCCCCCCAGGGCAGTTCTGGGCTGCTGGGCTGTGTTGGGAGGCTCCCAGTCTGCTCAAATGATGGCTGAATGGGGCTCTGTTAATTCACACTGCTCCCCCTTCCCAGCTCTGGGACATTCAGCTGAGGTTGCAGGGAAGGCTAATGTCCACGCCCAGTTTTGTGGTGTGTGCCTGTTATTTGAAGCACTTCCGTCACACTGGGTTGTGTGGGGCAGCTCTGGGCTATGGGGCTGGCGATGGGCAGGAGTGTTTCCTGTCCACCAGGATGGTGGCTGTGAGCGGACACCCCGCTTTTCTTGGGAAGTTGTGGTGTTTAGTGAATTTTCTCAGCCACTGGATTATTGCCTTTTGTCTCAGAGCTCTCTTAGTTCTGCTCTTGACTTGACGTGTCCAAATTTCAATTCTTTGAAGCTTTCTGTATTGAGCTTCTTAGAGTAATTGTTTTAGAAAAAGCAAAAAGGATTTAAAAAAAAAAAAAAAAAAAAAAAAAAAACGGCCCTCCTCAGAGATCTAATGGGTTATTGAAATGCTAATAGACAAAGCAACCAGGGCCATTAAGGAAAGGTGCCCTGGGCAGAGAGATCAGCCTTGCTTCGGGATTTGCATATGCGCCTCAAGGCCTGATCTCCGCCCTTCCCCTTTCTGTGTTCACCAGAACTCCAAAAATCCTCTGCTTTTACTTTGGAGCTTCTCGTGTTGTTTTCCTTCTATGCCCGTCTCCTCTCTGCTGGGCTGGCTGCTCTCAGAGTCTCTGGTGTCTGGCCTCAGTCTATCTATGGTTGGAGTTTGAATCAGTAGAATGAGTTTCCGATGAGAGCAGCCACTGCAATTCTCCCTTCTCCTTCCTGGAGCTGACAGCCCCTCCTCCCCCGGGACTGAGCCTGGCAGGGAGGGGCGCGGGTCCCCTGGCCGCAAAAACTTACAGATTTCGGTGATCTCAGCAGTTCCACGTTTTCATGAGTGTTGTATGAAGTATGCCCAAAGACAGATTGCTCTGTGGTGTCCAGTCCACGCAGTTCCTGGCTTTTTACCTACTTTCCTGGAGGAGTAACTAAAACATACAGCTCACCAGTCTGCCATCTTGCCCCGCCTTCCCAGTGCTTCAGTCCTGTTTACTTTTAAGCTATCTTGCTTCCCAGCCTATAAGAACATTATAAAACAAGAGGAAACTGTCTAATATAGTTACACCATCTCCTTTAAAAATTCCAGATTTCTTCTTCAAAATAGTATTGTTTGCATTGTGGTAACTTGTTACCTCTGCTATATCCAAGTATCCCTAATACCTGAGGTTTTATGTAAAAGGACATTTCTCTAATTGGTAGGGCTGACCTTCCCAGGACATTGCTAAGGCTAGCCCTCAAAGGCAACAGTCAAAACCCAAGTCCATGTACCCCAGAACAAGTGAGGTAAAAGTTGAGGGAAGTGTTAGAAGTAGTGAGGAAAGATCAAGGATTAATTTGGAAGCCCTGTTTTCTCTGATATCAAGATCTAGGGAAATTGTGCCTTTTCTTATCTACCAGATCACTCATCACCTACACATTTTATAAAAGTTCACCCCCAAAAGGCTGATAACAAGGAATCTTAATATGCCTTAAAAAGATGATAAACAATAGGTTGTGATATTTGCTTTTAGGTGCTCCTGGCAGGCAGAAGTTAGAGGGTCATTCATCAGCTTCTTAGACGAACGAAACGTCTCCTGCAGAAAACCTGTAGGGGCAAGAACTGATGTGGCGTTTACAACTTTGAGCCCCATTAACATTATCTTCCTCCACATGCTCTCATCTGTGGCAAAATTAATTTAGGCCCCTTGAATACCCTGTGGAATCTGTCTTTTCCTATTCAGGAACCCTGTGGGCTTTTTCTGATTGCTGCTTGGAAAGTACTAACTCATGTTTGCATTTTATATTAACTTCCTCAGTGGAGGCCATACTATACAGTCAAATATCTGTTTGAGAACTTTCTTGGTTGTGATGACAGGTCATAAATAGTTTCACTGTACTTCCAGAACATTCTAAATGAAAAGGGTTAATTACATATCATTCTTATAGATATGACTCAATGGTAATAATTAGCGTATTTTGATATAGATACTGGCCAAGACTGATACCTGGTAAAATCTTAATTTCCTTGTTGAGGTGGAAGGGAAAGCTTGTTTCTTGACTATAAAGGCAGCTGCCAGAGTCCACTGAACAGAATTTAAAGCTGAAAAATGTAGCTAAAGTATTACCCAACGAATTAGGTATTTACAAAGAGGAAACTAAAAACAGCATTTTCAAGTGAGATCACTGCATTTCAGGAAAAACAAAGTCAACAAATGCACAATGATTTTATTGTCAGAAAGTTAATCAGCCTCAGTCCGTGCACACTGAGCATAAATGGGCTTATATTTCAGTAAGAGAAGGAAAAAGAAGGCACAAGGCAGACCATTTTGGTTATACATGGGTCATTTTTCTTTTTTATGTTTTTTTTTTTTAATTAAATTCAGTTTTATTGAAATACATTCACACACCATACAATCATCCATGATATACAATCCACTGTCCACAATATGATAACATAGTTATGCGTTCATCACCACAATCTTATGTCTGAACATTTTCCTTACATCAGAAAGAACCAGAACAAGAATAAAAAATAAAACTGAAAAAAAACACCCAAATCATCCCCCCATCCCACCCCATTTGTCCTTTAGTTTTTATCCCCATTCCTCCACTCATCCATACACTAGATAAAGGGGGTGTGATCCACAAGGTCTTCACAATCACACTGTCACCCCTTGTAATCTACATTATTATATAATTGTCTTCAGGAGTCCAGACTGCTGGGTTGGAGTTTGGTAGTTTCAGGTATTTACTTCTAGCTATTCCAATACATTAAAGCCTAAGAGGTGTTATCTATATAGTGCATAAGAATGTCCACCAGAGTGACCTCTCGACTCCATTTGAAATCTCTCAGCCACTGAAACTATTTCATCTCATTTTGCATCCCCCTTTTGGTCAAGAAGATACTCTCAGTCCCACGATGCCGGGTCCACATTCATCGCCAGGAGTCATACTCTGCGTTGCCAGGGAGATTTACACCCCTGGGAGTCGGGTCCCACGTAGAGGGGAGGGCAGCGAGTTCACCTGTCGAGATGGCTCAGTTAGAGAGAGAGAGGGCCACATCTGAGCAACAAAGAGGTACTCAGGGGGAGACTCTTAGACACCATTACATGCAAGTTTAGACTCTCCTTTGTGGTAATGAGCTTCATAAGGGCAAGTCCCATGCTCGAGGGCTCAGCACATCAAACCGCCAGTCCCAATGTTTGTGACAACATCAACACCAGTCCAGGTGAGGATGTCCAACACATCCGTACCTTCCCCCAGATCCTCGGGTCTGGGGAGGGGGAAGCTGTAAATATATTTTTTATATCTGCCCAAATTACTCTAGGATGTGTCACTATTTCACTCCAGCCTATACTAACCTACCGTATGTCACTTCCTATTCAAAGTTCCATGCAATTGTGGTGTTTGAACAAATCGACTGTAGAGTTGTACCGTTTGGAAAATTTAGATATACATGGGTCATTTTTCCAAATCTAAGAGAAGGAATGGAGGGTCCATCTTTGGAGAGATTGTCAGAAATGGTTCTCCCGTATGGATGGTTTAGTTTGAAGGCTATTCTGCCCAGAAACAGAAACAGTGAGAGAAACTAGTCTCCTGGTTTACTGTCTCCTTTGGTTGTGTGTGAACTTACTTCTCTGGATCAAAGGTCCTGAGTTAACTTGATATCCTAACCAGCATCAACAACCAATGCAATATCCTTACAACTAAAAAATGAAAGAGGGAGGAAAGGGGGCTGGAGCCAGGAAAGGAACTGACATCTTAAGAATGTACTGTCTCATAATTATCACATTTAATTCTTATCATGAGAATTAAGTGGCATTTGCCCAAGTTCACATGGCTGGAAGATGTCAGAGCAGAAATTAGAACTCAGTTCCAGCCAAGGCCTTCACACTTACTCCCAGAAACATTACTAATTCATGTCGATGAGTGTTTTTTGAGCACTATCATGTTCTAGCACCGAAGGCACTAAGAATATACCTGGGGATACAACAGTGATTGGATCTCAGATAAAGAAATTTTAGGGAATCCTCCCATAACATGTTTTAAAATTCTGTTATATATGTGATAGGGGTGTGTGTGAGTGTATTTCTCTAATACCATCTTCTCAAAACTCCCTTCTTTTCAGAAGCCTTCTCAGTTGGAGCTCACCAGGTCTTCACTGTTATTTTCATAGCCCTTATTTGCATGTTTCCCCTACATTGTTTCAGATCAGCTTTTGGCTCTTCATATGGCTTAGTCTACTTATTCTTCCTTGGTGCCTCCCCTGGAGGGCTCTGCACACAGTGGGCTCTTAAATAAAATAGACCATTGGCATTGTTGGTATGGTGTTCAGTCTCAATTATTCATGAGTCTTTGACATGTCACAATTTAGGTTGTGAATTTTAATTCACCCAAGGACTGAGGCCAGATCTCACCACAAAGCTAGTGAATGGCCTAGCCAACAGCCCAGAATCTCAGTTTCTCTTTAGTACACTTGAAGCATTTTTGTATATTGAATAATTTCTTGAGAAGTAATTAAAATTTAGTTTCTTTTCTGAAAAAAAAAGACTTCAACTAAGAGAACAAACTTCTATTAACGTTGATGAAGTGGTCATTGATATGCATATCACTCTCACTGGTTTTCAGTTATAAATATATAAATGTTGGGACAGGGAGAAAGCCCAGCATTGTCCTGAATTTCAGATTTGCAATTTTAGGATTCTTAAAGAACTCCAAAACTCTAGTTGCATAAGAATGTTAAAGGATACGCCATATACTTTTCTTACTGACTCCCTCATCTCAATGGGGCATGTCGTCCAATAAAAGCCTTTGTTTAGTCCAGTGGTGCTTATCCAGGGCTATACATCAGAATCACCTGGGGGACTTTTAAAAAATACATATAGAAAGGCCCCTTTCTAGACCTACTGAAAGAGAATCTCCAGGATTGAGGTTTGGTTGTGTACATTTTGAAAAAGCACACATGATAACCCCTGATTGAAAGAGAGAATTCCATGGTTAAAAGCTCCTTCTAGCAAGGTCACCCTGCTGGGTCCCTCCTTAGTCAGATATGCTATGTCACACCACACTTCCCCTGGACAGCTTTAGGGTATGGTGTAGTGGGCTGTCACGCTGTGTTGGCTGGCATACTAGTGGCTTCCATGGCCCACTTAATGCTTCATCAACACAGTGTCATCCCTTGTCATTCCGTGATTCCTTGGTAGGTCAAAGATCTGTTATTAATTTCATAGATTATTTGGTTCTTGTTTCTCTTCTTCCTTCTTCTGTCTGCCCTTAAGGATTTTGTTGTTCTTTTAACAACTCAAAAGGAAATGAATAAAAGAAATTTAAATAAATTAAGGTTTTATTTGCCCAAGTTCTTTAAGAAAAGTGAAGGAATAGGAGGGCAAATGTCATCTATGGTTAAAAAGAAAAAAGAAAAAAAAGTTTTTTGTTATTGTTGTTCCAATTGCTCAAAATGACCATAGGTAAAGAAGCTAATCATTTGCATCTATAAAACTCTTTTCTTTTGAGACTTCAGAACACTGTCTTATTCTTTTCATTTTTTTTCCCAACATCCTAGGGACTATAGTGAGAATATTTCCTCTCCCCCTACCTTTCCCCTCACGCTTCTACTTTCACTAGCTATCTGGGAGAAAACCAGGAACTGTCCAGAGTTTTACTATTGCAAATTGCAGTATTCACTCAGGGTTGGGGGTTTGTGAATTGAAGGAAGTTAATAGAATGAATATTGAGGTCCAGAGAGGTTAAATGTCACACAGAAAGTCAGTGATAGTCACTTCGAGAACACAAAGTCGATTTGTTATTTTGCGGTAGTGGGAGCATTTTTCAATCGTTTTACATTTTGCTGACTTCCGGTTTAAAAAGATGCTATCCACTTTGGAGGATTGTATATTTTGTGACTATATCTCAATAAAATCACATTTAAAAAATAAAATAAACAGATGCTATCCCTAATGCCTCAAATCTAGTGGGTCATGGATTACAAAAAGGTATGAGCTAGAGCTAAGTAGCCTGATTTCCTTTGTGCCATCAGTTGAATTGCTTTTCTTAAATTGCACCCCTATCTCCAACTGTGAAGTTGAGACATCTGCTTTGAAAACTGTATTTATAAATGGAAATAATAAAAATCACTCCTTTGCTAATGCTGTTTTGTTTTTGTTTTGTCTCCTCTTTTCTCTAGCATGAAAGACTTTCTAGGTAAGAACTTTACCTATTTTATATGCATGCTTAATACTTGTGAGTGAATGCATGTCTAATTAAATTTAATATAGTTAAGTAATGTTTCTCATATCCTTTCCTTCCTTTTCATTTCCACAACCACCATGATAATTCAGACTCATATTATCTTCTACCTAAAGCAATGCAATAGCTTTTTAAGTTACCTTCCTGCCTCCAGATTCTCCCTTTTCCAATTCATCTTGTATACTTCCACCAAATTAATTTCCCTAAAGCACCATTGTACCAGGCACTGTGCTAGGTGCTAGGGAAACAATATGAATAAGACACTAGCCTTACCTTTAAGTACCTTACAAACCATGGGAGAGACAGATAATTTCGGTAGAAAGTAGTGCCAAGACGGAAATATGGACAGGTATCATGAGTACAGAGGAGAGTCAGGTAACCTAATATGGTGGTTCAGGGAAGGCTTCATTGTAGAGTAGATGCTTGAATTGAGATCGAGGTTAGATACTGTCATTTCATAGCTTTGGATTCCATAGTGGATCCAACACAATACTAGATGGTGCTCCGTAATAATTTGTTGAATGAACTATAGACCTGTTTCACAATTGCTAAAAAATTATGGAAGGATATCATACTTTCTTATAGTTGAAGGGATGACCCTCCAATTTTTCACCTGTTATCTAAGGGTACAAAATTGACTTTCCTGAAGAATAAAATAAATAAAAAGTAATCAAGACTTCTCTGATGGGGACATTAGGAAGAGGTTGGAGGAAGGTGTAGTTATGACAAAGCATAGGGAAAATGAGTCTCCTCTCCTTATAATTTGGTACTGGAGCTGGTTCTGCCTTATTAACATATTCTAAAATTTAAAAGTTTACATGTATTCTTTCTCTGCTTACTCTTCCACCAGACACCGGCTGGGGATAAATAATTTACTTCTAACCTAACAGAAAATTGATAGGGTGTCATTTTGCTATAGTTAATCTTTTGTGAACTCTATTACATTATAATGACCGTTTGTGGAAGGAGACTTTCCCTACAGACTTCAAAATATGCTGTAAACTATAATTGAAACATTGAGGTACTAATTCAGGAATAAAAAGACATCAGTGGGACACAACCAAAAGCCCCAAAACAGCCATGTGTATAAGCTGACTTTTCAACTCAGTAGGGAAAGGATTACTCAATAAGTGACAACTCTCTAGTTAGGAAAACAGTTCCTTCCCACAAGCCATACAAAAGAAAAAAAAAATAGATTCCAGATGGATTACAACTTATAAGGGAAAAGATTTTGCCACAAAAGTAATAGAAGAGGATGTTTTTTAATCTTCATAGAAAAGACCTCCCCAAGCATGATACCATAAACGTAAAAGTTGTTAATTATGTAAAATTTTAAGTCTGCTAGTAAAACACACCAAAAACAGAGACAAAAAGTAAAGGAAGGGAAGGAATATTTGTAACCTATCTCAGACAGTTTTAAAATCTCTACTGTCTGATAGTGCCGCCTCTCCCATATAAAAAGAAAAGGACAATTACCCCTCTGGACAAAGATCTTATGAATAGGCAAGCCAGAAAAAAAGCAAGGTAAATAACCAAAGATGTTGAGACTCACTAATGATTTAAAAATATTAAAATTAACAACAATGAGATGTTATATTTCTCCTATTGGACTGGAAAGGATTAAACCTCTCTGGAGAGCAGTATATATATCAACATTGAAAATATGTTTACCCCTTGACCGAACAGTTCTATTTCCACAATTTTATTCTAAGAAAATAATTGCACAAATGCACTAAAGATTTATAGACAAGTCTGCTCATTGTGGCATTGTTTATAGTAAATTCAAAACAATATAAATGTCTATCAGTAGAGAATTTGTTAAATTATCATACAGTTAAATTATCATTCAATGGAAGACTATGCAGTCATTTAAAAAATTGTTTTACTTACATGGAAATGTGTCCAAAAGCATCATGGATAAGTTGGGGGCTGGGGGTGGGGAGACTTGGACAACAGAACATATTATCTTATTTTATTTATATAAACACATATTTGAACATATTTATGTTGCTTAAAAACCTGCAGGGATATGAAGTAAACTGTTAATAACGGTTATTTCTTGGTCACTACTATGGGGTAACTTTCACTTTCTGCTGTAGACACTTCGGTACAAGCATGGGTTGCTTTTGTAATCAGTAAAGTCAATAAAGATATTTCTATTTACAAAAAAAAAAAAAAGAAGAAGAAGAAAAAGAAAGAACCCTGTGTGACTTAGCATCTCTATAAGAGAAAAGTGGCCATTAATGTCATTGGCAGCTAATTACTTTGCCTCTCCCCTCTCTGTGTTATCCTTATTGCTCCTCTACCTCTTCTAGTGCTTATTTCAACTTTCCTCCCTGCCCCCAGCTTTGGCAGTAGCTACCACAGGAGGGAGACAGTAGATGATGTTCCACAGCTGTGCCTTTTCAAGCCATCCCAGTTTTGGCATGTAGAGCCCTGCAGGGTTGGTTTGTACATACAGTTTGATATGTACCACATTTTAGTCTGGAAAGAGTGAAGTCTGTGAAAAGTATAAACCAGTGTTAAAGATCAGTTGTGCACTTAAACAATGAGCCTCAGCTTCCAGATATCAGCTGAGAGACTACTCCCTTAATGAATTTACCAATACTGTAAATAAAACCACCATTGCTCAGTTGCTTGGAGATGCAGAAACCCTAATCACGGGCATAACAGTCTCGTTATGGAATATAGCAAAAAGATAGAAAATGAGCTGTGTAATACTGTGGTAGTATCCCTGAAATACTTGGGATTTCAACAAACCTATAGTGTACCTAAAAACTGTACATATCATGCCCCAAGTTGCCTTTCCTCCCCCTTTGAACCTCCAGCTCAGATCTCTTGAGTGCATGTTTTTGATTCTTTGACAGTTCATTGGAATATTTTCTAAGAGCCATTGAGATCAAAGAAACTTTTGCTTTTAAAGCATACTCTGTTGAGGAAAGCTGCTCAAACCTACACTAATTTTAAAAACTCTAAGATTTAAGTCACCACATGGCTCCAAACCACCAATTTTTCAATTGTGCAAAAGGCTAGTGCAGCTTAGCCATAAGGCCTCGGAATGCTAGCTGAGAGATTCGTGGAAGAAATGTTGGGTGTTGTTTCGGGCCAGGCCTCGCAAGTGCTTCTTAGAGAAGGCTCAAACTGCCTGTAAGCATTACTTTTCCCATACTCCTCTGTTCTCAAAACCAATTTTTTTACCTTTAATTTATCTCCCACAGGTTGGAAGCAGGAAGTAGTAACCCTACAACCAGCGATTCTGGCAGTGACCGGGCCTCAGCAAGAGCCCGTCGAGAGGCCCGTCTAGCTAGCCTGACCAGCCGTGTGGAAGAGGACAGCAACAAGGACTATAAAAAAGTGGGGTCTTTTTGTAGTATTTCTGCTCTTAGGCTACAACCTATAAACCTCTCAGCCCTTTCTCCCTAGTGTGGAAAAGTGAGTGTGGTTCTGATGAAGAATACAAAGTACTTAAGTGATAAATAGTAACAACTAGTTCCTTGCAAGTTTCTTGGTTTGCTCTGCCTCTCCACCAGCTAAATAAAGACCCCTTTGTATATTGTTTTTTAATGCAATAAATATTTGCCTTATAATCAGATATCTAGAGGCACAAGAAAAGAAAGAAACTAAGACTTGTGAAAAGGGGAAATAAAAGTAATGCTGTCTGTCTGAGCCCCTGAGAATCACTTGATAGACCCTGCTGTTATATTTAACAAATATATGCTTTTAATAAGGTCCTGTGAATATCAGCGAAATACTTCTTGGTGGTGGTAAAATCATCATCATCATCATCATCATCACCAACTAGGTTTGGATAGGGTTTAAATTACTTTATAGTTCATTTCACTTGGTTCTTGCAGAAGAGTACCCAGCTCCGAAGGAAGACTTGAAAACCTTCCTTTTCAAGTGCTTGAGATACCGAGGGGTGGGAGGGGGGTGTTTTTTGTTAATAAAATGCTTGTTTTGCTAAGCAGAACTTGACTAAAATCAATATACATGCTAGGCTGGTTCCAAAAAAATAATTGTCTTTGGTATGAAGATGTGTGAGACATACTTTTTAAGCAATGCAATACCCAATGGAAGAAAATGGAATTGGAATGACTGTTTTTTCCCCCAGAGATTAACGTTGTTGAAGTTGGAGCATCATTCTCTTTGTATTCAGCACTTGAGACATCATCACTTTTAAGGAGCCAGAGACCAGTTGGCTGAATGAATTCTGTTCCCTAAATTTTCATCTTCCCCATCAACCCTATAATGGTGGATTGGAGCAAAAAGCCCTGGGCAGTCTCATGTTATGAAACTTGTGAATTCTAATTCTGAGAGCAAGTGACCTGATTCTCTCTTTCCCTTCCCCCAGCTCTACGAGAGTGCCCTCACTGAAAACCAAAAACTGAAAACAAAACTTCAGGAGGCCCAGCTAGAGCTAGCAGATATAAAAGCCAAGCTTGAGAAGATGGCCCAGGTAAGGAGGAAGAAGAGGAAAAGAGATGGATGGGCAGGGTTTGATAGAAGGAGGCAAACTAGACTAGGGACCGAAGGGATAGGCAGTGAAAAGGAGTCGGGTTGGGCCTCCTCAGAGACAGTGAGATACAAGCCTCTTAGATTCTGATTTGATTTAGGGCTCAATCAGTGTTTAACCTAAAACTGAAAATTGGAAGTTCAATGAACAACTCCTAATGGTCCAATATTATGGATTATCTTTTTATTTCTTAAATATTTCTTTTACAGTACTAGAAGGTTGGTCCTAAACAGTTTCTCCTATTTTATCCATCATGTTTCAGTTCAGTTTATCTACATGTCACATCCTAGAGAGGGAAAGGAAGACACTACTAAACCTAGTGCAGAAAGCCAGCAAATTAGGCCTAGATAAATAAGGGGTTTGCTCAGGTCATATAACAAATTAAGGGCAAAATGGTACTAGAACATAAACGTAAGTCCCAAAGCAAAGATTCTGTCCAGTAGCATATGTTGCCTCCCCAAGCCACCATCTTTCCACCTAGGAGTAAGGAGTGTTAGAGGCAGAAAGACCAAATAAACCATTTCCTTTTGCCACCAGACCTGATTTAATAAGATGATGCTTTAGAGGGTTTTGAAGGTAATACCCTCATTGCCAGTGTAACAAACCCTATAGCTGAAAGCTAAAGCAAGTACTGTCTTGGGTTCTTGCTGAGTTAACAGGATACCTATTGAATTATTGCCCTCCTGAAATGTCTGAGTACTTAAAAGTTTGAAACCTGAGCAGGGATCAAAATGACTCTCTACCAGGAGGGCCTGAATTGGAAACCAGAGGTGCTAGTTAGTTCTGGCCATATGACATAATCCAAAAGCAAAGGCTAAAACTCTAAGATTGTGTGATACCAGTACCTAGTTCTTGTGGAGAGGGAAGTTGAGTGCCCTCTGAGCATGTTGTTGCATTTCCTCTGGAATGGGATGAGCAAGGGGGTGCCAGCATTTGGAAGACAGCACCAAAGAGCTGCATGGAATCCCAGCAAAACAGCCAGAACAGCCATATTCCCTGGAGAAGGGTTTGGCCAGACACAAAACATATGGCCTGACCTGTGAGCTACCTACCAATTTGGAAGAAGCACTCCCTTCTGCCTGGTTATAGTAGCTGAGCATGGCTCTTATACTGGGAATATCTGAGTTCTGCAAAACAGGCAGATAACATCTCGACTTAAATGAATTTAGTGGAATTAGAAAAGTAGGTTACTAGATCTAAAAGAAAAAAATATGACTATTCCTCACCACCACCACTACCACCCTACCACCACTACACCCACACACATGCATACACACACACATACACACACACTTAGGTATAACTCTGCCCTAAGGCAGGGGAATGGACTAAATAAACCTTAAGGTCTCTTGACCCCAATTTAAGTAAACCAGGCAAAATGTCTTAATCATAGTAAACCCTCAGAAAATATTTGGAGCTAATTTTTATTGTGAATATTGTTGTATATTGGCAAGAGTTAATAACAACAAATTATGTTGGGTCTCATCAAGTATTACTGGATCTGTTTTACAGAAAATTAAGAAGCAGTTATGTAGGGAGACTGCTCCCCACTCTTCTCAGCAGAAGTTTCTGACAGCATATTTCCTGACCTTTAGGGGTCCTCAATTTTCCACTAGCCTGTGCTTCATAGCAGTGAATACTCTAACAAGCTGCTGACATTGACTTGCACATAGGGTGTTGAAAATAAAAGCAGCCTTTCCAGACACTGGGGAAAAGCCTTTATGCTCCAGCCAGCTGCTTTGCTGGGTGTGTCGGAATGTACTTCATTTTGCCAAATACAAGTTATTGAAATTCAGAAGAAATGATGGTACTTCAAACCAAGTCTCTGCTATTTACCAAACATGGAGTTGTTTGGCAGGACTGTGGAGGGAGAGGAGGGCCTGTCAGCCTCACACATTTGTATGAGGAGACAGTTACCACATGAGGAGACATGCACAATGTTTTTACATAAAAGGTCCACCCATATTCTAAGGGGTTTAACATTTTAAAAAGGAAAGAAAAGCTGGTTGTTCTTTGTGTAAGTGAAACTTGAAAATACTGGAATCATCACAGTTTTTTAGGATTAGGAAAGAGACTTTTGAGGAAAAAAAAAGCTAAAGGACCTCCTGCATTTTTTCTTTTCCTTCTGTTTCATAGTAGATGCAGCGTAAAGGCAGGCAGCCATGACCTTCAGAACAGAAGGTGAAAGCCCAGGACAGGAGCCAGAATTGCAAGTTGTACTTTTAGTTCTGGTTATTCCTTAAGTTTTTGAAAAAAGAAATCTGCAAGAAGACCAGCATAATTTCTATATTTATTAAATGTTGCTTGTGCATGGCATGAAGCAGTATAAAAATAATCACCCTGTGTTTATTAAATGCTTGTTCAGTGTGAGAAATTCTGCCCAGTTCTGTAATGCTAAGCCGAAGAGGACTTGAGGACTCATTTTCATTCCCCTTGCATAAGGAAGGGTCATAACCTGAGCTTATTGTACTTTTTAGCTATGGTGGTTAAACCTTTTTATCCCTTCTGCAAAATTTAGTTTAAATTGAAAGTCAAAGATGATCTAAAATAAACTTTCTAATTTTTTTTAAGTTGCATGATCTTTTATTCAAATAAAACCTTACCTTACCTGGAAACCCAATGTATAACAAAGGGAAAAAATGGAACTGCTCTGCTCAAAGCAGGGCAGATCTTATAAACGGTTCCTTACAACCCCTGAGAACCCACCTTCATGTGTGAAAACTACTGCTCTTAAAGGAAAACAGCCTCAAGTCTCCAAACAGTAAGAATAGGGGTAAAAAGGTTTTTGAAGGGTGCCATGGGGCTTAGACATTCAAGCTTAGGAGTCCTGGGCTTTTAAAGAAGAAAAGCCACTTTCATTTCCTCTAGATTTCAAGATTACTCACGGAAAGAAAGAAGGGAGAGAGTGGTGAGGTGTAAAAAGTTAGTTAGCATTGAAGACCAAGTGAGTGAGTGAGTGTGTGTGTGTGTTGGGAGTGATAGCTTTGTACTTGAGAGTGTTATCAATTTCAGGGAACACTATTAACTGCCCTCGCCTCCGTAGGGGGAATTCTGCAAACTTCAGAGAGGTGGATAATGTTAGGTTTAGAGATCTATCAGAATCTACTTGCTAGGGAATCTATAGTGAAACTGCAAAGCCCTGCTATCTACTTCTAGATGTCCAATGGTGAAGCTGAACTAGAGTGGGCTTTCCACTGTCCCTGAGTCAATTTAAGGAATAACTGTTTTCCTTCCATTTGTGCATGCAGAAACAAGAGAAGAGCTCTGACCGGTCATCAATGCTGGAAATGGAGAAACGGGTATGCGTGTGTCTTTCCATTCTGTTTCATCTCCTCTTCTCTTCTAACTTTCTTGAATTTTGTTGTTCATGCCAACAGAAAAAGTTCATCTTAAGAAGGCAGGAGTTCTGCCATATTCCATTCCCAGAAAGATAAATTCTTTTTGTCTGACTCTTGTCAGAATTTGATTGCTAGTCTTTTTGGCATCCTCAAGTGGTCAGTACTTTTCATGTAGTCCAGTCTTGGGCTGGGAAGGGTCCTTGGAAGGTCATCTCATACATTGTTCAGTCACTAAGCAGAACTCTACACACAAGTACACACTCACAGTAAGTTTTGATTTACTGTAAATCATCACGTACACACACCCTCCCATCACTTTGAACAAAAAGGAAGCTTACAACAGGACCCTCTGCCCTCAATTTAGGTCTTGTGGCTTGAAACATGATCCAACAGTCTTTTTTTTTTTTTTTTTTTTTTTTTTGTCTATTTTATTGGTCACACGATAAAAGCTATCATGTGAAGATTTTGAGGTCAAGATTTTTGAAGACAAGAATCAAGTCTACTGGATTACAGTTTAACACATTCAGATGTTTCCTTCTAGCTATTCTAATACACTAGAAACTAAAAAGGAATATCCGTATAATGTGTAAGAGTAACCTCCAGAATGACCTCTCGACTCTATGTGAAATCTTTTAGCCACTGAAACTTTATTTTGTTTCATTTCTTTTCCCCCTTTTAGTCAAGAAGGCATCCTCAATCCCATGATGCCATGGCCAGATTCATCCCTGGAGCCATGTCCCACATTGCCAAGGAGACTTACACCCCTGGGAGTCATGTCCAAATAGTGGGGAGAGTATTGAGTTTATGGCTGAGACAGGCCACATCTGAGCAACAAAAAAGGTTCTCTGGGGTGACTTTTAGGCATAATTATAAGTAGGCTGAGCTTCTCCTTTGCAGGAATAAGTTTCATAAGGGCAAACCCCAAGATTGAGGGCTTGACATATTAAATAATTGGGAGTCCCTAATGCTTGCAAGAATATCAGGAATTCCTCAGGTGGGGAAGTTTAATATTGCCACATTTTCACCCAGTCCATGGGTCAAAAGTCTTTTGCTCACTCTGACTGATGGGAGGATTTCTGGTTCAATTGCTGACCTCCTGCTGAGTGCATTTAGGATATGTTTGTGGGATTTGACATTCTTGGATGGAAAAACTCGATTAGATTTATTGGTGAACCCTAGCTTGGATTTGACCCTAGGGGTATAATATGTCCCTGTTGCTCCTGTTATTGTCTATTTAATTTGGAAAGCAGCCACGTTTTATATTTTATTCCCTTGGCCTGAAACAAAACCTCCTTAGTATCTCCTCTAATCGAAGAATCCTCACTGAGTTCAGGCTAAATCAGGAGTCAGTTGTTGGGAGAAAGAACTAGATTAAAGAGAGGGGTCTGTTTCTTCATAAATAATGATGTCTACTTCCCACCTCACCATCTGCTCCCCATTATGATAGAAGCAGTTCCCTAGAAATGTGAGGGAGCATTACTAAAGATAATGATGCCTTTTTATTAACAGAGAGCAAAGGTCCTGGTCACTTGCAGTCATCTGAAATTCCATGAAATCGTCAACTTCAGCAATAGCCCTAGCCTTATTTCATTTGCATATTAACAAGTTGCTTTCCTAAATATCTTCTAATTTTCTGAAAGAAGATTTACATACTGTGACTTTCTATCAGTAAAGTAGCTTCATCTCAGAAGTGGCAGTATCAGATAGTGCTCAAATCTCCTGGGTGAAGTTTGCCTGCGTGATAGACAAACCCTTGGCCATGAAGCTGCTGATCCTGTTGCAGCTGGGAGGTAGCATTTTGACCCTCTTCTAAATCCATTAGATGCTCAGCAGTCTCATTGTTTTTAAATAGGAGAGGCGAGCGTTGGAACGGAAAATGTCAGAAATGGAGGAGGAGATGAAGGTATGAAAAGATTTTCTTTTCTCTCATTGTACATCTGTTCTCCAAATGCCTGCCAAGACTGGATATTTGAGCATAGGCCTGCCCCCTCCGAATTTTGGTACAAGCTCAACACCTTCAAGAAGAGATGATGTGTGAAAAGGAGGTGAGCTCCTCTTCTCAGCCATTTTTTAGACTTTCTCAGGTCACACAAAATCCACTGTGACTACTTCAAAGCTCTTCTGGGAATAAATGCTGCCTTTGGTTTAAGAAGAGATCTCTGGAAGTCTCGAGATAACCTGAGTTGAACTTTGAGGGTTTTCCACAGCTTGGATGAAAGGGTCAGAACAAGACTTCCAGCTCTATGGAGTGTCACACTGGTGCCCTTCCCAATCCCAGCCTCTTGCTGAAAGAAACACAGTTTGATTCATTCCGCAGCAGAATGACGATTTATTAACATACTGATTTCCTGCCCCAGGTCATTTCCCCTGAAATATTCAGGAATGCTTAACACTCTCACACCGGAATAAGCTCATGCCGCCAAATATACTTCACAACTTGCCACTTTCCTCTCTGCCCTCACCATGATCTCCAGCCCACTTCAGTTAGCCACTTTAATGGACAACTGCCATTGTGGGTAGTTTTGAGTGCTAAGAAATGGCATTCTACTCAAAGGAGTCACTTCCTAGCTATAGGAGGAGAGTCTAGAACTGCTTAGGGTAGCCACCTGTATATGATTTGGGAGCTCTGCAGTACATGATGCCACATGCCCACAATCACTTAGCACTTACTCAGCTTTTTTTCTTCCTTCAAGGATCTTATTTTACTGGACATATGGTGCAAATCATTCATCTGGTAAAATATAGGTTTCTTCACCTGGGAACAGAAGCACTGGGGCAGTAATAGGCAGATTCTCAGGTCTCTTTCTGTGAGCAAACATCTCTAATATGCAGTTGGAGCCCTTTGGGAGAAATATTTTTACTCCAATGGCCTAAAAATACTGATTATTTACTGAAAGAACTTTTCAGACCCCGACAAAATCATAGTTTATGTAAGATCCAGTACTCATAATCCTGTTACTCTGTATATTTCCAGGAGAAACACCAAGCCCTTCCCTGCCTTCCCTATTCACCATCCCAAGACTGTAACTGACAGCAATCACATGGAATTTCAAACAATACCTACTTTTTTCTCAAACAGTGCCATTTTAAATCTTCCAAGGTGATTCAAAGCCGCAAGAAGTAGAAATAATAAATGCTTGGTTCCCCAGAGATGATGGCAACAGTATGACCTAACACCATTAAGCTCCTCCATCTTCTGGTTTTACCATGCAGAAGAATTTTCTCCCATTTAGAGTAGTAAGTTAGTAGAGCTGAACAGTTCTTTATGAATGAATATCACAGCTCTTGGTTGCATAGGGGGCTTCTGCTATATTTAAAAACCCCTGAGCCATGCCATCTGTATTCTGCCATTAGGCAGCTGTCAGTGATGCTCATTAAGAAATGGCCTAGATGCTGATCAGGAGCATGTAAATGAGGCCAGAGCCCTCCGGTGAGCATGCAGGAGCCCAAAGCCAGGCATACCCACTAGTCAACGAATTCTGGGTCACTTCCACTAAGACCCACAGACAAAGACCCAGAAAGTGTCCAAAGGCAGAGAAATCAGTATTTCAATAAGGTGCTTCCTTATTTATCTTCCAAATCTAAATTGGTGTGTACGGGTGTCCTTTCGGTGGTTCTGCTTGCTCTAAATCCTATGGGTTGAGACGGACTTACATATTTCTCTCTCCTCAGGCTACGATTTCTTAAACTAGGTCATGAGTTCTTTCCTCAGTAGATAATTATATTATATAAAAGGGTTTGTTCTCCCCAGCCATAAGCCATTTACCAGCCAATTTCAAAATCAGTTGTTTTAAATTATCAAGTGGCACTATGCCATGACTGTTTAGCCCCCAAACCAGCAGGTAAACTGAAACTAGTTTTTTTAGTTAAAAAAATCCACCCATTCAGCCCATTGCCATTATTCTTCATTACCCATTACAAAGCCAAATGAAGAAACATCTGCAAGCTCTGAAGCCTCTAAACACCATTTGCTCAAATCAAAGCCTTAATACCAGGTTACAAAACGCCTAGCTCCCCCTAGAGGACCAAGAGGGAGGCATGTCAGAGTGTCACCAGTCACAGCAATTTTATGTTTGTATCTGTATATTTGGAGTTTTAACCCTTTTTTGTTTTTTTGGTTTTTTGTTTTCTTTTGAGGCAAAAATTTCAAATATACAGAGTCAAGCATTATACAATTTCTGTGACTGGCTCAAAATGAGTTAAGAAAATACTTGGTTAGCTGTCAAGCTCTTCATCCAAACTACATTTGGTAACCAGGGGTTAGTGGTCAAAACCTCTGTGTACTAGGTAGCCCACCAACAGCACAGGTAACCATCTTGTCAAAACTGGAACCCAATAGAGCTTGGAGCCAGTTAGTCCCCATGCTTGTTGCATGCTCAGTTTATACACAAATGCTTAAACTTTCTTGAAGCAATCAGTAAAAAGCAGTTTAGGTACTGACCTCCAGTGAACTCTGAAGATATTATATATATTATATAGATGCTTAAGGAGAGAGCACCTATTGTGTCTACTAAGAGCCTGTTTTTCTGACTCTAGTAAATAAAATACAAAGACTGCAGGCCAGTGTTGGAAAATGAAATGGGGTAACCATGAAGTGGGCTCACCCAGATATATATGGGACTCTGTGGTTGTGACATGGGTTGTACCTTACTGGCCTCTTCTTGGAAAGGTAAGTATGTAAAATTTTCCCCCAGGAGAAATTTTACTCAGATCCTGGATTGGGGTAGCATTATGTCAGCCTCTGACAGGTGTGCATGCCAGCGTGAGCTGTGCTAGGCCTGTACTTGGCTTTGGGCTGTGCCAACATTGGACCTGATTACTTACCTATTGTATTCTCCATTCTCCATTCAGCGTCAGCCTCCTTGCCAGACTTCTCCTTCCTTTCCCAGGTCCTTGCATGAGAGGGGCCCAGCAGCAAATCCCCTCTCCCCCTTTTTTTAAGCAAATACCTTTTTAGCTTGGACTTGGAATTTTTACTGTACTTATCTAAAAATATCCCTAGCCTGATCCTAAGCTCTGCCCTTGCCCACTCTGCTCTATGCCCTGCTCTCCTCTCCAACCCCTTGCCACACCAAATCTTCAGTACTGCTTCCTATTGAACATTCTACCAGATTGTTGCCTGCCTCTCTCCCTCAGGCTAACTTCCAAATTCTTGCACCTCAATCTGCTTGCACTCCCATGTTAGATTGAGTTACTTTAATTGTTCATGTCTTTGATATTACTCCCTGGGAGGTAGGGACCACTTTGTATAATGACAATGATTATGTTAGAAGCTTTGGCCCAGAGTAAACACCAAAAAAGGGTAAGAGCCAGGGACTTTCCATTGGTTTTTTAATTGGTCCTGCCTATCTCTTTAAATTTTTCCATGTGCTGCACCATGATCTCCCTCCTCTGCCCTCTCCATGGCTGAGATGCTTGCAGTAGGCAAAGAGAATTGCCTGGTCTCTAACCTCTGATGGCTACACAGAACCATGTGGCCATCCTATCCTTTTTTCCAAAGTGGCTATTCCCCATCTTTGGGGAAAGAGATATTCATCAGTTTGTCTTTGCTTGTTTTTCCTTTTCACTGTTTTTTTCCCTTATACTATCTTTCATTTCCTTGCTTCTTCACTCCCAAACAACTATAACTCCACTAATCTTTCAATTCTATCATTCTCATCCATGTGGACATCAGAGACTTTTCTCTGGTATCTGGTGACTTTTTTGTAGTCATAACCTACAAAGTTGTCCATCCTCATCTATGAAACCCAGTTCGCATAACAAAATCATTTCCCTCCTCCCAAAGAGCCACCTGTCTCAGTTTCAGGGTCAGTGCAGATGACCACTTATGAAGGACAAGTAATGGAGTAGGCAGGCCTGTGATATAATTCCACTTATTTAATCTTTAAACCCCTTATGGGATTAGAGATATTAGGAAGAATATCTGTGAGCTGGTTATTCTGTTCCATTTGTAACACTGGCAAACAGAAGGACTGGAAAATAATACCATTATTGCTGGACATTTACGATTACTCCAAACTTTAATGCACAACTATAATTTCAGAGTATTTCCAGAGTTTGTGAACACCTTTAAACAGCTCCCAGCATTTCCATGAATTGGGACAAAGAGAGCACAGTTACCTGTGAATTTAGTGATGCACGTAATCATATAGCAGGTCAGAGGTAGGTTAGCAGTTCTTGGATCCTGGATCAAGCTCTCTGGACTGCAGAGGAGAACTAGCAGGATTAATGGAGCAAGTGAGAGGACCATCCAGAGAACTGCCAGTTCTTTATTGTTTTTGTATGCGTCACTTCAACCTTCTAAACAGCTCATGACCCATACAGAAAATGTTTAAACAGAACCCTCTTATATTTTCCTTCTTCCATTTTTAAAAATAAAAAATGAGGTAAGAGAAGGACCCTGAAAGAAAACAAGTGGGGGTAGAGGACCAAGTATGGGGGGAAGATGGGAGGAAAGGAAAGAGAAAAGGGCAGCAGCTGGATTTAGAAACACAGTGAGTCCTCAGCTCCCATCCCACTCATGGTATAGAAGGGTCCCTGAGGCTGTGGCTCAGCCATGTTAATTAAGTTCATATGTCCCCCACATGGTGGACTGACTCCCCAAAACAATCCAGATGTGTTTTTTTTAATTAAAAAAGTAAATCACCTTTATTAAGTTACCACTTCAGTCACTATATTGATTTGTTTTAAAAAATAGTTTGAAATACCAAAGTGAGTACACATAATAAATAGAAAATAGGGATGCACAGTGCTGGAGATATATCAACCATCTTCATCTGCTGAAGACAAAATTTGACACACAATTAGTATTATTGAAGGAGCAGCCAGATGTGGTTTTTGAGATGTTCAGTGGTTGTGCTCATATGACCAAACTTCAGCATATTGAGACCTTAGCCAAGAATCGCAGGCGCAGCTCTTCCCTCCCTGATGCTTTTCTCCATCATTCCCTCCCATTTGCTCTTATTACCCCTGCCTTTCTCATTTCCCCTCTTGCATGTGAACTAAAAACAAAAACAAAAAATCACGTGATTTCTTTGTCCTACTTTTATCTCCTCTGGTCTGTCTTGTCTCCCTCTGTCTTGTCTGTCTGTCCCCTCCATGTCTCACTCTCTACAGAACCTCCACCAGCTAAAACAGATTCAAACCTTGAAGCAGATGAACGAGCAACTGCAGGCTGAGAACAGGGCCCTGACCCGAGTGGTGGCCAGACTCTCGGAGTCCGTCGAGTCCTCGGAAACCCAAGAGCTCTAGTTCTTGCCCCTCCTCTCCACCTCACTTCCCTCCTCCACTACTCCAGGCAGGTTCACTCTTCTTGTTGGACCCAGAAGCTCTGTGCTTATCGCTACTCCATCAGAGCCTCCACATGCAGGTTCCTGTAAAGGTTGGTCATCTGGAGATGGAAGGAGCCAGGACTGAGACATAGAGTGGACTGTAACATCCTAGGTCAAGGGAGGCAGTGGGGGAGCCCTCAACTGAGCTAGCAGTGTATTTGGTAAGATCACTACACTACCTTCTCCTCCCTTAGAGACTGAATATGGATTTGCTCACTTTGCTACACATAGGCATACGTGAATGTGTACATATAATACAGACAGTTCCTTGGTGGGGTCATTGCCAAACTGAGCTAGAGCTTTCTTAGTCAAAAGTGACCCAAGTGTGACCTGGCCCCAAGTGCAAGCAGTTGGGTTTGGTCTTAGACTCTGAATTGTAGTTGGGCCTGGGGTCTCATGAACTAGGGCAGGCGTTCTCAACAATGCACATTAGAAACACCTGGGAGCTTTTAACATCTGCCAGTGCCTGGACTCATTCCCAAAGAATTAGATTCAAACAGTCTGGATTGAGACACAGGCATCAGTATTTTTTCAAAGCTTCCCTGTTGATTCTTTTGTGCAACAGAGAAACTTTGCCCTTTGGATACCAAGTAGAACTAAATCCCCACATCTGACAACATTGCTGGATGGGGAGGACTAGAACTGACAGCTACAGCTCCCTACCATCAAAAACAAATTCTCCTTCCCACCATGTGAGCAGAATTGGCTAAGCTTTCCTATCCTTCCTTGGGAGGCATTGCTCTCTGGGCCCTAGGGATTTGTCCCCCTGAGTGTGTAGACCATCAGGCAGAACACAGCCTATAAAAATGGGACCCTCACACAGCCAAGCCCTCCCTACTGAGGCTGGCTTTGCAAAAGACATGACAGGCAGTGGAGCAGAGAGAATAGATTTGCAACTGAGAACCAAGAAATGTGTTTGATCAACTGGAGCATTTCCCCTGGCAGTGGGTCTGAAAGACAAGCTCACAGATAACTTGTTTTCCCATCCCAAGATGGGGTCACCACTGCTGAGCAGTTTCACTCACTGAAATGAGTTTTTAATTTTCAGCAACAATCTAATTAATCCTGACCAGGGCCTGTTCTTTTTTCTGCTTATTTGCTTTTGCCTTCGGGGTCAGTAGCTGGCAACTAATACCCACTAGCTCTGAAGCAGCCAAATTACCATAAGGGCTAAACTAATATCCTGCTGCAGTTGCTATCACAAGCAGAAAGAAAATTGAAAGAGAAGTGCTACCAAGGCCTGGCACCGAATGTCTTAGTTACCCTATTTACTGAGCACCTCTGTTAGGTCCAAACTCCATGCTTTAAAATAAGTCTCAAGATTCCTGGAAAATTTGAATTGGGGTGAGCTAGGACTTCCCAAAAAATGTCCCGGTTAATTGTAGTTTCCTCTTTGTGCAAGATACTATAGGATATAGGGCAAAACTAGATCTCATGCTTTCAGTTGTAAATAACAGTGACAACAGTCATTTATTAAAACCTGTAGTAATTGCTTTATATGCTTTATTTCATTCTTTGCCCAGAACAATCATCATACTTGTGGAAAAAAAAAAAAAAATGAGTCTCAGATTAAGTAACTTGCCCAAGGTCACTCAGAAAATAAGTGATAGAAACAAAATTTAAACCAAATATGTCTGTTTCCAAGGCCCAAGCTTTTAACCACTGTGATATAAGCTGTCTGCATATTTGGCACAGTCTTGAGCCATTTGTTAAGCATATGGCCTAAAAATTCAAGAAGGACCTATTGAGCAACTGCAATGTAACCCCAGCATTGCAGTGGAGAGATCAAGTACAAACTTCTGCTCTCAGCACTGACTTCCCTGCTGAAGATAAACTTCAAAAGAGCCATTTACCACCAAAAGATTTTGCTACTGGAAAGGAAACCATTGCCTGGTACATGACCTTCTATAGCAGAGTTCAGCAAACTGGCCCACTGATACAGCCCAGGAGTCACACAAATAGTTGAAAAAAAAAAAAAAATCAAAAGAAGAATAATACTCCATGATACATGAAAATTATATGAAAATCTGACTTCGGTGTCCATAAATAAAGGTGTGCTGGAACTGAGCCATGCTCATTCATTTATGTATTAGTGTTATGTCCACAGGTGCTTTTGTGCTACAAAAGCAAGAGTTGAGAAGTTGCAACAAAGAGACAGTGTGACCTGCAAAGCCTAAAATATTTACTCTCCAGCCTTTAGTAGCAAAAGCTTGCCGAGCCTTGCCTTGGGAAGAATAACTAAACCAAACTGGCAGTGTGGTCAAGAGATTTTGCCCTGCCCACAGCCCTTTATTAAATAATCCTCTGGAGAAATTACCTTCTCTCTCAGCATGTAGTGCAAGCCACTTACAAAGAAAATATAAAATGGGGTCTCCCTTTCTGCTTCCCATGTGGCTGGAAGCAAAGCAGCTCAGGAAAAGCTCATTGAATCCCTTTTACCCTGCAGCTTGCCTTGCCCCAGATCTCTCGTCCACTTCCTGTTCCTGATCAAAGATTTGTAAGAAGTAATATTTGAGAAAACATGTACTTAATTTTATTTGTTCAAAGTACCTTAACATCAAACTGGTAAACTGGAAATTTAGAAATTAAGAAATTGAGGTCAAAAAGTTGATGTGGTAAAGCTTTGTTAGACCTATTTGTGTAGTGCTTTCAAGTATGTTCTAATGTAATCATTCTTCAACTTCAGGCAAATATCAGATAACACAGTTCATTTTCCCTTTCTCTTGTGAGAGTGAAGTTTATGAGGCTTTTTCCCCCTTGATTTCTACATTCCATTTCCTGTACTTTTTGACACTCCCTTAAGATGTCGATTGTACCCTGTTGCAGCTGGGAAATTGCCTTGTCCAATTTTTTTTCAAGGAATAGAGTTCTTAATGTGGAAATAAATCACCAAGGCTCGACAGGTTTTTTGTACATTTAAAAAAAAAAGCTCAGTTCTGATTTGATGATCTGCTATCGGTGAAATGCAGTCCATTGCCGTATATAGTTTCTTCCCCACCTCTGGAATCCCATTATAGAAATATGGTTTCAGAGTCTCACGGTACCCAGGCTGCAGGCACCAGAATGAAGCATTGGAGAGCAGATGGCAAGGTGAAGTATTATGAGGCTACCCTGGGTTTACTTTTTCTGAAAATCTACTTGAATGAGTTTTTCAGCACTCAACTCGGGCAGGCAAGGCAGTGGGAGTAGAGGCATGAAAGAGAGGGCAGCCAGAGCTGGTTCAAGGTGGGAGTGGCAAGGACGAAGGCCTGACTTTTGATATTTTCTGGATTAAAGTCTTCCTGGTGAAGTTTTTAGATCACCTGCTTGCCCTTCCTCATTCAAGGAAGAACTCATAGTGGAGTAGGAATGCTCAGTATCATACTGCACATTATATATGTCAACACACTTCCACATCTGTTTCCTCACAGAGTCTGTACTTTAGGAGGGCGTAGGGCAGGGATTATTGTTCTTTTATAGATAACAAAATGGAAACCCAAAAGGTCGAGTGATTTTTCTTAAGTAATGCAGATCATTACTGACCGTGGTGATATGGCAGTTTCAGTTTCTGAACTTCTGGTGTTTTTGCTCTCTACCCCACCCTACCTCTCTTACCTGAATGAAAGAATGAGCACACCTGGGTTCAATATTATCTTTGCTATTTAAATAGCTGGGTGCCTTGGACTAATTATGAAATTATTGTTTCCTCATGTAGGAATAAGGATAACAAGTGTATTAGAGATTCATAAGATGCTAATGAGACCCTAGAAGTAAGAGCCTAAAGCACAGGGCCTTCTATATTATAGATGTTCAATACATTTTTTCTTTTTCTTCCCCTAAGACAAATTCTTTATGTGTCTGTGGTGCATTGCTTTCAAAGCATAAGTGTGTGCGTAACATATATATTTGTATAATGTAACCTACATTTTCCCTGAGACAGACAGGAAGCAAAGATGGTATTCCTTAAGGTACAGTTAGATCCCGTAAATGGTTAATAGCAAAGCCAGAGCTAAAACTAGATAGGCCTCATGACATCTCAGCGCAGGCCACCCTTCACTGGAGGAGTGGGGCACTACCTGGGATAGCAGTCCTGTGTATCTGAGACACTAGTCAGGTCTGGATGTAGACTTCTATAGCCTCCATGGTGGAGATTTACTTACCCTCTAACTTAAATTTCTCTTGCTGTCAACAGGGCCCCCACACAAATTGTATCCTTATCAACATCCCATTAGGGTTTTTCAGGTGCACACTTTACTTGTCAAAGTGCCTAACTGCATATAGAAACTGGGATATCCAAACTGGGTCTTGGGGCTGTTTTCTTTGGTTCCAAAAGTTGGGCAACATGTTCCAAGATGGCAGAACTGATAGAATTGAAATCTTCACTCTCCGCTCCCAAAAGCACCTATTTCCTGGAATTATATCATTATCCCCTAAAACTACTAATAAGAGTTCTTGCTATCACTTGGTAACTATCAGTGGGGGGTGGGGGGTCTTTTGGGGGAGAATTAAATACTTGCCTAGTGCTCATCATATCTGTAAGCTCCCTGGATTTTAGTGGTAGAGGTGGATATATGCAATATGACTGGTAAAAATTCTCATGAACTATATCACCGAAGGCACCCAAAAGGAAGAAACACTTAAATCATCTTGTACATACGGCAAGAAAGCTGAGTTCTGTCCCTCTCCCCTGCAATCTTGTTTTTGTGGAGTATGAAGCAGTGTCTTCCTTTAACATTTTAGTTGACCCTAGTCCTTTCCGAACTCCTTCCCTGTGTCCTCACTGACCCACAATGGCACTGTCCCCAGTTTTTGTAGGCTAGAGGTAAGTTCAAGAGCAGGAACAATTGAAAAGAGTTACTGATTCAGTAGAATGAAAGGATATACAGTGTGGAACATGAAGCCTTCATACAAAGAAATAAGATATCATTACTAAATTTGCTAGTTCAAATGATGGAGGGGCTATGGTCTCCCTCCGTATTAACATTACCAACTCATTAAATAGGAAGATTTGAGAGAATTTCATCCCTGGGAGAAGGGCTGGTGACAGTTCATTATGTAAGCTGTTTTGGAAGGCCCTGCTCACCAGACTGCCCTGGTCAGGGAGGGTGGAGGAGGTGCCCATGCCAGTCTCTAACACTCCTTTCCCTTTTGCCCTTACAGGTGTTAACAGAACTGAAATCTGACAACCAGAGGCTGAAAGATGAAAATGGTGCCCTTATCAGAGTCATCAGCAAACTGTCCAAATAGACTAGGCTCCAGATGTAAGAGGGAAGGGACAGCATTTGTTGCCCCAACCCCTCTTTTCCAGCCATTGCCTTCCAACCAAAAGAAGTTAATATTTTGGTGGAAGGACACTTCTCTCTGAACCTCCTCCAGTCACCTCCTTTGCACTGTACATTTTCTCTGCATTCTCAATGCCCTGCTCCTCCTGTACCTCTCCCCACTGAGTTTTATAACAGTTTTAATTGAAGCATGATTGTGATCATTTAAACCATCTGGAAAGGGCCTTGGGGAGTACACGAGGCTCATCTGTGGATCCCCCAACTTCCTGCTGCTCAGCCACTTTGTCCGCATTGGATTTGGTTCCAACATGTAAGGTCTTTACCCATACCAGTACCCCCCAGTCTTTTACACTGACCCAGTGTCCTCTGGTATAGCTGAGGCTTGTGGTGGCCAGTCCAGGATCCTGTCTGGGGTGCCAAGAGAAACGGCAGGATGTTGAAATAATCACCAAACAGCTTCTAGAGTTTTGTTTCTATTAGATGCAAAGATGACGGCAACTCTGCTTTGAGGCACTCTATTCTTCATCTCTCAGGAACTGACTTTTCTCTAACTCCCCACTGGTGTTATTTTTATTTTTTCTATCAACAAGCCAGTAATATACCTGACTAGTCTCAACCCCTGTTCCTCTTACACATCTAGCCCTTTCCCCAAGATTCAGACAACTCTGGCTTCATTTATTCCTTTCTTTTCTATCCATTTATTTTCCCTTCTTCCTCCCCCAGTCTCACCCCATGGTGTAAAAGCTATAACAGAGTACCTGATCTCAGTTGTCTTCGGTCATTATGGAAAATCATTTCTCCTGGGGCTCTCCGGGGAATGGAGGAATTGCCTTGGTGGAAGCATCCCTGCCCTCTCCCTGAAAACCTAGACTATGGCATAAGCAGCAGTCCTTTGTTCTTATCCTCCACTTGTTTCCCCATACAGAGTGATTTTCTTTATTGGAAAAGCTAGGCTCTGGCTACCGCCTTCTGTCTTACCTCCCTTTGACTTTGTTTTCGTCTCTTCACCATGGCACCTGCTCCCAATGAGGAATGAAGTCATTGCAAGGAGGCATGAGAGCTGGGGAGGGTAGATTGATGGGCGATGGACCAAGGACTGGAAGCAGGTTGGAAAGACATACAGTGTGAGTAGAGTATTTAAGAGCACTTGCAACATTGTGACAAAGAAGATGGAAAGTGGCAGCTCATTGGGCTGCAAGAGGGGTGGTGAATTTGATTATTTCTGGTGGTTAGATTTAGGGGAGAAACATTTGCTTTCTTAGGGGCCAACAGGAGAAATGACTTCTTAAGAGAGGTTTAAAGGGATGAAATACTTTCAGCTCATTGGTGAAAGTCATGGAATCTTTGAGTGGCAAGGTCCAGAGGTCATTTGGTCCAGTTTTAAATTGTTGAATCACAGGCACCCTTGCTACCACAGCTTTGACCCATAATCAGGTAGCTTTTGATGGCTGTGCATTTATTACTCGATGGTTGGGCAACTCTGATAACCAGAAGTTTTCCTAATTGGCACTGAAGTCTGCCTATGGGTTCTCCCAGCATTCCCATCTGCCCTTTGTCACTCTTTACTAAATGACAGCCTTTCTCGTGTGTGCAGCTGCTGACCTCCCTCAATCTTACTTTTAGCTGAAGCATCCCTGGTCCTTTCAGTCCTTCCTCAAATGGCATGCTTTTTTTGCCTGTCACATCTTAGTCATTCTCCTCTAGACAAAAAAAAATATTTATGTGTCATGCCCAGACCTGGACAGAATGCTCCATAAGTCCAGTGTGAAATTAAACTATTAGTTCTTGACAACCCAATATTAATACTTAATGTTTCTGCTTTTTGTAGGAGTCTTATCACTTGGTTGGTTCATTTTGAGTCAACATGTCATTTAAATCATCATTTTAGGGTGACCGGTGATATATAGGACTTAGAGTGGTCCATTCTCTTAACATATATACTACCTCTGTCCACTTTGACTTTTTTCCCAGGTTACAATGGCAGTGTAGTTCCCCGTGGCCCTCTGAAACATAAGTGCACTTTAAACCAGAAGCTATAATTCTAGATCTCAATCCCAGAATAGAAGATATTTCTCCTCTGGCAAAACCCCGGTTTTAGAGTCTACAAAACTCTCTTCCATTTCCAGCCATTTTTCAAGACAAACTACTACCATATTAGGATTTTGTATCATCATGGGAGCACTATAAGCTCGGTTCTCAGGGAATGCTAAATTAGAGTTACAAGTTTCTTATCTTCCACTACAGGCATTTCCTTCATTCTAGGGAGAGAGGATATCAACATAAGGTGGTGACTAATTGATCCTCCTGGCACTTCTTGGATATTGGGGAGGGGACTGCTGCCTCTTTCTAGGGAAAGAAAACTGGATGAATAAGAAAGTATCTTGGCCCTCTTCCGTTAGATAGAACAGTTAAATGGGTTGAGAGTTTCCCCAGATCTATTTGTGCCTTTCAAAAGGGTTGGAGGCAAGTTCTCAAAATTCTTAGATTGGTGTTCCTGCTACTTCACACAGCCTTTTCATATTAACACTGCATTTTCTTGCCAGAAAGTTTGCCTTGTGGATCAAGAAACTTACAAGCTTTCCAATCTCAGGAATACTGGATTCCATGGCCAAGAACTCATGAAAGTGTAAACCATCCTAGGGAATTTCAGGCATTCTCCCTTATGCAATTAATTTTATTAGACAGATTAACTGAATTCTTGTCTGTCTCCAGAGAATAAAATACCATTTCTTCCCAACTCTGTTTTGACTGGAATTCCCGTGAGGTTAGTGGTTCTAAGTCTTCTACTAGCCAGCCGTTCTCTCTGCAGGTGCTGGCATCAGCCGGTCTGCCTTCTCATGTGCTATTCTGCCAACACCTGCTTCCAGTCGCTTCGGTGGCCACAAGCCTCCAGTCCTCACCTGCTGTTTTGGATATTCATGAGTAACCCAGGTGCTGAATGAATAGCTGCAGGCCTAACCAACACTTGGGGCTCAGGTTTATCACTTTAGAGTCCTTAATGAAATATCAGAGTGGGGAAGAGAAGGTTCTTTTATACCTTCTTTTCTCATTAATTAGATATTTTTCAAAACCAGGGTACACCTGTGGAAGTAATGATTCGGCCATTCTAGAAATTCTCTGGCTGAAGTTTCCCTTCTTCGCCTGATTGTCTTTCAGGGGTTGCCAATCCTTTTCCAGATAGCGCCAGAGCAGCTTGACCCCTAGCCCCATCCAGGACTCAAGTGTAACAAGGCTATGCAAATCTCGGGATATTGCCTCTATGAAGAATCAAAAGAACAGACATGTCTTGGACTTAATGCACTGAATTCTTTATTGGGCAGTCTCATTTGATATTTCCTGGAACTTCCTATCTTTTTCTGTCCAACTGCAGGATGTGTTTGCTTCTCTTAGGGACTTTCCCTGGTTTCTGTCCCAGTTCCCACCCCATTTTTAAGGAGACCTGGATCCATTTATTGTCATCTGAGGCCACTGGTGAGGTTTCAAATCTATGTTTTGTATCATTTCACACACTCCCTCTGCCCCAAGCAAAGGTGTGCTTATTAGACGGTTCTGGGAAGCAAGGAGACTAACAAAAATGTGTGTGAACTACTGACTGTTTCTCTACTGGGGTCTTTTAATTGAGCCAGACATGAGAGAAGAAGAAACTCTCAAAGCCATGCATTTTTGTTATACATGCATGTATACAGCATGCATGTGATACAGCCACTTCTAGCCATAGACAAGACACTGCCTCCCCTCAGAGAAAGGCCACTGATTCAGTCCAGGCCACTGGTGCAAGATATGGTCCTGGCAGAGTTGGCACTCCTTATGAAGTGGGCATGGGGAGAGAGGGGAGTAAAGAGGCCTGGAGATGAGAGAACTATTTAAACCAATTCAGTGTCCAGGCTGCTTTGCACCTCAACAGGGAAAGCCTAAGGAATTCAGCAACTAAGTCAATAGAAAGGGAGAATACTTAGTTGTCCCTCCCCACCCCGCACCCCACCCCCACACGCCAGATGAGCCACTGGTTTCACTGGAGCTTAACAATGAGGTGACACTATACTTGAGTCCTGGGATCCGTTCTTCTGAGGCATCATCAGGGGTTTCATTGAATGTTCATTGTTTGTGCTGACACTGTCTAGTTCTGGATACATCAGATGTGGTCACCATGCTGGTTTTTAAGGAAGATTCCCGGCCCCTCAAAGAATGATAGCTCTTCTTACCCAATAAGCAAGGCAGCCTTGAAAACACAATAAGACAGCATGAAAAGATAAGACCCCAGGAGTCAGAACATCTGGATTTTAGGGCCAACTCTTCTCCTTGTTAGCTGTGTGACCTTGGGAAAATCACCTCCCCTGTCTGTAAAATGAGATTGAGCTGGATAATCCTTAAGATCTCTTCTAGGCTTAAAATCCTGTGATTCATTCCTAAGAAGGTCGGAACATTTCAAACTCAGAATTTCCGCTGTTCCTGACTTCAAAAATTCAAGAGCAGAAATTCTTGTTTTCTTCTGGATTCAAACTGTTTAACATCAGCATGTCAAGGTTGACTTCTCATCCTTGTTGGAAAGTGAATTTAATATTGAGGTTAATTGAACAGTGTTGGAATTGCTTTCCTTCCTAATGGTTTGGTAAGAATATTAAAACCTGCAGAGGTGGAAATTGGAGCTCACAGGGAAATGAATAGAAAGCAATTTGTTGCAGGCAGCCTTTGGACAAATTGTTTTAACAGGACATAGAGCTACTGCTTCATAAGTTCCCTCAGCTACCTTTCCTCAGCCTTCTTGAGTGTGGTCTACATGGCTCTTAATGCTCAGACAGCTGACTAACTGCATTTCTGCTTAGCACCAGCTGGTTCAGAGTCTTGAACTCTGCCTTACAACAGCAAGAGAATTCTCAATTTTCAGTTCCATTGAACTACTCTGGATTCTGGACTTTCAGAAGTAGGAGATTCCAGTGCTGTTCATAGTGGTCTTTCCTTTAAAGTGGATTTGCAGAGGGCAGTCCCAACAGGTAAGAGCTTACGAGCCCAAAGTCCACACAGCCACATCTCAGAAAAGCACACAAGACTCCTGCAGGACGGATATGAGTGGAATGAAAGGGCAGAGACCCGTGAAGTAGAGGTGAACTGCCCGTTTGGTGGGAAAAGGGCAGAAGGTCATGAGCTTTGGATGTAAAGCAGGATAGAGGCTGTGAACACTGGGAAGAGGGAGTTAGGCAGAAGCAAAGCTTCAGCACATGGAAACAAGTGTCTCACTCGGAACGCCATCCCTCCTGCCACCAGCTGAGCGGAGATGTTAATCAGCTTCCCTGATTGAATTGACATTGCTCGGGAGCACCAGCCTCTATCAGGGACAGCTATGGATCACTTGTGTTCTGATTAGATTGGAAAATGGATCACCTTCGTTGCAGCCCAGGAACTGTCATTGTCACAGCTACTAAGGAGCGAAGTGGTCTCTAAGGGCTGAGAAAAACCAAGTAGAGAATCTTGACTGGCCAGCCAGCAGATGTGTGGTAAAAGAAGATGCATTCACTTTTCCTATGAGAGTTGTGGTTTAGGATCAAAACTGAACCTTGGCAGGGCTTGCAACCCATTGTCCCAAAGCCCCTCCTTGGGAAGAACTGTAATTAAGAAGTGGGTGTGTTTAAAGACAACACCATTGATGAATGTTCTGACCTTACCTAAGAAGGTTGAAAAATTTGAGGCTTACTCTTGCTTCTAGCCTATGTGGCATAAACATACACATTTGCTAGCACAAAGCTATCAGCTCTGTATAGAAGTCCAGCATATTGATTAGAAATGAGACCTCAGAAACCAATTTTATCCAAGTGTATTATTCTGTTAATTCATATTTTTTGTTTTTCCCTCTCCATTCCAATCCCCCTTGGGACCTCTCTGAGCCATTCTCCAATTCATCTGCTTGTCATCTGGGACTGTGAATCTGCCAGAAGTGATAGTTTGTTATTTCTCCTCCAAATTTTTTTCTAATGCTTCCAGTAAACTTTTTCTTGGGTGGCCGCTTAAGGTGACATCAGAATGCTCTTATGCTCTTCCAAAATAAATGTACCCTTCACCCATCCTCTCCCTCTCATCTTCCCCTTCATTCTTTATTCTTTGCTTTTCTCGCTTGAAACTGGTGGTACTTTGGAGAGGTAGTTTTCCATGAATCAGCCCAGATTCCTGGAGGAGTTCCATACACCTACCATTACCACCCCCTCTTCAAGTTTCAAAGTCCCCTGGCTGTGTTAATGGCTTCTCAGAGACAAGGTTTGACTTGTAGGCCTTTGGGTCAGAATTACTTCATGTTCCTGCAGAAAAGTGACAGTTAAGGAAGCAGAACCATTCTCCAAGA
This sequence comes from Choloepus didactylus, assembly GCF_015220235.1. Taxonomy (NCBI): domain Eukaryota; kingdom Metazoa; phylum Chordata; class Mammalia; order Pilosa; family Megalonychidae; genus Choloepus; species Choloepus didactylus. Next base: position 58,102,822 of record NC_051308.1, on the reverse strand, counting down.
CTTGATGTGTGTAGTCGAATTTTCCTGCCTTTTCTAGGCTAGTCAGGATTCCCTTTATGACTCGTCCATAACCCAGCCAAGGAGACCATGGGTAGCCATTGTCTAGTTTACTCCTGAGAGGTTTCACTATTTCCAACTTGAGGCAGAAGCATATCTTCTCAGGAAAAACCTGATCAGTATGTCAGTGTTTCTGGTGACAGCAACTCAGCCCATTCCTGCATTGCTGGAGAGAGGGTATAGAAAGGCATGCTAACTGCAGGGAGCCTCTTAGGAGAGCCCTGTTCTCGCCAAACCAGGCTTGTGGATCACAGTGCAGATCCTGAACAAGGGACATGCTGGGGCCAGGAGGTATGCTCTTATGCTAGGCCAGGACTAGTTAGACTCTCACTAAATATCTCTGCCCTTGCCTTTTCTCTCTTCCACACTACTGAAACCTGGAACAGAGTCCAGCTTCTCCTCTGGTGAAGAGAGACCAGATGTAAGAAGAGGTTAGAGAAGAAAGGATAGGAGGAGCTCAAGGCTACACCAGAAGGCAGGCTGCAGGGATAGGTTCTGGGAGGATGCATCATCCCCAAATACCCCTTTTCTAGCCAGCATCCCTTGAAAGATTGGGCCTGCCACCTGGCTGGTACCCCAAGTAGGACCATCATCTTCCTAGGGAGGGAAGGGATCTCTCACCCTTGCATGTCTCCTCTTCGAGAAGATGCAGTCTGTTCTGACTTGAATGTTCAGACTCCAGCTTTGGCTTCATGGCCTTCCTCCCTTCTTTCTTCCCTCAGCCCTGACCTTAATTGCACGGGGATGAGAGTAACTTATAAGAACCACCACGGCTTCTCCATGTCTCTCCCATTTTAGCAGTAGCATTTTGTGTCTTTCCTCCATTCACTCACCGTTTGCTCCTGACCCCTACTCCCACCACAGTTAAAGCACTAGTTGTAACTGTTTTTCAGCTGGGTTGTATGGATTAACTTCAGTCAATTGTAAATACACCTGGGGTGGGATGGGGTTGTTTAGGGAGGGGAAGCCAAACTTGCTTTGTGAACTGAATGTATTTTTATGCAATTTTGAGTGGCCTTTCAACCCTGAGATGAATGATTTTGTTTTACTGGTTGTTATTATATAGTATTAAGTATTCTGTGTTTGAAAGTTTGGGAATAATAATATTCACATCTCTATGATGCCTGTAAACACAACAGTATTTATAAATGAGTAAATAAAACTGTGTTTTAACTTTGTGACTGTGTTTCCACTGTGTTAGGAAATAGGATTTTAAAATCCCACATCTCGGGTAGCCTCTTCCCACTTTATTTCCTGTTATCAGCTTCACCACCAGGGGCCTCACCCTCCCACCACCTACAGCTGAGATACACTTAGGGGCCTCTTCACAGGGACAGCCATGAGTGAGTCCCCATCTGTGACAGCAAGGTCTGTGGGAGCATCTAGCCCCTTCCTAAGTGGGATCAGGCCAAGGAAAAGCCTACATTGGTGGTTCAAAGGAACCATAAGGAGGAATCAAAGTTCCAAGTGACTGAATCTGGTTATTTTCTTTGAAGACAGCAGAATTAAGTGACAACAGTGTTGAGCCCATCTAGATGAACGCTAACATACTCATATATATGAAAGTTGAGGTCCAGGGAGGTGGAGGTTTTCATGGACTCCTGGCAGTCTCACTTCATCATTAGTTCTCTGCTATATGTGTAATGGTCTTCATTAGGTCATGTTTGATTCAGGAGATCCAAAACCACTCCATAGCTTCCAACTACAAATGTAGCTCACTTGGGGATTTTTGGAGGCTAAATCCAAGCTCAAAGGGGCCATGCCCAGGGAGAAGACAGCTCAGGCCCTTTGGCAGGGTTGTAGGTGGGTGACCAGGTCTGACCTTGCTCAGCCAAGGTTCCAGTCTGCTTTCTCCATCCAGCAAGCCCTGCCTCTGGCTTTGCCCAGCCCTGCATTTTCTGCCAAGCGGAAATCCTTGGTCACTGACGTGGAGTGTGCACAGGGAGGGACAATTCCTTTCCCCTGCCATCACGCAGCTTTTGTAGCCCAAGCAGCAGCAGAACAAACACACATGATGTCATGGTTGAAAAGTTCAGACCTGCCCTGGGGCCCAAAACAGAGGCAAAGAAGCATGTCTGATGCAAGGGCTTCAAGGCTGCAAATGTCGTTTTCTTTTCGTATCCCCTCTGGGTACGGTGAGGACTGTGGAGACAATCCCTGGTGGCCATGTGGCCCATCCTATGCAAAGAGGAAGTGTCCACAGCTTCCCTGTGGTAGGGGGCAGAGCTCATGGTCTCAGCTAGGAGAGCCTATTATCAAATTCCCCGACCTTCAGGCTGAGCAGACTCTGCCCTCACCTTGCCCATGTCCCAGCCTCCCTTGCCTCAGGGAACAAAGCCACAAGATTGGATAGCCTTAAAGGATCCAGGTCCCGGCTGGCACCCCCAGGGCCTGTTTTGCCTTCACTGCCCCTCATGTGTTTGGACCTGGCTGGGAAGAACAGCACAGCACGTGGTGTGTCCAGGGAGGACAAGGGCTCCAAGCCATCAAGGCCAACCTCCCAGCCGCCTCTGGAATTCCCACAGCCTGTTCTGGGATCGCAGGCCTAGAAGCCACACGCTGTCAACTGACAAGACGGCAGCAACTTGCTTGTCTTCAAGGTAAGGAGACAGGTTCTGAGGAAGGAGTTTAACTCCCGGTTTGGGGGCCAAATGCTGTCCTATTTTCACTTTTCTTAAAAAATCTGGCACTCTATCCTTGGGCCCCAGCATCTTTGCCTCAGAAGTCAGGATGTTTGAAGTTCTTTGCGATGAGAATTGAAGACTTTGTAAAAATTCTTAATCGCCTTTTCAAACTCCAGAGCCTGCCGCCCCATCACTGGGCTCAGTCTGTGGCTGTTCCCTACACCCAGCTCTGCCAGAAGGGAACACAAGAATCCAATCCATCCCCTAGCCTGGCCACCCTCAGGATGTTCCCCGGCACCACCACCCTACCTCCAGAAAAGCTATCGGGCACTGGCACGTGTCTCAGCCCCCCTCCCACCATAGTGCCCTTCTGGTCTTCCCTCAGCCCCAAGAGGAGAAGAGTGGGCCTTGGGCCCCTTTGCTGCTTCCCGTAGGGAGATGCTGGAGGCCAGAGCCTCAGAGCCATCTTCCCATCTTCACCCACCATGCTGACCCTCAGGGGTGCCCAGCAAAAACAACTAGAGACACCCCCCACCCCCAGATTTCTTTCAGCTCATTTCTTTAATAAGACACAGCTCATTACAAAATAATTTGACAAGAGATCAGACAACAACAGAGTCCACATTAGCAGGAAGGGGGTGGCATGTGTGGAGAGCAAGGAGGGGAAGTGGGGAGGCAAGGGCTACATATGTGTCCTTCCTCTGAAGACAAAGGCAGGGCTTCTGGTGAGGCCAGTGCATTCCAGGGGCGATCTGGGGCAGGCTGGGGTCTGTCCCAGCCCTGGTTTCAAAGTTTTCAGGCCCCAGGGTTTTCAGGAGGCAGCAAATCCTTAGTCCTTAGATGGGGAGGAGTCAGGGCAGGACTGCCAGGCTTCTTTGGAGTGGGTCCCCTAAAGTCCTGATTGCTAAGGAAGGCTGGATGGAGAAACTGCTCAGCCACCTCACCAGACCAGATTCTCAACTCTTGCCTCAGTTTCTGACTCTGCTGTGGGAAGTCTCCAGAGAGGGCTGGAGGGAGGCAAGACATGTCTTCTCTCCACTCTTCCTCCAAAACCTCTTCCCAGCCTGCTCTAAAGCGGTGCCCTCCACGTGCCCCACTCTGCATATCCTTAGCACAAAGATGGAAAAAGAGACATCTGGGTACTCTCTTTGCCCCATGAATCATGGTATGGAAAGGGCAGAGCCCACCTCGCCAACTTTGGCCTTCTCCAGCACACCCAGCAATGGCAACCCTGCCCCTGTCACTCTCATGCCTCTCTTCTTCCCCCTGCTCACCATAGTTGCCATGCCCAAGGCCTCCTGGGGCTGCTCAGATGCACGGTCCACCCTTCCCAGGTGCCCAGGCTGCAGGCTGGGAGCTACGTGTCCCTCTTGGCTCAACACGCTGGCCTGGGACCTTTGGAGCACCCAGAATCCCCTCCCCCACAACACACCACTTAGCATATCAGTCAGTAGCTGCTCTGCAGACTCCATGCACTCCTGCTCTTGCCCAGTCTCTCTCAGAGTGGTCCCCACTGCCAGACCTGCCCACCCACCACTTTCATGGAGCCCTCTAGGTAGCCGTCAGCCTACAGGGGGAGGCATGCGGAAGGCCATTGAGTAAACCTGCATTTTCAGGACACTTCCCTGGTTTTCCCTAAGAGTTCCTCCTCCATTACCATCCACAGACCCTGACCCCACAGTGAGAAGTAAGCAGGTCTGGTTCTGCCAACCCCAGGTGATAAATGGGAATCTGGCCACTGGCTCAGCCACTTATTGGCTGCTCCTGAAAATCCTGGTTGCCCCCAGGAAAGGTTTCCAAAATATGGACTCCCCACCACTGCCCTGTCCACATACAGGCTGAAGATGGAGCTGGACTGTCAAACTCCAGCCGGGGCAGGGCCACCAGGGGGCATCTCCTGAGGCCCCACCAGAAGCCCAGGACACCGTCCACTCTCATGAGCCAAGGCTGAGGGAGCAGGAGGGGATGACAACAGGTGAGCCCTTCACAAGTGTTCTGTGGGGAGCCAGTCAGAGGGACACTGGGGGCTCCTGAGAGGAGCCAAGGGCAGTCTCCAGCAGGAGACCCCTTTATGGCTTTTCAGTTAATTCAAACAGTGGGAGGAAGGGACACACCAGACACATACACAGGACATAGAGGCTACCAGGACACTGGACAACAGGCTGGACAGGGTGCACCATGCACCAAGGGTTGGCTTTGCAGACGGAGATGCAGCAGACAGTGGGGAGGGGCCTTCCGGGGCTCCAGGGGTCCTCCAGCATCTCCGACAGGCAACCGACTCCCAGAGGCTGATGGCTCCCATGGGGGTTCCCCAAGGCGTAGAGGCAGGCGTGGGGGCTGGGAGACAAAGACTTTACACGACGAAAATTGAAGAAACAGCCTCAACAAGTTCTGTAAAATGGATGTGGGGAGTAGGGAGATTCTGCCTTGCCATGCGGCTATTTACAGAAAGTTACAGACATGCATCTTGATTAAACAAGATTCTGTTCATGTATTTATAGATAACTATCATCTTTTATATATTACTAAGCACACATGGAGGGGGGATCAGATGAGGCTCAAATGGCTTCAGAAGGTTCTTTTTTTGTTGTCGCTTTTAAAAAAAAGTATATTCATGTGTCTTCAAGTCACAGTGTCCCCTTCTCAATATTGCAGTTCAAAAAACAGGTCAAGTTAAATCCTCGGTGGCCAAACTCTGGCCCCCAGGGACCAAGGGGGAGCGGGGAGAAGGGTCTCAGGATAAAGTTGCCAGGTGAAATACGGGACATCCAGTCACATTTGAATTTCAGATAAACAATGAATAATTTTTTTAGTATGGTACGTCCCAAATATTGCCTGGGACATCTTATACTTCAAAATTATTCGTTGTTTATCTGAAATTCTAATGTAACTGGGCGTCCTGTGTTTCTGTTTGCTAAACCTGGCAACCCCATCATAGGGGCTCCAGGTCACTGAGGTCAGGCCCTGGGACAACTCCTGCCTGGAGAGGATGCCAGCCAGCCTGAGGGTCAGGGGTGGAGGTGTGTGGAAGGGGAAAGGTAGGGCAAGGTGGAGGATATGGCTCAATCTCTTCTTACCTTTAGGGAGGAGGCGCCCCAGGCTCTCTTCTTAGAGTGTTGGATAAGACCTAGGACTCAAGATTTAGCCTATAGCTTTAAAGGAACTTGGAATCTCTTACTCACCCACCACAAGGGGAGCTTCTCAACCTCCCTGCTACCATCCCCAGCCCATCCCATGCAGGGAGGCAGGTTTATAAGAGAGCTGGCTTTATCCCCCTCTTTTCTCTCTCTCAAGCCCTGAGCCAGGAAAATCGTCCCAAACGGCTTCTGCGGAAACACAAGCTTTGTGTGGTTTCCTGGGAAGAAAAGAGATTAGAATCTGAGATCTAGTGATCTAATCCCTCCTGTGCCATCCTCTGGTTGAGGGACTCCAGGACAGTCACTTCTTATTCATGCCAGGTGCCTGTTAATGGTCTGGGGTTGCCAAGTCTTTACCCAGCTTCCCCTAGGCTTCAGCTTCCTCTTCTAAAGTCCAAAGATCTGCCCGTAGCTCTGGCAGAGTTAGTTTCCCTCTTGGGAAAGGGAAAGGAGAAAACAGAGCATTCAGGCCTCACCCCCAATTTCTGGGTGGGATTGGGCTAGGGTTTTCATGATCTCAAGCCATCTGTTAAAAAAAAAAAATTTACCTCTATATTAATTTCCACTCACTGGAATAGACTTTGAGAGTGAAAATTCTCAGCTCCAGAGGCATCCAGAATCCCTGACTAGTCAAACACCCTACTCTATCCTACTTAGTGACGATACCCTGGCACCCTAACATCCCAGACATAAACCCACATGGCAGTGAGGGTTTGGGATGATGCTTTGTGGTTTGGATTACATCAACCCTTGGTATAGAAAATGTAGAAGCATAAGCATGTCCCCTGCAACCCCCAGCCCATGGGCCTGGAGAGAAGCCATCTACCTGCTAGGGTAACTCGTCTGAGCCAAGTGCCCAACCCAAGATCAGCCAGGCCCTGGGGAGGGACTTGCTCCCCACACCCAGGTCTTTCCCTGGCTCTACAATGGGGCCAAGACTCAAAGTTTCTCAGCTTCACTAGAGGCAACCTCCAGGAAATAAAACCCAGCCCCTGAGCTCAGGGAGGTGGACATCCAGCCCACCAGAGGTGTCTACTATTTCCTTTCCTTCCCTGTCAGGGAGGGACAAGTCTCAGCCTTTGAAGGACCAGATGAGGTTCCCAGACAGAAAGGAATCCCAGGTAGAAAATGCATTGGAAAAGGGAAAAAGAATGAAGGTAGAGGGGACGAGATTGGCAGGGGAGGGTCCATGAATGAGGTTTATGGGATGTGGGTGAGGAGAATGAGTGTGGGGAGAAACCCTGAGAAAGCACCAAAATCCCACAGCTCTGGGGGCGGGAGAAGAGTCCAATGACTTCTGATGTCCATGCCAGGAGTTCCTACCCTGGGGCCACCCAGATTCTTAAGGTACCCTGTTTCTGTACAACCTGGGTCCCAAAAACCAAAGCTCATAATCCTTGTCAGAGTCCAACTTTCCCATCAAGTACACACACAGAGACACACACACAGAAGCTCCAGTAAAAAAGTAGCTTCCCATGTACCAAGGACCACTAGCAGGAAGGGGAAGGGTCTCTGAGAGGCAGGCAGGGCTTGGCCTGCTTCCCAGTTTGTTTCTGGTGGAGGTGCCCCCCCAACTCCAACCAAAAAACCAATAGACTCTTCTTTCCTTTAGTAAAACAAAAAGTCACCCTGGCCCTTCTTCATGCTGGGTCCTCAAAGCCTGATTCTCTCCAACAAACTGAGTCAGGGGCCTCCAGGATGCTGAGGTGGCCCAGATTGGGCAGGACACAGAGTGCTGCCATTTTTGCTGGGAATGAGAGAGAAGCCCAGACTTCTGAGGAAGCCGTGAGTTTTCTGGGGTAAAGAAATGGCAAGGGCCCCAGGACTCCATGCATGGAGGAGACGGGCTGAAGAAAGGGAGACAAGGATGGGAGGAAGGGGCCAAAGGAAGTGGTGTTGGCCCCTGGCCACATAGGGGTCTGTCTCTCTTGCCCAGGCTGAAGGTTTGGAAGGGGACTCAGTGCAAACTTGACGAACATATATATGGCTTTTTATCAATGCTGGAGACAAAAGATGAAAGAGGAATAGGACATCACTGAGCATGGAGCAGAAATCCTAGCAGGTTTCCTCCATGCCCATTTGCAAGGGGTGGCCTTCATTTCTCGGAATACACAGAGAGAAGGTTCCCTACGGAAAGATAGGATGGCCCCCTCTCAGGTCTCCCTGGGTCACTCCAGCTACCAATAAGCCCACCAGTATGGAGGGCAGAGCTGGATCTGGAGAGCAAGGATCAGAAGTAGGGGGATCTCAGAACTTCCATCTACTTCATCCAGGGAAACGTCTACCATCTGTACACCTTCTCTCCCTCACCACCCACCCCCTTCTTACCTGGACCTCAGGGGAACTAAGAACATTTAAACCTTCTTTTTAAAGTTCTCTGGCTCTGTACAGAAAACTGTCTTCAGACAGCGTTGCTCCACTTAAGTTAAAAGAGAAACAAAAGCAAAAGAATGAGGGGAGCAAATGCAAATGAACTGTACTGCTTGTATTCTGGGAAGGGAGAAAGCATCTGTGTTTCCCACCAGAAGGAGGCAGAGTTCCAGGAGCTTCATTTTGGTCTTCCTGGGTAACCGGCCTTCTGTTTCTCCATCGTTTGATATGAATTGTCAACAAGAGTGAGGTCCTGGGACTGACAGTCCCTGTTGGAGTCTAACCAGTCTAGTGAATAGTTTATTTACATGAGTGGCCCAGAAACCACACTTCTGGGGAAGCCATGACTGACAGGAAGAAGTCTACAGTGGCATCAGGAGTTTGCTCCTAGTTCTGGACAAATCCAGTGTCCACATCTTGCTGCCCCCTGAATACCACCCACAGGAGTATGGGAGCTTCTGGCATCTGACCAGGATTCTGAGCCCTCTCCCCAAGCTCACAGAAGATCTCTCATTTAGACAGTGGACTTTCTTCATTTAAGGTGCCCTGAAGAGCCTTCTCTTCCCACACAATTTCACTGTCCGTGGCTCATTCCAGGAATGAAGAGAGGTACTCGAAGTAACACACACATACATATACATACACTTGGATCACTGGCCACTGCATTGCCCTTCCTGTCAGAAAGCAGGACGTGCTGCCATTTTGTCGGTCCAGAACACTCAAAAGAACAGGAAGTGCTATGACTTTCTGTCAAAAAAGGGCCTCACTCGGGGTGAAGCTTAAGTGAAGCTTTGTAAGAGTGAAGGGGTAACATGACAGGGCATGCAGCAAGGGCAGCTCCTGGGACGATGAAAAGAGCCAGGCTTCTCTTTCACCTCTTAGGGGACTCTCCTCACACAGCCATCAGAGGGAAGTTGGTCTTTAAAAAGAGAAAAAGGAAGGGAAAAAAAGGACACAACCACAAACAAAGGGAAAAAAAAAAACCTCTAAGGTTGCATAACTGAGGTATCGATAGCTCTGGATCTCGTCAGTGTCTGTGAAGGGGGCGGTCCCGGCCACTGCTGCCTACTTGTTCTTCCCCAGAAGTGCATCCACCTCCTCCTCTGGCTTGAGCGAGTGCCATTGGGCGATGGGCCTCCGGGGGTTGGCCAGCATGTCAGACCAGTGCCGCAGCTCCGTACCTGTGGCATTGCTGCCCATGAAGATCTTGCCAATGGCTTCGTTCTTGCCCAGCTTGTCATAGTCCAGCACAGTGACCACTACCTGGACTTTCTGCAGGGAAAGCAATGGAGGGTGGGAGTTTGGCAGGTGAAGAGGTGGGACCCCATGACCAGCCTTCTCCCTCTCCTTCAACCCATACTCAAATGATTGGGCAGGAAAAGTCTCCTAGAGCTCCTTGCTTCCACACCTGGCCCCAAGCAAGACCGACTTATGTGAGGCAGTGGCCTTTGAGAGGCAATTCCTGTTTCTACCAATAGGCATTGATTGAGCATGGGCTGTCCTCCAGCACTGTGCTAAACAAGCTCTAGGGAGGTTGCAGCAGAGTGGGGAGGGAGGTTGGCAACCAGGTAGGGCAAGGAAAAGTGAAGAGATGAACTTCACTGCTAATGAGGTCAATAGACACATAATCAAAAATTTACAACACAAAGTAATAAAAAGTTATGCTAGAGTCTCCCCCTGAGTACCTCTTTGTTGCTCAGATGTGGCCCTCTCTCTCTCTCTAACTGAGCCACCTCGGCAGGTGAACTCACTGCCCTCCCCCCTATGTGGGACCTGACTCCCAGGGGTGTAAATCTCCCTGGCAACACAGGATATGACTCCTGGGGATGAATCTGGACCCAACATCCTGGGATTGAGAATATCTTCTTGACCAAAAGGGGGATGTAAAATGAGACGAAATACTTTCAGTGGCTGAGAGACTTCAAGTGGAGTCAAGAGGTCACTCTGGTGGACATTCTTATGCACTATATAGATAACACCTCTTAGGTTTTAATGTATTGGAATAGCTAGAAGTAAATACCTGAAACTACCAAACTCCAATCCAGTAGTCTGGACTCCTGAAGACAATTGTATAATAATGTAGATTACAAGGGGTGACAGTGTGATTGTGAAGGCCTTGTGGATCACACTCCCTTTGTCTAGTGTGTGGATGGATGGGTAGAAAAGTGGAACAAAAACTAAATGACAAATAGGGTGGGATGGGGGGTGATGGTTTGGGTGTTCTTTTTTTACTTTTATTTTTTATTCTTATTCTGATTCTTTCTGATGTAAGGAAAATGTTCAGAAATAGATTGTGGTGATGAATGCATAACTATATGATCATACTGTGAACAGTTGATTGTATACCATGGATGATCATATGGTGTGTGAATATATTTCAATAAAACTGAATTAAAAAAAAAAAGTTATGCTAGAAAAGTAAGCACAAGATACTATGGAAACTCAAAGGAGATGACACTCCTGCTTGGATCAATCAGGAAAGGCTTCACAGAGGAGGTGATGTTTGAACTGAGGCATGAAGGCTGAGGATATCTCCAGGTGGAGAAAAGAGGGAAAAGGGTTCCAGAAAAGAAGATTAGCCTGAGCAGAGGTATAGAGACATCAGGGTGCACTTAGTGTTTGGGAAACAGAAGTTCACGTCATTGAGATACAGAGAAGCATTGAGAAGACAAGAGGTAGGAAATGAGGTCAGTAGGATGGGTTGGGGCCAGCTGAGGAGTTTGCATTTTATCCTACAGGCAAACAGTAGGGAGCGCCTCAAGACTTTTAAAGAAAACATTGGCATTGAGGTCAAACTGGAGGAGGGATGGGACTGGTGTCACGGAGACCAGTGGGAGCTGCTGGAGGGCCTGGGAGGGTGGATGTTGAATATCTACATCAAGGTGGTGGTGGTAGAGATGGAGAGGAGGGGTCAGATTGGAGATATGTCTAGGGAGGAGAATCAGCACGACCAGGCAGCTAGTAGGATTTGCTGAAGATGAATGTGTTCCTCCCTCCTGAGGCCAGCCAACTCGGACTCGTCCTTTAGCTCCAAGCTTTCTCTGGGCAGCCTCGCCTGAACTGCTCTCAGTCCTCTGCATTTATGCACATTGAAGCAGACACCTCACTATTTTTAATTGCTTGCTTACTGGTTACCCTCCCACCTGTGTTCCTTGAGGACAAGGACTGTGTCTTCACATTTGTGTCTGGCAAGTGCCTGGCACTTAGGAAATGAGAAGGGAAAAAGAGTGTGAGGGTATCTAAGATGATGCCCAGATTTCTGGCTTTGGCAATGGGGTAGACAGTGGTGCCATCCATTGAAAATTCACAAGTCAGAAACAGCAGGTGGGTCTGGGAAGGGAGGTGGGGTGGAGAAGATCATTCTGTTGGTTTTAGGCCTGTTAAATATGAGATGCCTGGGACAGTGCATGTTATATCCATCTTATGTTCTATAATGAGGGCTCTCTTGTTCTAGTATCATCACTGAGCTATCCATTGTGCCTTTGAAGGACTCTCCATAGATGATACCACCAGCTCTGAACCCTCCCTTAGCCCCCTCTCTCCCAGTCCTCCTGGGGGAGGGAGACAAGGAGGGAGCAGCTCTTCCTAAGGAGGGAGAGACCCAGACTCCAATAGAACCCACCATTCTGTGAGCCTCTGGCCACACTTGACCCCCAGCTTGGGATGGGCAGGTGGGTCTTTTGTCTTACTATGTCCAGAGCTCACTCAGGCCCAAAAGCAGTGAAAAACACACCTCATCTCAAACACTTATAGGACTTGCTGATGGGATGAAAGGGAGGAAAGGAAGGGAGGGAGCAAAGAAGGGAAGGATGGAGAGAAAAGAGGAGAGAGGAAGGGGTCAGCAGGGTAGATGGGAGTAGATGTGGGAAGCAGCAAAAGAATAGGCTGGGATGGCCAAGGCAGGAAGTGGCTGGGGTAGGATGGGAGGAAGCTGCCCCCACCTCCTCACATCAGCTCCCCACTTCACTGGGGCCTGAGCTGTACCCACACACATCCACATGCATAGTCATATACTGCAAAGTCCTAAATGAATGATTTATAGATTTTTTAAAATTGGTTCATGTTCTTCTCCTCTGAAAATGGGGGAGCCCTGGGAAAAAGCCCCCCTCCCACCCCCACCTCATGAGACCCAGGGCCTTCCCCTGCCTGAGCAAGGCTGTTCTGTGGTCTTTGGGCAAAACCCCTCTCCTCACTGCTCCCCCCACCCCACACACAAGTTTGCCTCCCCCAGCCGTGCTCCATGCCTAGGACCCAAGGGCCCAAGCACCTGAATCTGCTCGAAAGGAATCTCAAAGCTGAAGGACTCATTAAAGTACGGGTTCAGTGTCTTCTTCTTCACTGTTGTCTTCTTCTTCTTGAGCCTCTTGCCATTCTGCATCAGGTGAATCTTCACGTAGGGGTCTGCGGAGGGAGACCCCAGCCCTGAGGAGGACCCCCTTAGCCTCCCACCCTCCCACGGAGTGTGCCGAGGCCTGCCCAGAGTATGGCTGAGACCAGGCCCTGGTGAAGTCCAGAGGTGGCAGAGAGGTTTCACTTCAAGATCACCTCTGGTGGATTGGGGGTGGCTGACTAGAGCATTACATTGGGGAAATTTCTCAGGTGGTGAGAAGTGTGTTGGGGTTGATTGGCGATGTCTGTCATGGGCAGGGGACAGAGGAGTGCTGAAAGCATGACACACATCTGCCATCCCAGATCCAATCCAATTCTCCTGTCCTTGCAGATGAGAAACTGAGGCCCAAAGAAGGGAAATGAATGACCCAAGGTCATGCAGAGAGTCGCAACAAGGTTTGAACCAGCACTGACATGTGCCAGTGGGAGCCCACACACTGGCCTGGTTCTCAGGTAAGGTAGGCAGGGGCAGCTGGCTTCACCATCCACCAGAACCCGGTGCTGTGGGCCAGCCCCACTCAATGCCGGGTAAATCTGAAACTCAGACACTCCCCTGGAGCCCCTACACAGGGCAGAGCCAGCAGAGCCAGCAGAGCCTACAGCCTCTCTCAGAAAAGTGTTTCCAATTGTGATGTCAGGGTGGACGCATGTTCTGGACTAAGTCCCTGCCCGCTTCCTACAAGCTTCCCCTGGGAGAGGTAAAATCCTAAGTCGTGAACTCATCTAGGGGATGAAATTCATCTGATACTTTCCTCCATGACCCACGGGGCATGGCAGGAGGGTACCCAGGACAGAAGCTCAGAGAGGGAGCAGGGACCCGCAGAGAAAGGGGGCGCTGGGAAGCCAGACCACCCTGCTCCACAGTCTTGCCCTCAGGACCCGCCTGTGGCATCCCCTACAGGCAGTCAGCAGCACGCATGTCCCAGAGGGGCAGCTTTCCTTCTGACTCTGAGGGTGCTGGTGGTGACTGGCTCTCTGGTGCCACCCAATGGCGGCCAGCAGAACTGCATGCACCTGAAAGGCCGCCCACATCCATCTTCTTCAGGTTCTTGGCCTCCAGGATGCAGACAGTGAGCTTCCCGGCCGTGGGCACGTAGCGCAGGGAGGTGCAGATGTCTCCCAGCTTCTCGGGCTGTTCAGGGAGGAAAGCAGACGGGGTCATCTCAGCTGGGGCAGACCTCCATTTTGCCGAAACTAGCAAGGCAGTGGTTTGTCCCCAGCTCCCTCAGCCACCAGTCCCCATGTCTATGATGGCTGAGCAGGTCTTTCTGTATCTGACCTCGGTGCCTCTTGCTACAGTGCAACAAAGCCCCTGAGGGTGAGGGATTGACATGGTGGGAGCCACAGCCTCAGGAGGCCGGGAGGTGAGTGGAACAGGGACCAGGCTGCAGAGGAAGGAAGGAGTCACAGACACCTGGGAGGGTCAGGATGTGATGGGGGCAAAGGGGCTTAGGGTGGTGGGAAGGGGGACAAGGAACATCCAAGTGCTCATTTCCAAGGGCCCTGGGAGCCTGGTATGAGTATTGCAAGAGCCCCCCACCCCCTGTGATTGCTCCCAACCACTGAGCTCTCTCCCTGTCAGCCATTCTATTTGCAGAGAGATGTGTGGTTTTCAAAGCACTTTGCATCCCTTTTCCTGTGTTATTGTCACTGCAATGCTTTCATGTAGACAGGGCAAGGATTCATTTTAACCAACAAGAAACTGAGGTTCAGAGAAGGGGGTGATTTGCTCAAAGTCACACAATTTAGCACTGGAGGCAGGATGAGAACCCCAGGGCTGCTGGTTTGTAAACCCTCTCCCCACACCACACTCCCGAGTCAAAGCTCGTCAGAGTTGGAGCCACCTGGACCAGCACTGACCACATCACCCGGGCCTGACTCAGGTGTGCTGGCCCTTCCTGCCACACACAGGGTGAGCCCTGAGGAAGGGAAGGAGGCCTTAATCTTCTAGCCTAGCACCTGCTGGGCACAGAGCTGGGGCTTGACCGACACCAAATGACTGATGCTCGGAAGGGAACGGTGGTTGAAATGGAACTTTTGGTACATAGTAGGTGCTCAATAAATATTTGGTAAATGGATGCTGTAGTAGTTGCTGGGGAGACAAGCCCCCATGCTGAGAATCCTTTAGAACAAATGTGGATGCCCTGACTCTAAAGCCCACCCTCTTCCTGTCACACCAATTGGAGGGAGCCCAGGAGAGCAGCCACATGTGTCTTTCTGCCAGCTGGCGTGGTCTCTGCTCTCACCTCCTCCTTCTCCCCGCCTTGCAGGTCTCGCCACTCCTCGATGGGCTGGCCGAGGTCCACGGTGTTCATAGGCACCTTTACCTCTCCGATGATGTCGTGCTTGGAGAAGCGGTCAAAGTCGTAGATGGCCATCACCAGGGTTTTGCCCCCCAGCTCCTGGTACGGCACCTGCAGGGCACATTCAGGGTCAGAGAGGGGTCAGAGCAATCCTGCACCTCCAGGGGATTCTGTGGGTGGGTCTCTGGCCCAGACCCTCCAGGCCCCCAGTGAGTCTACAGAGGTAGAGAGAAGACCCAGGTTTCTGGGGGAGCAGAGTGCAGGGGCAGCATAGGAAAGAAGGGGTCCCGATCCCCCCAAGGGGCTAGGGCAGTGGCCCCACATGTGGGTGGAACCCCTGCTCCAGCCTGCCACGGTTCCAGACTGAGCTGGTCCCAGGGCCCTCAGCCATGGCTAAAGACCGAGGAAAAGTCTGCGGAACCAGGGTAGAAGCAGGAGCAGGGAGGCAGCTGGCATCGTCCTTCCAGCCCCCGTCACCTTGAAGGTGAAAGTTTCATTGAAGGCAGGGTTCAGCGTCTTCCGATGGACTTTGGTCTCATATTTCTTCTTCTTGTCTGGAAGGAGGAAGACTTTGACATAAGGATCTGAGGTGCCTCCCATGTCTAGGGCAGGCAGTTCAGCAGCCTGTAGGACGCCCACGGTGAGCTGTGGAGAGAGGGGGGGAGGCGGTCTGAGTCTCAGGACTACCCTGACCCCAGATCCAGCCCCAGCCCCAGCACCCAGCAATCCCTCCCCAGAGGTGGGCAAGGGGGGTGGGGGAAAGGGGTGGGGGCAGGCTGGTGCTAGAGAGGAAGAGCGATTTCCATCTCCATCCTCAAGATTTTGGAAATTCATGTGGAGAACCTGAAGTTAAAAGAGCAATTGATTTGCCCAAGGGTAGTGGGCAGGTTAATAGCAGTCAGCCTGGGGCAAGGAGCCTTCCCCAGCG
Source organism: Choloepus didactylus (assembly GCF_015220235.1). NCBI lineage: Eukaryota > Metazoa > Chordata > Mammalia > Pilosa > Megalonychidae > Choloepus > Choloepus didactylus. The sequence goes on along the minus strand of NC_051308.1, from coordinate 58,087,014 downwards.
CAGAGTGGTGACCAGGGCAGGGTCCACATCCAGGGATAGCGACCTGCGGTTTCCGACCTGCCCCGCCCCGTGGGAAGGAGCCACACCCACCTGTGTCCGGGGGCACTCTTCTCTCCCCGTCCATCCAACCCCCAGCCCTCTCCCTCCTTCCCCACCTTGTCCCCTGCCACCCAAGCCCAGCTCCACACACCTGGTTGGCCTGGAAATCATAGTCCAGGGAAAACTGCAGTTTGCCCAGGTTCTCTGGCTCTTTCTCCTCCTCTCCTTCACCTTCTCCCTCAGTCAAGCCTGTTTCTGCATCGTCATCATCCTGGGGCTGGGAGAGAGGAGGAATACATTTAAAGAGAGAAGAGAGCAGCCTGTCCCGATGCAGGGGCTGTGGGAAGCTTGACTCTGAGCTGAGTGTGGGGCTACGGGAGGGGCTGCAGCACTGCCCAGGGGACTCTGCTTCCCCATGGCCCATCAGAACCCCCAGTCTGCTCCTCCAGGCCCTCCCCTGAGCCCCTGCACACCCCAGCCTTGCATTTGAAAAGTGTGACTCTGGTGGCGGGGGTGGGGTACACCTCTCCTCCCCATGAAGTGCAGTATTGAGGCCAGGAACTATGTCAAATGCTGTACAACTTCAGGAGGTGGGGGATTTGCTTCCTTTGTTAGCCCCTCACCCTGCTTTCCCAGCTCAGGCCCTACCCACCCTGGGCGAGACATACCAGGAGTGCAGTCCAGGCAGACAGGAGCAGGAGGAGTCCACAGAGGTGGGAAAAGAAGGAAGAAAGTAATGTAAGAAAAAAATCATATAGCTCAGACCAACCCCTGGAGTCACAGCCACTTGGTGATGCCAGGCTGGGCTATGCCCAGGTAATGCTTGGAAGACTACACACACGCAAGTACACACACACACATACACACACACACACCTCACACTGCAGGCTCCTTTTGAGCACACATCCACTCACATCCAAGCATGTGTACGTACACGTGCACAAACACTCAAAGGCCATTTTGATCCCTGACCAGTTCCTTCTTGAGATCAGTCCTTTCTGTCCATCCTCCATATTGATTCCTTGAGCAAGAGATTTCTTCCAGTCACTCCCAAAACAAACATAGCAAAAGGTAAAGCATGCAATCTCAAAAGAAGAAGCCTTGGTCTATCAAGGGACCTTTCCAGGTTGACCAAACCCAAAGGCAGAGCTAAATAAACTAGGCTATTATGTGATGAGAGATGGATTCAGGTCAGCCCTGTCTTGGTGCCTCAAGACCATTCTGCCTCGTTCGATCCCCTGCCCCACCTCATCCCACCCCAGTGAGATTCCTCCAATGAGATATTGCTCTTCAGTCCCTTCTGGTGCAAAAAAACAGGGTGACCCAAATGATGTCTTCCTGGGCAGGGAGGTCACCTCTTTTTCCAACATTTTGTCCCAATAGCCTCTTTGGGGTCAATAGTGCCCTCTTCCTCTGTCTTTTCAAGGATGAGTTCATGCTAGCATGTACTTCCCATTTGCCAAGCTGTAGATGATATTATTCTGGAGGTGGAGCAGTAGGGCCCCAGGTATCTCCTTGTGTGAAGTTTTAAGGAGGGGAGCTGGTTTGGATGTAGAAACTGAGAAGCCTGTGCTCCACCGTCCACCTTCAGGAGGGCCTGGGATGGGCCCCCCTCACCCTCCCCAGCCCTGTGGGGGTCCTACCTGACCCCCTTTCATGTCCTTCATGTTCATGGCGTTCTTCATGCCTTTCCCCTTTTCCTTCTTGTTCTTCTTTTTCTTGCAGCAGCACTTCTTGCAGATGCAGAAGCAGCAGGTGAGGATCAGGAGGCCAGCGACCACAGCAATAGCTATCAGTGCCCAGGGTGGTACTGCCCGCACAGAGAGGACCCTGGAGTCAGCAGTGCCCCACCTCAAAGCCCCCACCCCAAGCATTGGTAAAGCAGTCTGAACTATGACACCCCCCCACCCAGTGCTCACACTCCTTTTTTTTTTTTTTTTTTTCAAACACATACCCATAAGTGGATGGCATGGGAATTGCATAGACTTTGTACACCTGTTCATTAGTACCTCTTGGGTTTTCCTTAGTCTACAGCCCTTGTGGTACAACCTGATAACTCACAGGTGGCAAACAGGTGAATTAATGGAAGAATATCAATTTGGCTCTATCGGAGTATTGACTAGTTTGATCTATGGAGAACTGACTCATATCGGAGAGGATGGGGTGGTCCTTATCAAACCCAAGGTAGAAAGAGCTGCTTGGCCCCACCATATGCCCAGCATTGAGAGGGCTGGCCCAGAGGCAGAAAGGTTTAGCCTCGACCTGAGAGTCTAGGCTCAAGTGTTTGTAGGTGGGTTGGCTGGTCAAGACACACTGGGCTGCTCTCCATGTGCCTTAGGTACCACCTCCCATCACAGTGGGGTTGCTCCTTAAAATGGAGCTCTGGTGTCTCCTAGACAGCCTTTGCCAAAACTTCAGAAAGCAGTGAGTGCTTTTATTTTCTTTCTTCCAAAATAAAAGTAATTTTAAAGTGTTTCTCGAAAATGTATAGTGATTTCTGTTTCATAATTTTTCATCTTTTGGTTTATCTTTTTTTATGATACTTTATGAGTGTTATTGACCAACATCAAGTTTCTAAAATCATATAAACCTATAAGCATATATACGTAAGCTGTCTCTAGAAATTGCAGCATTTAGAGTGGGATTGATTTAAAAAATAAAAAGCCTGATTGTGTCATCATTTTTAGCAAATTTTGAAACATTATTTTTATAAAAATACTTGATACATTCATATATTTTCCCAAGGCCTTTCTTAGTCATAAAATTTTCAGATCACTCTCTTTTGACACACCTATTTGGTTGGTTTATCTTTTTGACAGTTTTCTAAGTTATAAGAATTTCTTTTTTCCTCTGGGTTGTTGGGAACACATAACCCCCCCTGGTTCTCTTCGTTAGTGCCTGTGCCGGTTTGAATGTATTGTGTCCCCCAAATGCCATTATCTTTGTGGTCTTGTGTGGGGCAGACGTTTTTGGTGCTGGCTAGATTTGCTTGGAATGTGCCCTACTCAGCTGTGGGTAATGATCATTTTGATGAGATGTTCCCATGGAGGCATGGCCCCACCCATTCGGGGTGGGACTTGATCAGTGGAGCTATATAAATGAGCTGACTCAGAGAGAGAAGACTAACTGAGTGCAGCTGGGAGTCATGTTTTGAAGAGGAGCAAGCTTGCTAGAGAGGAGCGTCCTGGGAGAAAGCCGTTTGGCCGGAGCTTTGGAGCAGACGCCAGCTGCCTTCCTAGCTAGCAGAGGTTTTCCGGACGCCATTGGCCATCCTCCGGTGAAGGTACCCGATTGCTGAGGTGTTACCTTGGACTCTTTGTGGCCTTAAGACTGTAACTGTGTAGTGAAATAAACCCCCGTTTTATAAAAGCCTATCCATCCCTGGTGTTTTGCATTCTCCAGCATTAGCAAACTAGGACAGTGCCAGACCAAAGATTCCCCACATTCCTGAAGAGGAATGCCAAAGAATCCAACCTGAAATCCAAGCATCAAGAAAGTCCCCAAAGGCATATATGGAAAACCCACAGCTAACATCGTATTTAATGGTGAAAGACTGACAGCTTTCCTTCTAAGATCCGGACCAAGACAAGGATGCCCATGTCATCCCTGTTATTCAACATTGCACTGGAAGTTCTTGCCAGAGCAATTAAGCAAGAAAAAGATATAAAAAGCATCCAAATTGGAAAGGAAAAAGTAAAACATTCCCTATTTGCAGATGATATGATCCCATATACAGAAAATCCTGAAAACCCACAACAAAGCCCCTTGAGCTAATAAAAGCATATAGCAAAGTGATGTAGTGAACAATCAGAAAAATAAATCAAGAAAAAAATCTGTTTACAATAGCAACTAAAAGAATCAAATATCAAGGAAAAAATCTAACCTAGGATGTAAAGGACTTGCATACAGAAAACTAAAAATATTACTAAAAGAAATCAAATAAGACCTAAATAAATGGAAGGATATAACATGCTTATGGATTAGAAAACTAAATATTGTCAAGATGTCCATTCCACCCAAAGTGATTTAATGCAATCCCAATCAAAATTGCAACAGCCTTCTACAAAGAAATGGAAAAATCAATTCTCAAATTTATATGGAAGGATAAGGGCCCTGAATAACCAAAACCATCTTGAAAAAGAACAAAGTTGGAGGACTAACACTTCCCAATTTTAAAACTTTCTACAAAACTACAGAAATCAAAACAGCATAGATCCAAACATAAGTCTGAAATGACCTCCTCTCCACCACCCAGCCACTTCAATGATTCTCTTGCAGAGTTTGGACTTGTTTACAATTCTGTCATTTGATTATTTGCAATAGCCTTTGAACGACAGGTGAAATGCAATCAGGATGACAAACCAAGCAGTACAGGAAAAAGTTCCCTTGGACAGAGCATTGAGGGCTTTTCTGTAATTTCCTGATTGTATTTCTTCATCCCCCGATTTTCCAATGTTCTTTTTCTGTTCAACAACACCCCATTTGTGCATCACAGTTCCAAACAGAAACTTCCCAGCCTCCTCTAAATCTTGTTAATGTGGAAGAGTCAATCTATTTCATAATTTTCAGCCAGTTTTAGCCAGGCTGTTTCAATACTTCTGCCCCATCTTAATCATTATTGATCATGTTCAGTCTTTCATTTTATTCTTCATTTGTGGCTTAACTTCAAGGAAAAGATTCAACTTTTAGGACAAGAAAAAACAAACAAACAAAAAAAAACAGCATGGAACTGGCACAAAGACAGACATACAAACCAATGGAATCAAATTGAGAGTTCAGAAATCAACCCTAACATTTATAGCCAATTGATTTTTGACAAGGGTGCCAAGTCCCTCAATGGGGAAAAAAATAGTCTCTTCACAAATGGTGCTGGGAAAACTAGATGTCCATACACAAAAGAATGAAGGGGGACCCCTGCCTCATAACATATACAAAATCAACACAAAATGGATCAAAGACCTAAATACAAGAATCAAAACTATGAAACTCCTAGATGAAAACATAGGGAAGCATCTATAGTACCTTGGTTTCTCAGACTTTACACCCAAAGCACAAGCAAGAAAAGAAAAAGTAGATAAATGGGAGTGGATCAAAATTTAAAACTTTTGCACATCAAAGGACTTTATCATGAAAGTAAAAAGATAACCAACAATGGGAGAAAATATCTGAAAACCATATATCCAACAAGGCCTTAATATCCAGAATATAAAAAGAAATTTCACAACTCAACAACAAAAAGACAAACAACCCATTAAAAAATGGGCAAAAGAGTTGAATAGACATTTCTCCAAAGACGATATACAAATGGCCAAAAAGCACATGAAAAGATGCTAAACATCACTAGGAATTAGGGAAATGCAAATCAAAACCACGATGAGGTACCATTTCACATCTACTAGAATGGCTACTGTTAAAAAAAAAAAAAACTAACAAAAGAGAAGAGGTTGTGGAGAAATAGAAACATTCATTGTTGGTGGGAATGTAAAATGGTGTAGATGCTGTGGAAAACAGTTTTGTTTCCTCAGAAAGTTTGGTGGTTCCTCAGAAAGTTACATATAGAATTACCATATGACCAGGCAATCCCACTTCTAGGTATATACCCCAAAGAACTGAAAACAGGGATTCGAGCAGATATTTGCACACTGATGTTCATAGTGGCTTTATTCACAGTTGCCAAAAGATGGAAGCAGCCCAAGTCTCCATCAACAGTTGAGTGGACAAACCAAGTGTGGTATATACATACAAGGAATATTCAGCTGTGTAAAGGAACAAAGATCTGATAAATGTGACAACAGGATGAACCTTGAAGACATCATGCTAGTGAAATAAGCCAGACACAAAAGGACAAGTATTGTATGATCTCACTTATATGAAATAATTAGAATAAGCAAACTCAGAGAATCAGAATCTATACTATAGGTTACCAGGGGATGGGGTGGGGTAGGGAATGAGAAGTTAATGTAGAACTACAACTTCTCTAATAAAAAAAGAAAAAAAAAAAAAAAGAACCCAGCCAATTACATCCCAATAGTGCTGTCCCCAGCCCCCCAGCCTGCCTCCAAGCCTACCCTGCCCACAGAACCCTCCCCAGACACCAGCTTTGCCTCCCCTCTCAACCCGCGGGAGACACTCACAGGGAATCTTGTTGATCTCATTGAAGAACCTCTCCTTCAGCTTGGCAAACCCGTCCTCCCGGCTCTCCCCAGCACCCCCGCTCTCGGTGGAGTTGCCCACAGGCCCCACGGGCATCGTGGCGGTGGTGGTGGCAGGAGCCACAATGGGCTCCTGGTTCCTCTTGAAGATGTTTCTCATGGTGGCGGAGGGGGCGGCTGGAGAAAAGAGGGCAGGGTGAGCCTCCCGGAGGCCGAAGAGCAGAAAGCCCTGCCCAAACGGCTGAGAGAAACTTTTCTAAAAGCAAGACTACTAATAGCAATCCCTTTATAGTGCAAAGCTCATTTGCATGATATTAACAAATACGGTAAAATAATAATAGTGATAGCAATCATTAAGTTAATATATAAATGTGTCAGGCACTGTGTGAAGTGCTTTCCATGCATTATCTCATTTAATCCAAACGACAACCTAATGTATTATTATTATTACCATTTAACAGATGAAACGGGTTCAGAGAGGTCAGGCAGTTTTCTCAAGGTGACTTAGCTAACAAGTTCTGAAACTGAGATTTGAACCAGTCTGTCTGATTCCAAAGCCTATATAGCTAATCACTTTCATAGTTCTCATTTAAACTAACCTCCCAACAACTCTGGGAAGATGACTCCTTTTTTTATTTTTTAAACATTTTTTATTGTAAAATATAACATATATACAGAAAAATGATAACCTTCAAAGTACAATTTAACAAGTTAGAGAGCAAATTTCAAAGAATGTTATGGGTTATGTTTCCACCATTACAGTTATTTCCTTATTGTGAAATATAATATATATTCAGAAAGGTGATAACTTTCAAAGTACAATTTAATGAGTATCTATAGAGCAAATTTCAAAGAATCTTATGGGTTACAGTTCAACAATTTCAGTTATTTCCTTCCAGCTATTCTAATACCCTAGCATCTAAAAAAAAATTTATATAAAGATTCAATATTCGTAATCCTTTGTTAAATCCTATCTTGTCTGTTGCTACCCCTTCCTCTCATTTAATCTCTTTCTCTATCTTCAGCGGTGTCTAGGTAGTGATCACCCTAACTTGTTCATATTGAAAAGGGGTGTTGACCTTATGTGTAAGGGAGATGCATCTGGTTGATGTTCTTGAAGAGGCTGTTGCCTCTGGGTTTTGGGACTTACCTGGCATAGGAAGACTCTGGAGTATTTAAGTTTCCAAGAAATAAACATCAGAGTGAAACTTCTACAGAGTATCAGATAGGGACCCAAGTATTTCGGGACTACTCTTGGTTAGAGACTACTGTGGCCATTTGGGATATCTAGCTGGGGCTTTCATAAAAGTAATCTTCAGGATAGCCCCTCTCAATTCTGTTTAAAATCTGTTAGCTACTGAAACCTTACTTCGTTACCTTTCTTTGCCCTCTTTTGGTCAAGAAGGCATTCTCAATCCCTCGATGCCAGGACCAGGTTGGTTCCTGGGAAGAGAACTCCCTCTTGACTCCCTCCTTGACTTCCACAGTATCCCTTTGCCTAGATTCTCTCCCTGTCTCCATAACACTCATACTCTGTCAGCACCCCTGGCTCCATTTCTTTCCCCTGCCCTGTAAATACCCAAGATTCTTGACTTGGATATCTTTTTCTTCACTGGCTCCCTAAGCACTCACTCAGGGTTTGTTTCAACATCTCCAGTAGGAAGACAGCTCCCAAATCTACATCTCTAACCCTGTCCTTCCTGAGCTTCAATCTAGGTTCATCTCCAGTCCTGCCCCCTGTGTACAACTGCACAGGGTTATTCCTTATATCAAATAAGGGTTATTCCTTAACAATACAGGTATTACATACTGATTGTAGAAAACCGGGGGGTGGGGGAGTGAGAGTGTGAGCAAGGGCAAAAGAGAGAGAGATCCCCATAATTCCAACCAAAGATAACAAAGGTTAGCATTTTGGAGGCATTTATGCCAGTATTTTTTCTGTGTGTGCACATAATGTTTTTTTACATGTTAGGATCCTACTATATACAGTTTGGTATTCTGCTTTTTTTTTTACATGAACTTTTAATCATAGGCATTTTCCTTTAGTATTAAAAAAATTATCATTAAATGGCTAAATAATATCCCACAATATGCAAGTACCATAATTTGCTTAACCATTCCACTATTAGACATTTAGATGGTTTCTAATTTTTTGCTAGTAGAAATATTACTGTGGTGCACATTAATCTTGGTCTTCATTTAAGGCCACACTCTTATAAGCTTCCCCTTCTCACATTCTGTCCTCCCAATCAAGCTCTTTCTGCTGCTCAAAGTGAAGGCACGTCTCCTCTAAACTGCAAGCCCCATGAGGGCAGACACTGTCAGCATCATCACCCGTTACACCAAGCACACAGGGGGTGCCCAGGAGGTATCTGTAGACCGTGTACCCGTGGGGAATAGTGCACAGCAAGGGGTAATCTAGATCACAAGAATAAACAGCACATCTCCCTGGAGCATCAAAGTCTTATTTTTTATTTAAACAAACAGAAATATATTACAGAGTAGGATACAAACATCACAACAATTTCTTCAGTACATCGCGTGGTCAAAATTAATTATCTGCTATACTCAAGGTTCTTCTGAAGGAAAGTTTTAGGATCTCAGAAGTTCTACCCCTTCCATTAAGACCCTGAATCTGTTCTCATCACCCATGGAGACTGCTCCAGCCTTCAAGTAATGCTGGGGACCTGTATTTATTCACTCATTCACACTTATCACAGATTTATTATGCTCTGGGGTGGATAGAATCATGCTCCCCCTAAGATGTCCACCTCCTACTTCCCAGCATCTGTGTGTATCTTACCTTATATAGCAAAAGGGATTTGCAGATAAGATTGAATTAAAGATCTTGAGATGGGGAGATTATCCTGTATTATGTGGATGGACCCAGTGTAATCACAAGGGATTCTGTAAGAGGGAGGTAGGATATTAAATTTTAGCTCCATGTTAACCACAATGAAAAATGTATACAGAAAGAAGTCAAAAGAGACTCAAAATGGTACAATACAAAATATAAATATGAAAGTAGGCATTAATGGAAAAATCAAGGGACAAAAAAAGATATGACTTAAAAAGACCAAATAGCGAAAGGGCAGAAGAAAGTCCTGCATTATCAGTAGTGACTTTAAATATAAATGGATTAAACTCTCCAGCCAAAAGGCAGAGAACGGCAGAATGGATAAAAAAGCATGACCCAACTATATGCTGTTTACAAAAGACCAACTTTAAATTCAAAGACAAAAATAGGTTGAAAATGAAAAGGATGGAATAAAATATACCATGAAAACAGCAACAAAAAGAGAGCTGTGGTAGCTATACTAATATCAGATAAAATACACTTTAAGTCAAAAACAGTTACAAGGGACAAAAAAGGGGTCAGTTCAACTAGAAGACATAACAATTATAAATACATATGCAGCTAACAGCAGAGCCCCAAACTGTATGAAGAAAATACTGATAGATTTGAAGGGAGAAATAAACAGTTCTATATTAATAGTAGGAGACTTCAGTACATCACTTTCAATAAATGGATAGAACATCTAGGCAGAAGATCAATAAGGAAACAGAAGACTTGAATGATACTATAAAAGAACTAGACCCAACTGACATATATAGAACAGTTCACCCAACAGCAGCAGAATATACATTCTTCTCTAGTGCACATGGTTCTTTTTCCAGGATAGGCAATACATTAGGTCACAAAACTAGTCCCAATAAATTTTAAAATATTGAAATTATACAATGTATCACAATGTATCTTCTCTGGTCACAATAAAAGATGAAGCTAGTAATCAATAACAGAATTCACAGATATGTGGAAATTGAACAACACATTTGTAAACAACCATTGGTATAAGAAGAAATTAAAAGGGAAATTAGGAAATTTCTTGAGGTGAATAAAAATGAAAACACAACATACCAAAACTTATGGAATGCAGCAAAGGCATGGGAGAGAGGAAACTTTATATTCTAAATGCATACATTTAAAAAGAAAAAAATCTCAAATCACAGACCTAACCTCACACCTGGAAGATCTAGAAAAAGAAAAGCAAACTAAACCTGAGTGAGCAGAAGGAAGGCTATAACAAATATTAGAAGAGAGACAAATGAAGTAAAGAGAAAAAACAACATAGAAATCCAATAATACCAAAGTTTGGTTCTTTGAAAAGATCAACATCTCTAGCCATTAGTGAAATGCAAATCTAAACCACAATGTGATACCATTTCACACCTACTAGAGTGGCTTCTATTTTAAAAATGGAAAAGAACAAGGGAGAAGAAGATATGGAGAAACAGAAACACTCATTCATTGTTAGTGGGAATATAAAATGGTGTAGCAGTTTCTCAGAAAGTTACATATAGATTTACCATATGACCAGGCAATCCCACTGCTAGGTATAAACCCCAAAGAATTGCAAACAGGGATTCAAACAGAAGTTTGCACACTGATGTTCATAATGGCATTATTCACAATTGCCAAAAGATGGAAGCAGTCTGTGCTGGTTTGAAGCTGTTATGTGCCCCAGAAAAGGCCATTTTCTTTTAATCCATTCCTGTGGGTGCAGACCTATAGTGGGTGGGACCTTTTGGTTAGGTTGTTTCAATTGAGATGTGACCCAGCCCATTCAAGGTGGGTCTCAATCATGTTACTGGAGTCCCTTACGAAAGGGTAAAGGACAGAAGAAACTGAGAGAGCTTAGAGAGAAACGCCTTGGAGATGCTAAAAGAGGACCCACAGAAGCTCAAAGAGGAAGCCACTGGAACCAGGAACTAAAAGCAAAGAAACACGGGAGCAAAGGACCAGCAGAGGCCGGCCATGTGCCTAACCATGTGACAGAGGCATCCCACATGCCAGTGGCCTTTCTTCTGAGAAGGTATCTTCCTTTTGATGCCTTAATTTGGACATTTTCATGGCCTTAGAACTGTAAATTTGTAAGCTAATAAATCCCCATTGTTAAAGGCCAGTCCATTTCTGGTGTATTGCATTTCGGCAGCTTTAGCAAACTGAAACACAGCCCAAGTGCCCATCAACGGAAGAATGGATCATCAAAATGTGGTATATACATACAGTGGAATATTATTTAGCTGTGAAGAGGAACAAAGTTCTGATACATGTGACAACATGGCTGAACCTTGACGACATCATGTTGAGTGAAATAAGTCAGACACAAAAGGACAAATATCATATGAGCTCACTCATATGAAATAATTAGAATAATCCATAGAGTCAGAAAATAGAATGCAGGTTACCAGGGGCTGGGGTGGGAGTAGGGAATGGGGAATTAATATTTAATTGGTACAGAGTTTCTGTTTGGGGTGATGGAAGAGTTTTGGTAATGGATAGTGGTGACGGTAGCACAACATTTGTGAATGTAACTAACACCACTGAATTATATATCTGAATGTGGTAAAACTTGTAGGTGGTATATAAGTTGCTAGAATAAAAATTTCAAAAAAACACATAAAACTGTACAACACAATGAACCCTAATGTAAACTATGGACTATAGTTAACAGTACAATTATAATGATATTTGCTCATCAATTCTAACAGTTACCAACTAATTCAAAATGTTAAAAATAGGGGCAGGTATATAGGAACTGGATTATTTGTTTTTGATTGTTGAGTTGTAAGTATTCTTTATATATTCTGATATATTCTGGATATAGTCCCTTATCAGATACATGATTTGGAAATATTTTATTTCATTCTGTAGATGTTTTCACTTTCTTGATTTTGTTGTTTGAAACACACAAATTTCAATTTTGATGAAGCCCAATTTATCTATTTTTTCTTTTGTTGTTTGTGCTTTAGGTGACATATTTAAGACACCATTGCCTAATCCAAGGTCATGGAGATTTGCACCTATTTTTCTTCTAAAAGTTTTATAGAACTTTTTCAATTTATTTTTATTGTGGCAACATTTTTATAATATGTAAACCATAAAATTTGCCATTTTAACCATGTTTAAAGGTACATTTCAGTGACATTAATTATATTCAAAATGTTATGCTACCATCACTACCAAACATTACCCAAACTTTTTCATCACTGAAGATAGAAACTCTACCCATTAAGCAACAACTCCCCATTTCCTGTCCCCACTCCCAGCCCCTAGTAATCTCCAATCTACTTTCCATCTCTATGAATTTGCTTATACTAGATATTTTATATATGTAATTATGTAATACTTGTGTCTGGCTTATTTCACTTAGAATAATGTCTTCAAGGTTCATCTGTGTTGTAGCATGTATCAGCACTTCATTCCTTTTTATGGCTGAATAATATTCTATTGTTTGTATATACCACATTTTGTTTATCTAGTCATCAACTGATGGACATCTTGGTTGTTTCCACCTTTTGGCTATTGTGAACAATGCTGCTATGAACATTGGAGTACAAGTAAAGTTTTATAGTTTTAACTCACACATATGTCTTTAATACATTTTGAGTTAGTTTTTGTATATAGTGTGAGGTGAGGATTCAACTTCATTCCTTTGCAGGTCGATATCCAGTTGTTCTAGTACCATTTGTTGAAAAGACTATTTTCCCCCATTGAATGGTCCTTGCACCCTTATTGAAAATCAACTGGCCATACAAATGTGGATTTATTTCTGGACTCTCAATTCTATTCCATTGATCTACATGTCTACCCTCATGCCAGTACCACACTGTGCTGATTACCTTAGCTTTGTAGTTTTGAAATGAGGAAGTATAAGTCCTCCAACTTTCTTCTATTTTAAGATTGTTTTGGCTATTCTGAGTCCTGAGTTTACATATGAATTTTTTGTCAGTATCTACAAAAAAGCCAGTTGGAATTCTGGTAGTTGATTCTGCAGATCAATTTGGGGAGTACTGCCATCTTACAATCCATGTACACTAGGGCATATTTCTATCTATTTAGGTCTTATTTAATTTATTTTAATAATATTTTGTTGCTTCTAGTTTACAAGTCTGGCACTTCTTTTGTTAAATTTACTCCTAAATATTTTACTCTTTTTGATGATATTATAAATAGAACTGTTTTAATTTCTCAATTAATATACACATAATTCCTAGTATATAGAAATATAATTGACTTTTGTATATTGATCTTATATTTTGCCACATTGCTGAACTCCTATTCATTCTAACATTTTTAGTGGACTCCTCAGGATTTTCTATATACAGGATCATATCATCTGCAAACAGAGAGAGTTTTCCATCATCCTTTCCAATCTGGATGCCTTTTATTTCTTTTTCCTGCTTATTTGCCCTGGCTAGGACATCCAGTACAATGTTGAATAGAAGTGGTGAGCGAGCATCCTCGTCCTGTTCCTGATCTTAGGGGAAAAGTTTTATATATGATGTTAGCTATGAGTTTTTCATAGATGCTTGTGCCAGTTTGAATGCATTATGTCCCCCCAAATGCCATTATCTCTGATGCAGTCTTGTAGGGCAGACGTTTTGTTGCTAATTAGATTTGCATGGAAATGTGCCCCACCCAACTGTAGGTGATAACACTGATGAGATAATTTCCATGGAGGTGTGGCCCCACCCATTCAGGGTGGCCCTTGATCAGTGGAGCCATATAAATGAGCTAACGGGCGGAGGGAACTCAGTGCAGCTGGAGCTGTGAGTGATGTTTTGAAGAGGAGTTACTGCCAAGAGGGACACTTTGAAGAAAGCACGGGAGCTGCAGATGAGAGACAGTTTGAAGATGGCCGTTGAAAGCAGACTCTTGCTCCAGAGAAGCTAAGTGAGGACAAATATCCCAAGTGCAACTAAGAGTGACATTTTTGAGGAACTGCAGCCTAGAGAGGAGCATCCTGGGAGAAAGCCATTTTGAAACCAGAACGTTGGAGCAGACACCAGCCACGTGCCTTCCCAGATAACAGAGGTTTTCCGGATGCCATTGGCCATCCTCCAGTGAAGGTACCCGATTGCTGATGCTTTATCTTGGACGCTTTATGGCCTTAAGACTGTAACTGTGTAACCAAATAAACCCCCTTTTATAAAAGCCAATCCGTCTCTGGTGTTTTGCATTCTGGCAGCATTAGCAAACTAGAACAATGCTCCTTATCAGACTGAGCCCTCATGGCCTTTTGTCCTGGATTCTCCACTCTAACCACAGCCCTGGCTCCCCACCCTGCACCCAGCCTCCACCACTTCCCAAATATATGCTCCTGCAGCACCCACACCCTCCTCATCTTCACTGCAGGGGAGTGGGAGTGCACAGGCTGGGGGCAGAGGCTGGCTGTGACTCCCAGGCATGCCTGCCACTGGCCAGATGACTCCAGACAAATCCCTTTCTGAAACTTGACTTTCCCCTATAAAAACTGCAGAAAAGAATACATACTTTTCAGAACCATTGTGAAAATTAAAAGAATAAATTTCATTGTACCTGGCACAGAAGACATTCAATACATATGAATGAATCTGAATCTGAAAAGTGTTTATTGAACCCCTTGTAGGGTGCCTGGAAGTGGCCTCAGCAGTGTAGAGGGATCCAAGATCAGTGCCGGATGTGGACCTTCACTCAAAGAGCTGACAATCTGGAAACAGCCACATAAAGTACAGCCCTGGGATAAAATGAACCGACCAGGAATGAAGAAAGCACCTGCCCCAGGGGTTCTGGCAAGCCTGCAAACCAGGGCATGAAGTGGGAGAGCCACAGCTAAGGAGGTCTTGAGGGCCCATGAAAGGGATTGGACCTAATTCTGTTCAAAGGGTTTCAAGCAGAGGAGTGGCCTGGCCTGTCAAAATAGGGCTTTGGGAAGTTAGCTCTTACAGGAGTAGAGGGGTGAGGCTGGGGGCAGGGGGCCCAAAGGAGGCCAATTCCACAGCCCAGACCCAGGTGTTATGCACCCGAACTAGGGTGGGACTGCAGAGGATGAAGTAGAGAGGACAGACGTGACAGACTTCCATTCATTAATTCATTAATTCTTTCAACAAATATTCATTGAGCTCCTATCACACTTCTCTTGTGGAACTTACCATAAAGTGGTACAGACAGATAATAATTAAATATTGCACATAAATAAGTGTTAAGTTGTAATTGTGAGAGGCGTCTCAAAGGCAGATACCTGGAGGTGTGAGAGCTTACCGTGGGGCAGCAAAACTGCTTTCCTGAGGAACTGAGGTCTGAAGAATGAGTTGGGATATCCAGGTAAAGAGGATAGGAAAGAGCAGTCTAGGAAGAGAGAACGGCAGGCACAAAGGCCCAGGGGTGGGAAGGAGTGCGGTGAGGACAAAGCCTAAGAGGAGGCCCAAGTGGCTGCAGTGGGGCGAGCACAGCCCGAGATGAGCTGGCAGGGCCAGACCAGGCACATACTTTTATAAGTTTAGTCTTTATCCAAAGAATAATCGGAAGCTGTCACAGAATTTTAAGGATGGGGAATGGGTGGGTGACATGTACAGATTCATATTTTGAAATGTTCACTCTGGCTGCAGAATCAAGGATGGCTCCAGAGGGAAAGGGGAAAAGAGTTAACAACCAATTGGAATCCCTTGTGATCTCCAAGCTCTATAAGAAAGACAAGGCAGTGCAACTGGAGAATCCACTAGTGGGGAATGACACACAGCTGCCAAGAGGGAGCCCGGGGCACTAAGAAAGCTGCAGCAGCTAGTGGGTGGCTTTTCCAGGATCGCCCTTTTAAATCCATCTCCAACAAGAAACATGAGGCTAACGCTGCTTGGATAAAAGGGAATAAAGAAGACAATTGAGATGGTGGCTCTTGATAGAAGACAGGTGCAGGGCAATGGGCCAGGAGAGTTGGCCAGGGCAGGATTCAGGGCCCACCTGCTCCGTGACACCTCCAGTAAATGGCACGAGGAACTTGGCCTGAAAGCCTTGGGTCATCCTGACTCTTCTTTTCTCACCTCCCACAGCCAGAGCATCTGGGAGTTTGTCAACTTTATCCACAATGTTTTCCAAATTCGACTACTTCCCACCTCTCCACCTGGAGTGCCTCCTTAATAGCCTCCTCTCTGGAAGCTTCCACTCTCCTCCAATCCACTAATCTCCATATCACAACCAGGCTTTTCATCACACTTGGAATGAAATCTCTACTTGGCCCGGCCTTGCATAGCTCCCCAAAGGTGTGTCCTATCACTCCTGCTCTCAGCCACTGGCCCTCCATGCTGGCCTTCACGCTGCCAGAGCTTAACCCAACCATCTCGCAGCCTTTGCACTTACTTCCCTCGGCCTGGAGTGCTCTTCCCCCAGAAATCTCGTTGACTTCCCTGGAACCACCATCAACCCCTCTTGTCTGCATTTCCCACCATGGTCCATCAGGCCAATGTTTTTTTTTCCAAATACCCAAAACTCCTTTGCTTCCCTGTCTTTTGCAGGCACTCCTCTGACAAATTGCCAGCTCTGGAGAAATCCCACTATCCGCTTTCCCCTCCACGGCAGCCCCCAGGGCCCTGAACACTGCTTAGGGGAATCCTGCACAAGGGCAGCTCAGCTGAGTGCCTGATAAACCCCCACATCACCAGGCCCCTCAACACTACAGAGAG
This sequence comes from Choloepus didactylus, assembly GCF_015220235.1. Taxonomy (NCBI): domain Eukaryota; kingdom Metazoa; phylum Chordata; class Mammalia; order Pilosa; family Megalonychidae; genus Choloepus; species Choloepus didactylus. The sequence goes on along the minus strand of NC_051308.1, from coordinate 58,070,323 downwards.
GCCTTAAGAGTCTCCCCAACTCACTCTGCCTCCTTCCACAACAGAAACTCCCAAATGTCTCCTATCTCTGTGGCTCTCCCAGCCCCTCCTCTCTCTTGCCTGTTATTTCAAGGAAAAATAGAAGCCAGCAGAGAGAATTCCCTCAAAATGCCCTCACCTCAAGCCAAACCACAAATCTACTTACCATGAGCCCCTCCTCTCCTCCTGACCTCCTGTTTCAATTGAAGACTTTTCCTCCTTTTTAAGGTCAGTGCCTCCACCTGTGTGGGATTCCTTCTTACCGCTGACCTTTCCATTTCCCTGTGCTTCATCTTCCCCATTTTAAAGCACCACCAACCAACCAACCAACAAGAGCCCCCTCCACCAGCTCCACCCCTCACCCAGCTGCCTGGGCCCCTCCCCACCCCTTCCTGACCATGCTCTAGGAGGAGCCGTCTCCCACGTGGCCCCCTCCTTTGCAGGTTCTGCCTCAGCACGCGACTGAAATGGCTCTTGTCATGGATGACCTTCCAGTCACTGAGCCCAGTGGACCTCTCAGCCACACTCACTCCCTGACAGCTCCTCCCTCTCCTGATTTGCATCCTATTTCTCTAGCCTCTCCCTGGGTGATCTCACCCCCACCCTGGCCTTGGCTTCATCCCCATCCTGATGACCATCAGAGCCTCCTTCACCTCCAATCTCCAGGCCCAGATGGACAGCTGGCCCCTAGACAAGTCCACTTGATCACGTGTATCTACTCTTGCTCACTTCCAGTCAGTTCTGCATTTGCCACCAAAGTGATCTTCATAAAATGCAAATCTGATCACATCACTATGGTTAGAACTCATCCCAGGGATATAAGCCAAAATTCTTCATGTGGCCTACAAAGTTCCTCACATTCTGCTTCCAGCATCATTAAGCATCAAACTGTGTCCCCAAAAAGATATGTTGAAACCCCAGTACCTGTGAACATGACTTCATTTGAAAACAGAGTCTTTGCAGATGTAGTCAAGGTAAGATGAGGTCATACTGGATCAGTGCAGGCCCTCATTCAATATGAGCCATGTCCTTATAAGAGGAGAAGACACACAGACCTAGACCCTTGGAAAAGGCCATGTGAAGATGGAGGCAGGGAGGGAGTTATGCTGTCACCCAACAAGGAACATCTGAGGCTGCCAGAAGCTGGAAGAGGCAAGAAAAGAGCTTCCCTAGAGGCTTTGGAGAGAGCGCGGCCCTGCCAACACCTAAATTTCAGACTTCTAGCCCCAGAGCTATGAGAGAATAAATACATGTTGTTTCAAGCCATGCAGTCTTTGTTGACTTGTTATAGCAGCCATAGGAAACTAATACAAGCATCATCTCATCTTTCTCTCCCTTTGGTCCCTGACACACACCACACATGCCTTCTTTTATTTCCTCCAATGCACCATGTTCCTCCCTCCTCAGGGTCTCTGTACATGCTGTGATCCCCTCCACCCCCCAACTTCACCAAATGCCTGAGCATCTTTCTCAGCTCAGCTCAAACAGCATCTCCTCCAGGAAGCCTTCCTGACCGTACCCATGCTCCCACCCCTACCAGATCCAGGGCCCCAGCCACATGCTTTCACAGCTCCCTGTCTCTGCGTAATACCTACACATCTGGGACTGCCTAAGCAGAGACCCCATTTGTTGTCTCACCGCTGAAGACCTAATGCAGGGATTGGCAAACTGTGGCTCTTGGGCCAAATCCAGCCCACCATATATGTTTTGTAGATAAAATTTTGTTGGAACACAGCCATACCCATTCATTTACATATTGTCTGTGTGGGCATTTGTGCTTCAACAGAGTTGAGTAGCTGCAAAGTTGAAAATACTTACCTGGTCCTTTAGTGAAAAACTTGATCAACCCCTGCCCTAGCAGAATGCAGACTGCCTGGCATATAATGGGCCTTTGATAAATATGTGGTCCATGAAGAAATAAATGAATGAGCAGATCACTGGGTCACATAATGTCATTTCACAGATGACAGCCCCTGGGGAAATGGCTTTCCAAGGGTCACTCAGTGGATTCATGGCTGACTGTGAGTCCAGTGTTCTTTCCACAAACCATGATGGCTAACGTTGTGGAGCATCTTGTCATGGGTTCCTTGGCCATTTGTATGTCTTCTTTGGAAAAATCTCTATTCAAGTCCTTTGCCCATTTTTCAGTTGGGTTGTTTGCCTTTTTGTTCTTTAGTTGGCTCAGCTTGACTGTTCTCATCGTCACCAGCCTCGGTGCAGGGCTGCCCACCCCAGGATAGATTGGGAGGGAACCAAGGCCTGGTGTGTGTGTGAGTGTGTGTGTGTGTGTGTGCATTTCTGTGTCTGATGACCCCCCACAGGTGGCATAGTTGGTGACTGCATGGCTCTGAGAACCACCTGCCCTTCCTCTCCTTTTGCAGCAGGCCTGGGGCTGTGGAGAGTAAGAACTGTCTCCCTAGGGGCTGTTTGACCTTGGATGGCTTCTTTTACTTCTCCTCTCTTAACCATCAAGGGGAGCTTTGGTTCCTAACCCCTCGAGTTGAGGTTAGGATTCAGAAGATGTGTGTGGAGAGAGCACATGCCCTTCCTGTCACCCAGAATCTGCCAAGGTCACTGAAAACTGCTCCTTATCTTTCCAAGGCTGCTCTGGGGTTGCATTTCCATTTCCTGAGAGGCACCCTGGTTGCTGAAAGACTAAAATGCCCTATAACCCCTTGTCACCTAGCTCTGCCATCTCTCCCCAAGTCCATCTATTCCCTACCCCACAACCCCCCACTGCAACCTCTAGAAGTTCCTCTGCTCCCCGCCCTCTGGCCTGCTTCCCGGGCCCCTCTGTAGGCCTGCCCCCCGGGGGCTGGGGGTGTAGGGACCATTGACTGATCCATTCCCACCAGCACAAGGAGGAACAGGGCTCTGTCAGTCTCCCCACTTTCCGCTGTCACCCCTCAGTCTGTTCTCAGCTCAGCAGGCAGAGGGGTCCTGTTACTAAAACATACACCAGAGCATCACTTCTCTACCCAAAACCCCATTGTGATCTCTCTTGCATTTCAGAGAAAAGCCCAAGTCCTTATGATGGCCTTCGAGGCCCTGGCCTGGCCTGCAACCTTGTTCGCCTTCCCTTCTGCAGTGCTCCTTGCTCACTCCTTGCAGCCACACTGACCCTGCAGATCTTCCAGCACCCCGGGCACACTCTAAACCCAGGGCCATGGCCCCTGCTCTTCCCTCTGCCTGAAACACTCCTCCCCAGAGCGCCGTTCAGCTCCCTTCTCCAGGTGTCCCCTCAGGTGTCACCTCTCCATGACGCCTTCTGCGGTGACTTCATTTAAAATTGCAACTGCCAACTGGCACCCCTTTCCCTCCCCAGATTTGTTTTTCTCCACAACATTCAATACCGTCTGACATACTATATATTTTACTTATTTGTCTGTCTCCCCTCACTGGAATTTAAGATATGTGAGAAGAGGGACTTTGACTAGCACATATTAGGTACTCAGTAAATATATTAACTGAATGGATGAATTGGGGGCCTTGCACATCCACGATGCCAAGGGTCTGTAATCTCCAAGACCTCGCCCAGTTGTGAACATTTGTGATATCACCAACCACTTCTACAGCACTTAAGAATCTGTAAAAACAAAACAAAACAAAAAAACAACTTTCATCTTCTCTCTTTGGATAAGCCTAAGGGGTTATACCCACTTATTTCCACCAAGAGCTAAGGATACAGAGATGCTGAAGCCTGGCACCTGTTCTCAAGACTCTTGTGAGTAAAGTAGGCCCAGAGAGGGGATGTGACTTGTCCAAGGTCACACAGCTGTGCGGCGGCAGCACAGGGAGCAGAAGCCAAGTCTCTGGACCCCCAGCCAAGGACTCTTTCCCCCACAGCACAGCAGCCTCTTCTATCTCCAGGACTATTTCCCTCCCTCTAGGAAGTAGAGTTGCGGGGAATGAGTAGGGACAAAGACAAGAACAGCATAGAGGGAAAAACAAATCCTCAGGGATTTATAGCTTCCTTGGCCTCCCTCATGGCTTGGGGCTGCAGTCCCAGGGAAGAAAGCCAGCTGGAAGGGTTGAGGGTGATAAATGAATTGGAGATTCAGGGGCTCCCAGGACAGAGCAGACTCTTCTGCGTGGTCAGAATCACTCAAGTGGGAAAGCATGAAATGGCACCATTAGGCAGAGAAGGCTGCGAGACCCTGCAGCAGCCTGCCCGTCCACCCAGCCACCTAGGTGGGAGTCCAGGGGCTCTGCCCGAGACTCCTGCTCCAGGCTTGCTGGGCCCACTGTCAAGGTCTGAGGAGGGAGGGCACTGGGAGACCACTGTGGGGGCGCACATGCAGGGGGAGGCACCGAGGAAAGTCTTTCTCACCTCCAGATTTCTTGGACCTCAGGCTTGGACTACATCCAACCCTCCTGGGGAGTTTGCTAGAATGCAGAGCCCCTGCCACTGTGCCCCATCCCTCAAAGCATTACTCAGGGAGTGGGATGTGCGGCCAAGGAATCTGCATTTTAGCAAGCACCTCAGTTTACTCTGAAGCAGGTGGTCAGTGGGCCGCACTCTGAAAAATGAGTTTCTGAGAAATTAGGAATGACTTGCTGGAGGAGGACAAATCCCAAGACCAGTTGTTGGAAGTAAAAGAAGCCTCCAAAGGCTCTGCTGACCTGGATGATGTCCTCTATCCGCTTCCAACAAAGGCTGACTCAGGGAGGCCAGGAGGAAACTGGAGGCAACCACTGGTTTAACAATCACCGCACTCACTACAGAGCTTGGGTGCTTTCAGGACATTACCTCACTTAATCTACCTGGGTGGAGGGTACTATTTTTTTGTCCCATGTCAGAGATCAGGCAAGTTCTTCTCAGAGAGTTAAGCAAGCTGCCCAAGGTCACACAGCAGGTCAGTATAAAGTTTCAAGCCAAAATGTGCCCAAGTTCAAGTCCCCTCTCTTCACGCTATTTCCCATGGGTGAGGTTGGGGGAGCCAAGTCTTCAGTGAGAGCTCAGGAAGGGGAGTCTCCAACGGCGGAAATTAGGCTGGAGGAGCAGGACGGCCTCAAAGCTAGGCAACCAGGTAGGCAGGAGAATCTGCACAGAGATTTTCTCCCCAAGCCTGCTGGCTGCCGTCCATCTGTCAGGGCTGGCCACTGGGCTTCTGTGACAGTCCCATGCCAAGGTGCCCAGGACTCTGCCCGTCCCTCTTGGAGTGGTGGGTGGGTAGTAAGGAGCCCCCTGCCCACCTCTGGGCTATAACTTCTTCTCCCCGCCCCTCAGCAAACTTCCCCCTACCCCCCAACCCGTGAATTTCCCAGCACCTCTAGAGCAAAACAAAGAAATGGCCTTGTGGTCATTGCCAGCTCTGCTGGACACTTCTCCTCTCCAGGACCAGGAGCGGCTGGGCAGGGGCCGGGGACGGGGCCGGGGCATGAGTAGGCGGGGCCAGGGCGAGGCGGTGGGTGTGGCCTGAGTCTTGGGGCAATCTGGAACTCAGCACGAGTCAACCGCCACTAGGGCCCTCTGCCAGGGCCGACAGTCCCTTTGACCCGCAATGGGTGGAGTGGGGTGTTGGGGAGCAGGTGATAACCTGGTTTACCTAATTTATCTTATTATTTTGTTCTCAGTCATGTAGGATCAAACCAAAAGAAGAGGTCTCTGAGGGCAGAAAACAGGACTGAGCGTGGGTATTAGGAAGGACGTTTGAGCAGAGTCTTGGGATACACCCAGACGGGGAGTGCAGGGGTTGAGGGACACCCCTTCCCCAGAGAGCCCTCTCATAATAAGCAGAGAACATCGGTCTGGAGACTCTATCTTCCCTTACCTCCAAAACCCCAGAGGTGCTCAGAGCTCAGCTGTAATATTTGGATATTGACTATAGGGAGACTCAACTGACAATAACCTGCATTGTAGGATGAAAACAGAGTTAGGCGCGAGGCAGAAGGCAGGGTGAGATGGCCTTGCACACACTCACACTCACAGAAGTTCTAGAATGTTCTGCATTTAGGGTCTTGCTCTGCCCATGGTCAGCTCATGTGGTAGCATCACATGCTCTTCGTATATGGATATGGATATGGAAAGATCTCCAAGAGAGTTCATTAGTCAAAAAACCAAAACCAATAGGCACAGGAACAGGCATCATGTCTATGTAAGAAGGGGAGAAATATATACATATGTTTACAGATTCATAGAATGGCTCTAGAAAGATGTATAAAGAATTGATAACAGCAGTAGTTACTACTGGAGAGGGGAGTTGGGAAAGGAGTGGCTGGCAAATATTTCACAGTTCACCCTTTTGTGTCTTTTTGAGTTTTGATTCACATGAATATATTTGCCTGTCCCCTCCCTTACCCCATAATACTTCAGAACCCAGGAGCTGGATTCTCAGCCTTGTAAAAATGTGAATTAACAAGCATGTTTGTGCAACTCACCCAGAATCGCCCACCTGCTCCAAGCTGGGAGAATGTTGTAGGGAGAACGCCTCCAGGACCTTCCCACTTGGGCCCTGAAGCCACCCAGGGGCCCTCACTCTGCTTCTCCCTTGCCCTAAAATGGGTCAGGAGCCCTGAGGCCCACTCTCTCCCACACTGGGCTTCGGAGCTCCCTGGGTGTCTTCCGAGGTGAGACTTACTTCAAAAGGGATCCTGACCCCTCCATCAAAGACAAGAAGATTTGATCCTCATCCATCACCCCCAAAACACATTTGCACAAATCACACACACACACCACCAACTGCTATCCCAAACCAATTAAATGTGATTTGGGGGCCATGCACTTCTGTGGATTATCCCACGCAGTGCTGGACTCAATTAATGCAGATAATGGAGAGCTGACTGCATACAACTGATTTCATCTTTTCCCACATTGTATTTGCAGGAGCCAAAGTAATTAGATGGAAGTGGGTTAACCAGCAAGATCCCTTTCACGGAAGCTAGCAGGCTAAAAAAGATCAATAAATTTATGTCTTTATGTTTTGCAACAATGCTCCAGTCCAGCATTTGGTCCTGGGAGGCAGAGGATAAAGTTTTAATGAATTAATTTTCTAGCTCATTTTGAAACTAAATTACCCATTTAAAAAAATTCCTTGGGTACATATATATAATGGGCCTGATAGACTTTCCCAGGTTACACAGAGGTAGAGACTATTCTTCACTGGCTCTGGGAAGCTGCTTTCCAATTCTCAGGGTCCCTGAGAGCTGGAAAGTCCTTCCCAATGTCTAACCCCAATCTCTTCTGCTGCAAGATAGTCATTTTCCTTCTCTTGCTTGTAGGTAGAGATCAGCACACAGTTCTGGGGTTCAGAATCTGATAGCCCTGGGCCAGTCTGTTAGCTCCTCTGAGCCGCAGCGTGAGCATCCCTAAGTGAGGGTTAGCCACCCCTGCTCTGCCCGCTTTAAGGGATCAAAGCAGAAGGCTCCTGTGTAAGGCCCTGTAAGCCATGAAGCACCATACACCTGCCAGGGATTATTTCTCTCTGAACTTAGACTCCAGGCATGTGTATTCTTAAATCACAGACAAATAAAATCCTAGACTGAGAGAGCTGCAGTCCAAAAGCCCTTGTTTGAAAATTGAAGAAACCGAAGCCCCCAAGGGGACATGACATCTCACATTACACAAATAAAACAGCAGAGCTGCATGAGTTGTCAATTCCTCCACTCTCTGCTTTCGGTCTGCTTTTTGCTGCCCCTCACTCAGCCCCAATCCCCTTCCACCCCTGCTGTCCTATTACTTCCATTTTCGTCTTTGGCTAACTCTTGCAGGGTGCAAGGGGGTGAGGCGGTGAGGGAGTGAGGACTGGTTAAGGAAAGATGGACACCCTGTGAGGCCAGGCCTGAAGAGGAAGGAATTCCTGAGGCCACTGTCTGGGTACAACCGAGACTACAAGAGGACTGCCGAGCACCGTCACCCCCAGTGGGAGAAGAGTGGAGCCCAGACCTCCTGGAGAAAGACTTCATACCGCAGCACCGCGCACTCCATTCGGCGGGGGGGGGTTGCAGAAGCTGCTGAGTCACAGCCCAGCTGCCTGCTCCAGGCTCCAGCTGCTGCCAGCCCTGGGGGGCCCCCTCTACCCACTTTCAACAGACTTGCTGTACTTTCTCCTCCTTCGAGGACTCAGAATCCTGGCCTCGGTCCAGAGCCCCCCACTCTTCAGCCTCTACAATGTCTCCCGACCTGCAGGCAACTCTCCTGGGTCAGAGGAAGGGGTCTCCCACTGGCCAGGGGTCAGGATGCTTGGTGGAACCCTGAATGGATGCTGGGGTGGGGATAGATGCAAGGTTGGGGTCCAGTAGGTCCCAGGCTGCCTGGTGTAGGTTAAGGTCAGTGTGGTGGGGGTGCACCAGTGGGACCCTAGCAGGTCTGTTCCCCAAAGCATCAGGGGGCCTTGGAAGACATGGGGTATGTGCTTGTTTTGAGTGTGAGAGCTGGGCCCCAGGGGGTGGATGGGGGCTTTGTTGTGGTTTCACCTCTCTAGGGCTCCAGAGAGGAGTGCTGGTTTCCATAGAGTGCATGGGGTACCTACAGACTAGGGAAGAGAAACTCTGTGGTTTGACAGTGATTAACTGACACTATCAATGGGATCACTGTAGACAGCGTGTGCAGCTCTGCCACATGTGAAACACCCAGTACTTTCCAACACAGTCCCCTGTTATCCTTCGTGCCAGATGCACATCTTCATTTTGAGCTAAAAACCATGAAAAATTGATGCATCTTCTTCCTGACTAAATGTTACAAGCTCTAAACACACTAGCTCTGCTAAGCTCTGCCCCACTAAGGGACTGGGTTTTGGTGGTTTGGGATAAAAGTGAATGCCTTTTAATGTGAGTTTGTGTGTTTGTTGCAGGTGGGGGGAGAGGGAAGAAGTGGCAGGAGTTACGACAGGATGACAGGTGCCCTCTATCACTTTGAGAAAAAAAGTTAGAGGCACCAGATGCCTCCCACCCACACTCCCACTTCCTCCTAGGGGCCGGCTTGGCAAGAACTCTTGGTGCCCCCTGCTGTCTGTCTAGGGGCTTGCAGTCTGCCCTCGGCGCTGTCTACATCCCCAGGCCCCTGAAACCCCCTCCCAACCTCACCCCCACCCAGCACACAGCTGGGCACCCCTGGCCCAGGCTGAGGGACCTCTAGACCCCAAGTCAATGCTCACAACCCGAGGCTGGAGGAAGAAGGAGGCTCCATGACCCAGGTAATGGTGCAGAACATCAGCAACCGTGGTGTTTGCTAGCGGCAGCACCGAGGGAGGGGCCCGGCTGAGACAGTCGACGGCCACCAGTGAAGGAACAAGGCGGGGGGGTGTGGGAAGGCTGTGCGTGATCGTGAATGTGAACTCTGGATGTGAACGTGTGTGTAAATAAGTGTATAAATACATGGGTGAGCCAGTGATATATGGCGAAGTTGGGGGAAGGGAGAAGCTCTAGGGAAGGGAGAACTTGTCCAGGAAGCCAAGGCGATATCCTGTGCTTGGATAATGAGGGGGACGGACTGTCAGCGAAGGTTGCCTTACAAAACCACAGGGCCCCAGGGTCGGGTCACCAGTCCCCACCCCCCTCCACAACATCAACATCCTCTCTCTGAGTCATGCAGGTGAGAGGAATTCTCCACGTGCAAAGGTAGCACCAGGTCTGGGCCCTGAACTGGGTGTCAGGAGAGCTTGTTTCTCTCCCTTTCTTTCTATCCCTCAGAAAGTGGCTTTGCATCCCCAGGGTAACCCCTCAGCCTTCGAGACATGCTCTTCTGAGACGCTTGAAGATTTTTAACCCTGAACACGTGCAGTGCAAGGATGGTGGGCAGGGATGAGAGCGTGGGCTTTAAAATAGCCAAGTTTGAGTTCATTTATCTGGGTATCATTTCCTCAACTACAAACAGAGGGTGGTGATGCCTGTCTCACAGGGCTGCTGGGAAGATGAAATAGGCGACACATGCTGACACAGAGAGGACACCCAATAAATAGTGGATTCCTTCCCTTGGTTCTCCTTCTGGCAGGGCTGGGCTGGGCTGATTCCATGCTGACCATTTGCAATTTGCACAAGGTCAGACCTTGTGTCCCCGGAATGCAGGCTGCGTTGCTAGCCAAGCCAGGGGTTCTGACCGCCAGCCCAGGCTCTGTCCAGGAGAACGAGGGCAGCTGCAGAGGGTGTGTGGCTGGGAAGTCGAAGGCCCAGAATTCTCCCCAGCTCTGTACGTTCCTCTCGTGGAGGCTGTGTCACTTCTGTCTGGTGTCAAAGTTACTCGTGTAAGCGGCTCATCTCCCTGTGGATAGTGAGGGCTACCAGGGGGGCCGTGAGGCTTGTTTATTTCTGCCTTTCCTGCCAGGTCCCACCGCCCCTGCCCCAAAGGAGCCGCCTGGCTCCTGGGCCTAGAAACAGGTAACTGAGAAGATGGTGGCACACCCTCCCCTCAAGCAACCTGCATCTCATTGAGCTCTCCATTTCCAAGGGGAGAGAGACCCCAAGCTTGAGGCTCACCCAGCAAAGTCACACCCTCACCCCCTGGGCCCTGCATGGTCATCGGCCAGGGGTGGGTGGGCAGGCCTGCTGCCTTGGCATGCTCAACAAGAGGGGGAAAAATGAGAGCCTCCTGGCAGAAAGGAGTCCAATGCAGCTCCCACCCTCCAGAGAGTTCCCTAATTAATGAGGGGTGGGGCAGAACTTTTCTACCTTAACCAACCTTGAAAATAACCTCTGGCTTGTTTAGCTTTTTAAAAATCAACTCTTTCATCTGATCCTCACTTTCATGTATTCCCCCAAGTCCCATGCCATGCCAGACTCTGTACTAAGTGCTGGGAATATGAGATGAATAAAAGTCAACCCGTCCTCAAGGGCTCACCGGGGGAAACAAACAAAGCTCAGGCCTCTGAGGAAGGGGAGCCAATGCGATTCTCATCACTTGACACGGAGAAAACTGAGATCGACTTGCCCAAGGCCTCACTGCAAACTTGAACCCTGACTTCCTAGCACCCAGCCCAGAGATCTTTTCTTCCCAACCAACAGCTGCAGCTTCTCCAAAACTTGAGGAAAATAGGTTTAATGGGGTGAGGTGAGGGGATATCATGAATGTGCTGGACCCAGAAGGAGCTGGGAGAAGGAAGGAAACATTCCCAGATGTCCTCCTAAGTGCTGGACACTGCATTTCATTTCATCCTCAGCCCTGTGAGGTAGGTACTATTATACCCATTTTATGGATGAAGAAACTGAGGCTAAGCAGGGTATGAAAGAGGTTGCTCACTCATATTGAGTGCAATTCCCCCTTCTCGAGAGGATGGAAAGACCTGCTCTACAAGCAGCAGAGTATTTACCCCTGGGCCAAGCCAGAAGACATTCAGCTGAGGAGTATGCAGTCTGGTCCCCCACTTCCAGGAGCCTCTCCTTTCCCCCAGACCCTGGGCAGGACCTGGGGAGAGAAATGTGCCATTCGTTCTTCAGACAGAGATGCCCGCTACTGCCAACACCTCTGACAGCTTGTGGTCTCCAGAAACTAAAGTGGATCATGCAAGTCCCAAGGGCACAATTACGTTCCCCTAAGAGGCCGATTTTAACTTTCTCTTGCCTGACCTAGGGCCAGAGCAGAGATGGGAAATAGCGGCTGGAGAGGGATAAACCATGGCCTCAAAATGTCAACAGGCTGGAGGATGGGAGGGATGGGGGAAAATTCCAAATTGGAAAATCCCAACTTGGAATTATACATGGACCCAAATCCAGGAGACAGCTCCATGGAGGAAAAGGGGCCCAGCAGAAACACCAGGCAGAGCAATGTGGGGTGAATTGGGACCGGGACTCTGGGTCAGATGAACAGACTGGGCTCAGGCCTAGCTCCTCCACTTATAAGCCACATGACCTTGGGTAGGTTGCGTGATCTTTCTGGGCCTCTGTTCTCCGTCTGTAACATGGGAATGCAAACAGTACCTGCCTCAGAGGGTTTTGAGGCTTAGGAACAATGTATGTAGGGTATCATATATGCCCATATCCCATTTTCAATCAGGGCTGGGAATAGGACTGCGAGCAGCACACAGGTATGGCTCCAGTGGGGATGGGCAGGATGGGCCTCTCTGCAAACTACCCTTTTATGGCCCCTTTTTTACTTACTAGGAGAATTCTAGCCCCTGCACAGGCAGCCTCTCTTACAGCATCTTCCTCCCATCCATACCCTCAGCTCCAGCCAAGCCAGCCATCTTTGAGGGCCAAGTCCTCTCTTCTGAGCTGTTAGGCAATCCTTGGCTTCTCCCCTGCCTCTGTGTCCAAATACTGCCCAACCTTTACCCCCACCTCCAGGCTGCCCTCCCAGATACTCTTGCTGTTCATTTCTCAGCATCTTCCTGTTTCTTGGACGGTGGCTACTATACCTCAACTTTGGTTGCTCAGATTTTCAAGTTCTTATATGTAGCTGTCTGACTGCATCTCCCCACCTCCCACAGAAGTTACCAGAGTCTGGACATCCTTCCTCTAATATCCACCCCCATCCTACAGATGACAAAACTGAAATGCGTAGAGATGAGTTTGCTTGTCCAGATTCCCCAAGCTGAAGTCTAATTGTGCCAGTGGGGCACCCAAGTGGGGATGTCGGTGGCAGCTGGGGGGGCAGGTATGCGGGTCTGTTGGGGCTGGGGCTCTGGAGTCATCAGTAAGAGGGAGTGGGGGGATGGACATGTCACCTGGAGAGAGCCAGAGATGGGCTTTAGAGGATTCATGGGGAAAAAGGAAATATAAGGGAGACTGAAGAATGGCCGGGGATAGGAGGAAAACCCAGTAGAAGAGAAAGCTAATCTATGGTGATAGAGTTCAGACGAGTGGTCATGTTTGAAGGGTGACAGTGACCAAGAGGGGATGCAGGGAGCCTTCTGGGAAGTTTCTTAGGTGTTTAGGCAGGTGTTTATACCAATATGTCATGCACTTTACTGAATGTAATTTATAAGTTAATAATAATAATAAAGCAGTGTGCAGCTGAGAAAGAGCCATGGCTGACCGGGTGATCAACAGCTCCAGCCCTGGCCCCCTCGCATTTTGGCTGGCAGGAAGAGCTGAGCCACATGCTGGAGTGGGACAGGACATGGGCCCTTCCAGGGGCCGTGCACCCAGTCGCTAACCTGCTTCCCTGGTGATGCACCGGTGCTCCGGATGAGGGAAGAAAGGGCCAGGGAGCACCACTCTGGGAGGCTTCCTGGAAGGGGAGCACTCAGCCAAGGTTTTAGGGGAGACGGGAATGGGCTCCCAAGGGGGCTGGCCAGCTCCAGGCAAGAGACAGATCTGTCAGGGATGGTCTGGGTAAGTGTCTGACAACGACAAGGAAAATTGGGACCACTCCCAGCTACCGCTTCAGCAGCAGTCTCCCTGGAAGTGCAGGGATGATAAGGTGAGTGCCCCCGGCTTGTCTGCTGGGACCCCCCGCCCCGACTCTTACCTGGGCCAGGAGAGCCTCCTTGGGCCAAGACACCAGAGGCTTCAACGTTTTCTCTATCTAGTGCTGAGGCATCGTTCTACATCCACCACAGTGCAGCAAACACTGCAGAAGGCCCCTGCCCCCCCAACCCTGGCTAGGAGTAAAACACACAGAGCTCCCACCTCCCTGCCCTGGGCCAGAGGAGTGGGGAAAGGAGGTGAACAGAGGAGCGTCCCCATCATGCTGCCCCCAGTGACCTCGTGCCCTACAGAGGCCAGCCCCCCATGTCATTTCGGGAAGGTCTAAACAACGTGTTTTACTGCCAACGAAACTAAGAGCCAGAGGGAGCAAGTGACTTGCCCAGCGTCACAGTTAGAAGGCAGGGCCTGACTCCCCGTCCAGTGCTCCTCCAAGCGGCAAAATCCTCAGGGTGGGTGTGGCGCGTGCATCAGGGCTCTCTGGAGTCAGGGGTTTCAGCCTCCTGTCAGATGATCCCTGGTGGAATCCGTAACTATAACTTGTCTGGCTTTGATCAGACCCCACGTCCCTGTGGCTGGTGACACGCAGGCATTTAATCCTTTCCACACCTGGAGCTGGTCTGTTTTATGTTTCTTACTTTCTGTCACATGTTTGAGCACCTCACCCACTTGAAGCAGGAAAGACTTCAGGCATCTAACCTCAGTTTTCTCTAAAGGCCCTCCTGGCTCTTCTTGGCAGCCCCACTCTCCGGACAGAGAGAGGATCTCGCCACATCTCCAGGTCAGAGGTGCCTCTGCCCAAGACACCGGGCTGTGGTTGCTCATGATGGGTGACCTGAGTTCCTTCTGTCCCCTCTCCTCTTCCAGGACCTGGGAGGGTTGCAGGCAGAAGAAGGGGTTCCCTGCTTCAGTGGCATGGGAGAGTAGACAGGCTCAAAGTGAGGGAGAACTTTCACAGTCAGCAACATTCAGCAATGGGATGGCAGTCTCGTGAGGTAATGAGCACCCTGTCCTTGGGGGTATTTGAGCTGAGGTTAGACCACTTCTGGGAGGGATCTCATAGATGGGACTCAGGTAGAAGATGCAGTGTTGGCCTACATGAATTTCAAGGTCCCCTTTCCAAGCCGAAGGATCTCTAAATCTGACATCTCCATCCCACCCCTTGCTGCCAAATGGCCTTATTCACCTTAGCCCTGCCAGCCCTCCAGGCAGTTTGTCTTCAAGGAGCTCATGGATTCTCTTTACAATATCAGTCCTCTTGCAGGAATGGATTGGGAGTGGGGGGAGGGGTATGATGGGGAAAATAAGAAAAATAAGGCAGTGGGTGGCAGCGGGAGAAGCGACCAGTTCCTGAGGGGCTGGAATCCACGGTGTTCCCACCTCCAGGCAAACTAGGGGACACACTGCAGGGCGGGGTCTCAGCAAGCTGAAAGGGAACAAGCTCTGGCCTCCTGATTGAGGGTGGGGGGTGGGAAGCTGCCGAGTGAAAAGCAAGCCCAGCCTAGCTCACTCTCTCAGGTTCATTAGAGAAAAAGGTGACTGTTGAAGATGTGTCAGGGCAGGCAGCTCATTAAGCCCACAGAGCTTAAAAATAGAGGCACGCAGGCATTGGGGGTGGGGGGTGGGGGGGAGCCTGGGCACTAAAGTTCCAGATCATCATTCCAGATAGAAGAACAGCAACCTCTGGAGAGAATGAAGCCATACACAGTGGAAGGACGGCTGCAGAGCCTCTGCCCAATCTCCCTGTGTAAGCTGGGAGCACAAGCTTACTGCAAATGTCAGGCCCCAATTGGCAAATGAGACTGAGGCTCAGAGGAGGCTGCTCACAGGCATTACCGGACAAGCACCCCTGAGCCCGGCACAGGGGTAAGAAGAGATAAGATACAGTGATGTAGTTAGTGCCTGTCCTGGAGGGAGTCAGAGGCTACCTGCCCAGACTCCACCTGGTTTCCCTGGTTCTGGGCACTCCTTCCAAAGCCTTTCTATAGACCTTTCTTATTGGTCTAGAGAGCCTTCTCTCAAGTCCTTCCACTGCCACTGACCAACGGGGTGACCTTGGAGAAGTTGCTTCCCTGACCTGGGCTTGTTTCCTCTTCCATAAAATGGAGTCACTCCTGACTCCACTACCTTCGTTCTAGGGTTCTCAGGAAGATGACATTAGCTGTCCTGTTACGTGCTTAGCAGACTACCTAGAATACAGGAGGAGCTTTGACTGGCAGGTACCGAGAAGTGGGAAATATAGAGTAAAGGGAGGGCCAAGGAAAAGGTTACGGGACCCAGGGGAGCCGGACGGAAGATGCAGGGTGGCTGTGGCTGCCTTGCTCAGCATCGCCAGATTGGGTTTGGAAAATGCAATTACGGCATTCACTGGTGGATGAGGCAAAGTGGACCGGGGGATCATGGGCTAAGGGAAGCACTGACTCAACTACTGACCGGATTCAGTCAACTGACCCACCGTGTGCTGAGCACTTCCCCATAAATGATCTGAAACCAGGAACTAGGGCCAAGCATCAGAAGCTGGCTGGGTAGTTAACTGGATAAGGGCTGGAGTGGACTCAAAGAAAGCAGGACTCCAGAGGTACAGGGGTTGAGAAGGGAAACAAAGAGTGAGTGGAGGGATAAGCAGGTGAAATGGTTCTTTCCTGACTTGGTTCACAGGAGAAAGTCTCCAGCCCAGTGTTTGACCTGTGACAGTGGCTCCAAGAATGGAAAGGGGGGTTATGGTTGGTGCACCCCTCCTCTCTACCTGTACCCCACTCAGCCCCAGCCTGGCCTGTTAGTACAAGCAGTGACCCGAGGCCCCGGACACCCACCTCAGGCTCAGCCCCCTGGAGGGCTCAGGCTGTGGGGAGAAAGCAAGAACTACGTAGGAGGGAAGAGCTGGGAGGAATTATTCCAGACCTTTATGAATGACAGGGAAACCAAGACCCAACAGAAAAAAAATTATTTTCCCAAGGTCATTCACTATCCAAGTCAACAAGACAGCCAGAGCTAGACTCCAGGACTCTCCACTACACCACACTCCTCCCCGCCCCCACCCAACCCTGAGTCTTAAGTTGTCCCTGCGTCTTAGGTGCCATGTTGGAAGCTTTATATACTGGGGAACCAGTGAGGCTCAAACAACAAATTCCCTAAAGCCACACAGCCAGTCAGTAAGAGAAATGCAGGGTATTGGGCCTTCCTTTTTCTTTTCCTGCTCCCAGGATTCAACATTTTTCATCTATGCCACAGGCCAGGCAGTGGGCTGGGAGCACTCTCATACCTTATCTTGTTTACACCCCACATATGGGAGCAGGGTGGTAGAAGAGCTAAAAGTCAGACTGCCAGGGTCCAACTCCTGGCTCTCTTAGCCAAGCCTACTTGGACAAGTTATTGGCTATCTCTGAGCCCCAGTTTCCTCATTCTGTAAATTGAGGATAATGACAGTACCAACCTCATAAAGTTTTGTGATAATTAAAAGGGACAACCTATGTAAAATACTTACAACCAGGTCTAATATAAACCTCTGCAATGGAAGTAGCATCAGATCCAATTTAGAGATGTGGGAGATGAGGTTGGAGAGATTCAGCAACTTGCCCAAGGTCACATGGCTAGTAGGTTGCAGGGTGTGATTTTGGACATTGTTTGGTTGGACTCCCAAGTCCAGGACTCTTTCCTGCAGCTTCTCCAAATGACTTACTCCAGCCCAGATTCATGGAAACAAGATCTATCCTTAAACATCTCAGGCAAAGCTTCCATTCCCTTCCCTTCAGGAAGTTCTCCCTGTCATCTAATTCAAAACCTTCCAATTTCCAGAGGGGAGATGTTCAGGAGGATTTGAGGTGAGGGCCAAGGTCAAGCACCAGAACAGAGCCCCACATTTCTAACCAATGCTCCACACTTTCTATAGGAAGCCCGGGCAATGGGGCAGAGGAAATATAATAGACTACACTTCATGAGCTCATGGCTGACGTTGGGGGTACCCTTAGTCAAGCAACCTCATCTCTGGAGCTTCTGGTAAAATGATAATCAGGAAGAGGCTCTGAAGTGGGCTCCAGAGGAAGACATTATCAAGAGCCAGAATAACTCTGAAGTAAATTCCCTCCCCTCTCCATTACTGCCACTCACCCTGGATGACCAGCTAGGTGGGTTTTGGGGCCATGGGCATCATTAAGTTGCTGACTTAAGTATCTGCAGCCTGGTCATTCCTGTGGTCCTTGGCAGAACCTTGGGGACAACACGTGAGGCCCCTGGCCTAATCATCACCCCAAAACTGTCAACAAATTGGGTTGGCTGCACCTCCCACCCTGAGAAAGAAGCAAGTAAAGGAGGATGACAAAGGGTTGTCAGCTGGTCTCCTCTGGCAGGAAAGGTGCTTAACGTGACATTGAATCAATGCTTGTGTGTCTGGGCAGCTCCCTGCACTGCCGGGAGCCTGGCCATGTGTGGTAGGAGGGAAGGGGCTCCGCTCCTGCTTTTGACATCCCAGGGAAGGCTTCACCTCAGTCTGCCTGAGGGCCCCAGGCCAGGGTACCTCAGCTTGAAGGAGAGTTTCACCCATTCTTCTTCTCTCTGCTTGTACAACATGGACCATGTCCCAAAACATTCCTGCTCCTCTTGCTAAGGAGCATTCAGAGACACAAAGCCACCATCCCTTCTCCTGGCAAATGAGGAAGAGCAGAAACTGAGGGTCCAGGCTCAGTCCCAGGCCACAGAGTCCGAGTGGGCCTCATTGCGGGAGAAGCTCACTGGGTTTGGTGCTGTTCCGTTTACTAAAGCTGCCATTTTGCAAAATGCCAGAAATGCATTGGCTTTTATGAAGGGGGTTTATTAGGTTACAAATTTACAGTTCTAAGGCCATAAAAATGTCCAAACTAAGGCATCAACAAGAGGATACCTTCACTGAAGAAAGACCGATGGCGTCCGGAACATCTCTATCAGCTGGGAAGGCACAAAGCTGGTATCTGCTGGTCCTTTGCTCCCAGGTTCTGGTTTCAAAATGGCTTTCTCCAAAATGTCTCTGGGCTTCTGTTTCTCTTAGCTTCTCTCTTTCAGCTCCTGTGCATCCTTGCTTGTTTTCCCAGGCGTTTCTCTCTAAGCATTTGGGGGTCCTCTCTTAGCTTCTCTGGGGCAAATCTGGGCTTCATCTCTTAGCTTAGCATCTCCAAGCATCTGTCTCAGCTTCTCTGAGCTCCTTCTCTCTGTGAGCTCTCTTAAAGGACTCCAGTAAACTAATCAAGACCCACCCTGAATGAGTGGAGGCACACCTCTATGGAAATAATTTAATCAAAAGGTCTCACCCACAGTTGGGTGGGTCACATCTCCATGGAAAACAGCCTAATCAAAAGATCCCACCCATAGTAAGTCTGCCCCCACAAGATCACATTAAAGGACACAGTCTTTCCTGGGGTACATAACAGTTTCAAACTGGCACAGGTGCCACTTTAGGAAGCCCGACAGGCCAGGGCCTCTGCCAGGAAGCCTGCGTGTGTCACCAAGCTGAGACAGAGAGGCCAACCATGCATGCCCTAGACCCCACCATCCTTTCCATTTGATCCCGAGACACCTTGGAGAAGTGTGGAAGACAGGCATCCTTTCCTGCATTTTCAAATGGGGACAATGACAGTCCAGACATGGAAAGAAACAGCTTGCCCCAGGCCATGGGGTGGGGGATAAAATCACTGGATTCTACATCCTTCTAATCAAATCCAATCACTGATGCCTCGCCATCCCCAGCTGCAGGGCTATGGTTTTTTTAATCTACAAAAGGTCTCTTTCAGTTTTAAGAAACACCATAATAACGATAGCTAACTCTTGATAGCACTTACCATGTGCTGTACTTACTGTGCTCAGCGCTTTATGTATATTAATATATTAAGCCCTCATATCAACCCTTTGGCATATAAATTATTTTACTTCCATTTACAGATGAGGAAACTGAGGTACTGAGTGCTAAAGTAACTTGGCCAAAGTTCCACAGCTAAAAATCTAGAAGAGCTGGGATCTGAGCCCGGGAACCTGGCCCCAGCATTTGTGCCCCTGACCATTGTGCAACATGGCTGAGCACCTGCCAAGTCAGGATCTGCACAATCCAAATCCCATCAGAGATGGGCTGGGGTCCCATGGCAGCCTCAAGGGGTTTGGTCACGATGGAGAGCAGATGCAGGAAGTCCCCTTAAATCCGAGCTGGGCTGTGCTCCTGCCTGGGACCATGTGCTTGAGGGGTAGGCATGGGGACAGGCTGCAATCTGTCTCTGCGCAGCCGGCTGCCCTCAAGTCCCAGCCCCTGGCCAAGCAGTGGGGAGCAGGTTGAAGGCAGGCTCCGGAGCTGGCAGCCTGGGCCTGCCCCGCTGGGAGCAGCAGCTTCGAGAGACTCGCCTGCCGGAGCGGCTCGTAGATGCTGCACTATCTCCTCTGGCGGGAGGGCTGGCCAGTCTCGAGGGCTCACCTTCTCCTTTCTCCCTCCGTCCTTCTCTCAGTCACACAGCCTGAGCTTCCCCAAGCCCATAGTGGGGGCAAAGCTGAGAGTTTGGAAGGTCATTCTGGCTAACTGGTCTCTAGGGACAGCTGGTCCTACTGACAAATGGGACCAAGTATAGACTTGAGCGGCAGCACTGACCTCCAGGAATGTCACTGTGGCCCCTTTGGCAGCAGATATCAAAGCTGGCGCACTACCAAAAGAGGAAGGAGCTCACCGGATCAGCACCACGGCTTCCCACCTATCAGACTCACCAAGAGCTGGTGATTCCCACCTTAGGAAGTTCTTCCTTGTACCTCACTTGAGTCTTTCCTGCTGCAGTACAGCCTCATTATCTCATACAAAAACCGCTTCTGCTTCCAAATGTTCCTTTTGTTAAATGGCTAAGATGTGATTCCACGACCAACAGCAATCACAATAAACCATTAAAGCAGCCAGCAGCTGCCATGGGTTCAAGAATCTCATTTGAGTTCAAGAAAGTCTGTGGGCGTTGCACCCCCCAGTCCCTTCCCGACCTTGGGACACAGGTAACAGGATGCAAAGGAGAAAAATAGAAGGATAACAAAACAAAGGCAGAAAAAAAAAAACTATTCACAGCCTCTCTTGACCTGCCGAGGACTTTTTCCACATCTTTCCCTCAGCTTGGGGACCCAGATAAGGAAGCGAGCCTTTCTCGCAGCTTCTGTACAGCTTTGCCTGAGCCTCACTCAATGGACCATCAGCTCCAAACAGTAAAGGAAATTTATTAGGGATGGGGCTGCTGAGAGGATGGTGCAAGCAAATGGGGCCGAAGTCTCCGAGATACAAAGGGTTATTTAATGCGGGAAATGCCAAGGCCCGTTTAGAAGTCTAGTGCTCACACCCGAGGCTCTATACTCTGCTCCCTTCTTTTCAGAATCACTCTCCCCGCCCTCCCGCACCCCACCCCACCCGAAGTCAGACTTATTTCCTGTCCTGAGGCCACTGGGCAAATATTGACTTTCTTTCACTCAGCATTGCGGATGGAACCGAGACCAATGGGGCTGCTATTGTCTCCTTCCTCTCAGAGGGCAAGGCAGGCTGTCAGCCGAACAGCTCAGAGCAGAGGCCGCTGCAGATGGCCACGAAAGAAAAGCCTGGTCTTGGAAGTAACAGTTCTGTCTTTCTGTGTTTGATTTTGCCTTTCTGTCCTCCCTCCGTTTCCCAAACCCAATAAAGCCTGTTCTTTCACATTTTGCTTGTCCTGCTGATGTGGCTGCCTGACCCGAGGGAAGCAGCCTGGCATGGCTGGTATAACTGGAAAGCACTGGCCTGGGAGTTCAAGCCCCAGCTCTGATACTGGGTAACCTTTTGCTAGTCCTTTAATTTTTTTGGACCTCAGTGTTTCAATCTGAAAAGTGGGGGTGTTGTTTCCTTGATCTTGATATCTAGGTTAGGAAGTTCCTTCCTATCAAGGACCAATGTCCTTTCTGCTGCAATCAAGGCATTTTACCTTGTGCTCTGATTTTAGAAGGGGTGAAAAATAACTGCTCGGGGCTTAATGGGGAGAATGGAAAAGAGCACTGGACTGAGGGTCCACAAGTGCAAATACAACTTCATCTCTGCTGCTAACAAGCTGTGTGATACTGGGCAAGGTGCTCCCTCTCTCTGAGCCTTGCTTTCCCAATAATTAAAATCAGAGGACTGGATGAGGTGGTCCCTAAGGCCCCTTCTGGAGCCTCATTCTGGGGTTGCATTCAGCTGACACACCTCTGCAATGTCTCAGCTCCTTCCGCCTTTTCTTCAAGACCTCATTCCTCTTGACTGACCTTGAAAAGAAGGATGTCACACTTCAGAGCTGTATTCCCTCATCACCAAGAGCCTTTTGTTAGCCTCCAAGCTTCTCTGCAACAGACAGACTCAAGCAGCCTGCAGCTCCCTAGGGCTGGAGGTTCAGCTCTCCCCTCTGCAGACCCTGTGATAAGGACCAGTGCATACAAACTCCTGAAACTTGCAGCCACAGGAATTAGGGCATTTTCTCAAGAAACCTGTGCATGGTGACAACTGCAGTGTTTTGAGCTCTGCCCCTACCTTTGCTCTAGCCTTCCTGGTATAGTACCAAATAGCACACTAGGAAATCACACATTTCAGGAGTTTTATATAAATTATTTCAACATAAATCCCATAAGAGCCCTAAGAAGTAGGTAATATTTTTACAGGTGAGGTAACAGGTTCAGAGAGGTTAAGTGATTTCTCTCTTTAACCGTCAGCGCCCAGCCTGAGAAGAGTGTCGTCGCCTTTCCCGGGGCTGAGTCATGTGGTGGGAACTGAGTGCCCACATGACTCCTGTGAACCTCCCACCCTTCCCCCAGCCTCAGCAAGGGCAGAGACAACAGGGACATGGACCACCAGGGTGGAAGCACCTTCAATTCATCAAAACCCAGCTTTCACTAAGCAAATGAGGAAACTGAGGCCCAGAGGGGGTTGCGGCTTCTCTAAGGTCACACAGTGAGTCTCGGGCAAACCTGGGTCCTGGTCCTCCCACTTCCCTAGCCTCGCCACCAGCATGCCCCATCTCATCTGGCTCTGGGATCCGGGGCGTCCCCCAGAGGCTGAGCTGGTCCCTTTGCATTACCTTCCGCCCTGGCCCTGGTGCAGATGTGCCTCCGGCCACTCACTGCAGGGACATCCAGTTTCACCCCTCTCTGGACCTCAGTTGATTTATTCCTAGAAGTCCAAGTGGGATTCGGGGAGTGGAGTAAAAGGCCTTTATTGTTATTTTTAACAATAACCAACACTTGAGCACTTTAGGTGGGCTCAGGCATTAGACTAAACATTTTGCAGGGGTTTCTTATTTAATCCTCACACTGACCCCAAAATACCACCCCTGTTATCATTGCTTTATGACCACTGGATTAACTGAAGCTCAAAGATGTAAAGTAACTTGTTCAAGGTTGCACAGCCAATTATCAGTAGAGCCAGGGGCTCCTGAGGACTCAGGCATATTCAGAGCCTTGAAAATGGCCCCATTAATATGAAAATTTTTGCCTCAAGTTGTCTCCATGGGGGTGGAGGGGGCAGTACATTGGGCATTCCTCTGGACCCCACCTAGAGACCACCTGCCCCATCAACGAGCTAAGCCCACTTCCTGCTACTCAGACCTGGAATTCCAGTCACAGGCCTGCAGGGTTGGAAGGGCCCTGGGAAGTTATCTAGTTCAACTCTCTCAATTTCCAGGTTAAGGAAAGCAAAAGTGGGCTTGCCCAAGGTCACACAAGGTCACATATAATGGAGGCAGAGGCTGGAATTAAACTCAGGTTCCTGTCTTAAACCAGGACTCTCTCCAAGACACAGTGAGGAACTATTGATTCATTTCTTCTGAAGACTGAACTGGAGATCACCCCAAGGAGTCAGAGTTAGAGCTAAGAAAGAACTTTCTGATGACAAGGGCTGGCACTGCACACAGGGGTGCTAAGGGCTGCTGTAGTGGAGATCTTTTAGAAACAGAGAGGAATCCTTCAGATCATCCTTGTAGATGCAGCCCTGCCTGGAGATGGGTGGACAGACAGCATGACCTTGGGAGGTGCTTGACATTCCCCTTTAACTCCTGGGCTGGCTCACCAGGGTCCTCTTTGTCACTGGGAACCTTTCCCCAGGGAAGGCTCTGCTCCCCTGCAAAGAGGATGTGTAGTGCTCCAAAGCAAACCATTTTCCCCATGGGGCAGGAGAGTCTGAGAGTTGGAGGGAGGAGGGTGAGCAGGCCAAGGGTCTCATAGCCCTGCTGCCTTTTCTGGGGTGGGAGTGGGAGGAGGGCGACAGTCTCCCCAGAGGCTAGGTCACAGAAGGAATGCTGCTAGGGAGGCTGCACCCCACCCCCATCCATTCAGTCGGCCTCACCTGCAGCACTGGGGCTAGCAGGTGTCGCAGCTGGGAGAGACTTCAGATACCATAAGCTCCAAACCCCCATTTTCCAAGCGAAGATACTGAGGCCCGGAGGGGTAAGTGATTTGTGCAAGGTCGTAGGACGGGTCAGAATCCAAGCTTCCTGACTCCCCGTGGGGCGCTGTATTCACAGCGCCACACTGCCACCCTCCCCTTCCTCCCCCGGAGGAGAGCTCTGAGCTCAGCGCAGAGGCCAGGAGTGAAAAGCGCAGGATTCCCAGGGGAAGAGCTCAGGGCAGGCGCGCTGGTGACGCGTTCGCCATCCTACCCCCAACCTCGTCCCCATTCCCGTCTTGGGCACTACGCGCCTCCATCATACTGAGGTTCAGAGAGGTGCAGCAGCTTGTCCAAGGTCACAAAGCCAATTGAGTAAAATATGCGCTCTACTGCCCAGCTGCCCCTTCCCCACTTCCATCCCACCTCGGTCGCTCCAAGCTCTGCCGCTTCCCAGGACCTTGGGACCTTGCTTCCCCCAATGCGCAAAGCCGCGGCGCTTACTGGAGTATGGAAAAGTTCCGGCGAGAACAAGGGACGGAAGACAAGGCGGCTCAGGGCAGCTCAGCTCAGCCCAGCCCACTCCTGCCCAACCCTGGCCAGCCTAGCCCCATACCGCTACGGCGGGGCGAGGGGCGCGGAAGGGGAGCGGGCCCGAGCGCCGCCAGTGCCCCCAGCGCGCCCTACTCTGCGCCAGGGGGCTCCCGAGTCCGCGTGCAGGAGGCCCTTCAACACATACTGCGGCTGGGGCAGGTGGGGTCCCAGGCGCTCCGCACCCACTTCTTCCCGCACACCCACTTCATCCATCCTCCCCCGCGCCCGTCCCTGGGTTTCTCCAGTCCCAGCGCGGATGCACAGCAGCCTCTCTCGCCTTCTCCCCGCGCGGGTCCCAGGCTCCCATCGAGGAGAAAGCGGTCGAAAGCTAGGGTTCCCAAGATAATTCAGCTCACCTCCCTTGGGACTAACCGAGTCATTCCAAAGCAAGTAGATTTCCGGACCCCAGTCTCCCGCCACGGGCTCAGTCCTGCACTTAGTTTATTAGATTGGGAGCGCCTAGCCCAGAAAGTCGATTGTCCCAGTTTGGCGACCCCGCATCTGCCCGCGCCCCAGACCCTCGGCGTGGCCGCTGGTGTTCAGGGCACAGCTTTGCTCGGAACCACGGGCTGCCCTCGCTGGGTGCCCCCGCCCGGGGTTCCCTCTTACCCGGGGGCGTTTCGGGCGCAGCGCGGCCTGAGCGCGTGGAGAGGGCGGAGGGCGGGGGCCGTCGGGGTCCCGAAGTCGAGGTCCCCTCTTCCCACTTCCCGGCCGGCCGGGCCGCTGCGGCTCTCCTCCCGCCCGCCGGATCCCTCGCTCGCCGGCTCGCTCGCTCGCTCGCTCACTCTCGCTCTCTCGCTCGCTCTCTGCAGTAGTAACAACCTGATCCCGCGTCCCCCGCCCGCCAATTGAGATGCTCCTCACATCCGCCTGCACACCGCGCGTGCTGGCCCCCCGGAGGGCGATCCCCGCTCACCGCGACGCAAGGCCCCCACCCCAGGCAATCCCCGCCTCTGAGAGGCCGCCAACACGTCCCCTCTTTCCCCAGTTGGGGAGGGAGGGCCGTTAGGGGAAGGGGAGGTGTGCGCAAGAGGGAAGTGGGGTGGGGGAAAGGCGGTTCAACCTGGCGCAGCCTAGGAGAAGTTTGGGGTGGGCGGGGCCGGTCTCGCGCCCCGGGGCCCTGCGGGGCACCCACGGCCCTGCGGAGGAGTCCCCGCCCGCTCGGTGCCCTCCTGCGACACTCCCCACCCCACCCCCGCCACCCGCGGGCTTTAAGGGCCTCTCCAATGCGGGGATTGGCTGGGGAAGGGGTCCGCGGGGAGCGGGACCACTCCTCTGTCGGGAACTGGCGAGCGGGTGGGAGGGAGCAGATTTGCTTCAGGAGATACGGATGAAGGTTTTTCTGAGTCTAGAAAGAAAAGAAAAGGGAGGGAGAAGAGGAGAGATGGAGACAAAGGCGGCCACTGGAGAAGGGAGGTGGGGGTGTTGAGCCCAGAGAGCTCCCACAGCCCGCAGCCCCCAGCGTCGGTCCCGGGAGAATGGAGTCGGATTGGTGCCCGGGGAGGGGAGGAGGGGTCCCTGGGGAGAGAGGAGAGGCAGTGTCCGGGCTCCTGTGTAGGAAACCCCTAAAGGATCTCTCTATGAGGACGCCAGCAC
Source organism: Choloepus didactylus (assembly GCF_015220235.1). NCBI lineage: Eukaryota > Metazoa > Chordata > Mammalia > Pilosa > Megalonychidae > Choloepus > Choloepus didactylus. The sequence continues at coordinate 58,044,465 of NC_051308.1, read as the reverse complement.
CTCCCCCCAGCCACAACTCTGCTTTCTCCCTCTTGGGGAAGGCAAGGCCTAACTAAATCCACCCTGAAAACAGGGAGGGCCAGGCACTTCCCATACAAGGCCAGAAGGGGATAGGAAGGACTGTGAAACTCAGTCTCCCTCCTGTCCTTCAGTCTCCTGCTTGTGTCCCATCCCAAATCCCCCACATTCACACCACTAAGACATCAAGACTCAGGTGGAATTTCTGCTGGTGTCAGGCCTGACCTCCCCAGACCCACCCAGGCCTGCCCTCACCCCCTCAGCTTCCCTTCACCTCAGCAGCAGCTCCTTCCAGTTTGTATCCTCTTCTGCATATTCTGAATCATGAGTCAAGTTTGGGGTTTGACCCCAAAAGTGACACACACACACACACACACCCCTCCCAGAAATCCCGTATGTGTGTTTTATGCAGTGGTGGGGGGTGGGGGCTCACTCAGGGCTCTCCGGGGCTCCTCATCCCCACAGAGTCTGAGGAACCACAGAAATTCCCAATTCCGGCAGCATGTCCCCTCTTCTGCCCCTCCTCCCCTGCCCACGTCCCCCATCCAGCCGACATCACTCCAGAAGCTGGGCCACTGCAATGCTGCAGCACCCGCTGCTCCTTGCTGGGCTGGAGCCTCCTGTTAGAACGGCAGCAGCTGGCTCTCACTAGTTCCTTGGTCTGCAGAAAAAGCTGATTCGTGGATTTCCAAGCCTGCACGCCCTGTGAGGGAGTGTGCACCTGTATGCATGGCTGGGACCACGCACCCCTGTTGGGAAGGGTGTGGGAAGTCTGTGTGTTTATGAATGGGTTGTGGGAGAGTGCCAATGCCTGAGACCCCTCTAGTCAGCTCTGCTGACCCCCTCGCCATTCTTCAGATGGAAAAGGGGACCTGAGAATCAAGGGCTCAAGGTCAGATGCTCAGCGGGAGGGCACCAGGGATTCTCTCCACCCCAGAAGGCAGCTGCAGGTCTCCCCGCAATAAGGTGGGGGGGCTTGTCACCTGAGATGGGTGAGCAGGCCCAGGAACACGGTAAGAAATGCCTCTATTGTGAAATCCCCCAAAAGCTTCTTTTGGCAGACTGAGGGAGGAAAGGGCTAAAAGCATAGCTGATTGGATTCAGGTTCAACTTGGGGATTTCCTGATACTAAGGTTCCAGGACACCACCCTGCTCTATGGAGAAAGTGCATCCCTTAACGATTGGAATGTGCTGCTGCTTGAAAGCAGAGGGATGGATAAAATGACCCCTATGGTTCTTTCTGGTAAAATGGAGCAAGAGATGCCTGAGTCTTATCCAAAGCTACATCACAGAAAATATTGCATTTATTTAAGGCTCCTTCTGAAAATATGTGTGTTAAATATATATGCTTCCTACATACTTATTATATTTTCCTCTTCTCTGCCGGGGGGCAGTGGAATTCTGATGGGGTATGGGAAGATAAGGTGATTTTTGCAAAGGCAGAGGGCTAGGTCAAGATGGGAGGGGGTGGGAGCATTGTGGTCCCTGGAGAAGAGGCAGCTGTGGTTTATCAGCGCCCCGTCAGGCCTCGGAGAACCCTCTCCCCTCCAGGCTAGAGATAGTAGCGACAATAGCCAAGGTACAGGTTACAAAGGGCTCTTACAGGCTTGATTTCACTTGTGAATCCTTATAAACAATCCCAGGAGGCAGCAGGACAAGGCAGAGACTATTCTGTACCCCACTGAGGCTCAGATTGGTGAGGTGACTTACCCAAGGTCTCATGGTAGGTTTGGCACAAAGTTACAGGGTGGAGCTGGGTCTCCCAGGATGCTGTACCTCAAGATGCTGTACCTTCCCCCAGTCTGCATGGGCTGGATGCACTGGATACATCTATAGCTGTGCCTTTCTGCCCAGTTGCCCTGCCTGCCCTGTCTTCTTCTAGCAGAACTCCTGTACCAGCATCTCTAGGTGCAGACCTTATCCATCCCTCCAGCCTCACCTGGCACTATCCACTTGCTTGCCCTCTGTACTCCAGCTTCACAGTCCCCTTGCAGGTCCTGAGAGGGCTATGCTCCCTCTTGCCACAGAGCCTTTGCACATGCTGTCCTCTCAGTGCAGGACATTGTCCTTTCTGTCCCACTTTCCCATGCCAACTCCTCCTCATCCTGCCAGTTCTCTCGCCTCCAGCCCTTTTGCACCCTATGCTTCTCCTCTGTAGTACTTGTCACCCTTATCATTTTTTGGTTGTTATCTTTCCCTCCACTAGACTGTCAGGTGCGTGAGGGTAAGGACCCTGCCATCTAGCCCACTGGCACCACGTAGGTGCTCAATAAACAGCATAGTGATTACGAGGCTCAGAGTCCTTAAATCCTAGCACTGCCACTTGTACACTGTGTGACCTTGGGGCAAATTAATCTCTCTAAGCTTCAGCCTTCTCACCTGCAATATGGGAATTTTAATCATGAAACAGGGTTACTGTAAGGATTAAAAGGGGTGATGTATAGCGATAGCCCAAGACAGCTCCATTCCTGACACATCAATGTTAGTTCCTGCTGATAAAGAAATGAGGGTTGAAGGAATAAAGGAATGAACATCTCTACTCTCAACCTTCTCGCCAGGATATTAAATGTATTTCCTCTCCTTGCCCCCCAACTCCCTCCCCCACCTCATTCAATGGCTCCTGAAATCCTAAATTCTCCCCCTGGGCTTCCTGGATAAAGGGGCATCAGCTGCAGCCAGCGCCTTCCCTCACCTTCCAGGCCCACAGCCCAAGCACAGGATTCCCTGCTTGCCCTGTGTTGGCCTCGGGTATCAGCATAATCCAATCCCAGGCTTGGAGCCATGGTGGCAGATATGGGTGGAAACAGGGTGGCAGGGGGGAGAGGGCTTTGCCTCCTACATGATCTCCATTAGCAATTCCCAAAAGTCACCCCCAAATAAATCAATAGTCTAAGACAAATCCCTGCACCCCCACTTCCAATGAGATTGCAAATACTAAATCCCTCCTATAAAGAAATTCCAAAGCTTCCCAGGAGGTTCTGGGCTGTAAGCCAACTCTCCAGCATCGGGTCCTGCTGCCCACCTGTTTCCAAGGTTTGGACTATGAGAGCCCATGGATGGAGAGGTCACATTAGGAAGAGGTCCCACGAAGAGGACTCTGCAGTCTTCCTGGGCTGACGTCCTGTTGCTGTTCAGATGTCCTCCTTTCTAGCTGTGTGATCTGGGCCTTAGAGGCCCCTTTCCCCAGTCACTCCCCACACAACACACCTGCCCCCTTCTGCAGCACAAGTTACTGAGAGTGCCTGCAACACTGGTGTGAAGACAGCCTTGCTGGAAACACTTCCCCACCCACCCCAGTCTCACCTGAGGGGGGCAAGGGAGAGAGAGGGACAGAAGAGCAGAATGTTTGAAAGCCTGATCTAGCTCTTCACCTTGACCAAGTTCCTTCCCCACTTTAGACCTGTCCAGACAAAATAATGACTCTCAATTCTTCCCTTCCAGAAATGCGGCAGTTGGATTTCTGTAACGAGCTTCTAAATCCTGCAGCCACCGCCATGACCACCACTAGTGCTAATGGAGGCCCTCCCCTCCTCCTTTCCTTCATCCCCGTCTGCTTCTTGGAGCAATCAGAGCAGCAGCCCCTAGTGCTTTTATGGGGTCTAAGACTCAGACTCATTGGATCTTCACAGCGGTCCTGGGCAGCAGCGTGTATGGTTAAAAACATAGGCTCCAGACTTACTTCTGTTGGACCACAGTGGAGATGGAGAACGTTTGGCCCAAATCCGTTTAGCCTACGTAAAGGTCATTTCTTGTGGAATGTTCAAGAATTATACTTAATCTTGTTACAAAAAGCTTATATGCAAAAACAAATTTCTCCAGCCAAGATTCATCACCAGAATACTGCTTTTAAAAAAAAGATCTTGGAAGGCGGGGCAAGATGGCAGACTGGTGAGCTGTATGTTTTAGTTACTCCTCCAGGAAAGTAGGTAAAAAGCCAGGAACTGCGTGGACTGGACACCACAGAGCAATCTGTCTTTGGGCATACTTCATACAACACTCATGAAAACGTGGAACTGCTGAGATCAGCGAAATCTGTAAGTTTTTGCGGCCAGGGGACCTGCGCCCCTCCCTGCCAGGCTCAGTCCCGGGGGAGGAGGGGCTGTCAGCTCCAGGAAGGAGAAGGGAGAATTGCAGTGGCTGCTCTTATGGGAAACTCATTCTACTGATTCAAACTCCAACCATAGATAGACTGAGACCAGACACCAGAGACTCTGAGAGCAGCCAGCCCAGCAGAGAGGAGACAGGCATAGAAAAAAAACAACACGAAAAACTCCAAAATAAAAGCAGAGGATTTCTGGAGTTCTGGTGAACACAGAAAGGGGAAGGGCGGAGATCAGGCCTTGAGGCGCATATGCAAATCCCGAAGCAAGGCTGATCTCTCTGCCCTGTGCACCTTTCCTTAATGGCCCTGGTTGCTTTGTCTATTAGCATTTAAATAACCCATTAGATCTCTGAGGAGGGCCGTTTTTTTTTTGTTTTTTTTTTTTTTTTTAAATCCTTTTTGCTTTTTCTAAAACAATTACTCTAAGAAGCTCAATACAGAAAGCTTCAAAGAATTGAAATTTGGGCACGTCAAGTCAAGAGCAGAACTAAGAGAGCTCTGAGACAAAAGGCAATAATCCAGTGGCTGAGAAAATTCACTAAACAACACAACTTCCCAAGAAAAGGGGGGTGTCCGCTCACAGCCACCATCCTGGTGGACAGGAAACACTCCTGCCCATCGCCAGCCCCATAGCCCAGAGCTGCCCCAGACAACCCAGTGTGACGGAAGTGCTTCAAATAACAGGCACACACCACAAAACTGGGCGTGGACATTAGCCTTCCCTGCAACCTCAGCTGAATGTCACAGAGCTGGGAAGGGGGAGCAGTGTGAATTAACAGAGCCCCATTCAGTCATCATTTGAGCAGACTGGGAGCCTCCCAACACAGCCCAGCAGCCCAGAACTGCCCTGGGGGGACGGCACTCACCTGTGACATAGCACAGTCATCCCTCAACAGAGGACCCGGGGTGCACAGCCTGGAAGAGGGGCCCACTTGCAAGTCTCAGGAGCCATACGCCAATACCAAAGACTTGTGGGTCAGTGGCAGAGACAAACTGTGGCAGGACTGAACTGAAGGATTAGACTATTGCAGTAGCTTTAAAACTCTAGGATCATCAGGGAGATTTGACTGTTAGGGCCACCCCCCCTCCCCGACTGCCCAGAAACACGCCCCACATACAGGGCAGGCAACACCAACTACACACGCAAGCTTGGTACACCAATTGGGCCCCACAAGACTCACTCCCCCACTCACCAAAAAGGCTAAGCAGGGGAGATCTGGCTTGTGGAGAACAGGTGGCTCGTGGACGCCACCTGCTGGTTAGTTAGAGAAAGTGTACTCCACGAAGCTGTAGATCTGATAAATTAGAGATAAGGACTTCAACTGGTCTACAAACCCTAAAAGAACCCTATCAAGTTCAGCAAATGCCACGAGGCCAAAAACAACAGAAAATTATAAAGCATATGAAAAAACCAGACGATATGGATAACCCAAGCCCAAGCACCCAAATCAAAAGACCAGAAGAGACACACCTAGAGCAGCTACTCAAAGAACTAAAGATGAACAATGAGACCATAGTACGGGATATGAAGGAAATCAAGAAGACCCTAGAAGAGCATAAAGAAGACATTGCAAGACTAAATAAAAAAAATGGATGATCTTATGGAAATTAAAGAAACTGTTGACCAAATTAAAAAGATTCTGGACACTCATAGTACAAGACTAGAGGAAGTTGAACAACGAATCAGTGACCTGGAAGATGACAGAATGGAAAATGAAAGCATAAAAGAAAGAATGGGGAAAAAAATTGAAAAACTCGAAATGGACCTCAGGGATATGATAGATAATATGAAACGTCCAAATATAAGACTCATTGGTGTCCCAGAAGGGGAAGAAAAGGGTAAAGGTCTAGGAAGAGTATTCAAAGAAATTGTTGGGGAAAACTTCCCAAATCTTCTAAACAACATAAATACACAAATCATAAATGCTCAGCGAACTCCAAATAGAATAAATCCAAAAAAACCCACTCCGAGACATATACTGATCACACTGTCAAACATAGAAGAGAAGGAGCAAGTTCTGAAAGCAGCAAGAGAAAAGCAATTCACCACATACAAAGGAAACAGCATAAGACTAAGTAGTGACTACTCAGCAGCCACCATGGAGGCGAGAAGGCAGTGGCACGATATATTTAAAATTCTGAGTGAGAGGAATTTCCAGCCAAGAATACTTTACCCAGCAAAGCTCTCCTTCAAATTTGAGGGAGAGCTTAAATTTTTCACAGACAAAGAAATGCTGAGAGAATTTGCTAACAAGAGACCTGCCCTACTGGAGATACTAAAGGGAGCCCTACAGACAGAGAAACAAAGACAGGACAGAGAGACTTGGAGAAAGGTTCAGTACTAAAGAGATTCGGTATGGGTACAATAAAGGATATTAATAGAGAGAGGGAAAAATATGGCAAACATAATCCAAAGGATAAGATGGCCGATTCAAGAAATGCCTTCACGGTTTTAACGTTGAATGTAAATGGATTAAACTCCCCAATTAAAAGATATAGATTCGCAGAATGGATCAAAAAAAATGAACCATCAATATGTTGCATACAAGAGACTCATCTTAGACACAGGGACACAAAGAAACTGAAAGTGAAAGGATGGAAAAAAATATTTCATGCAAGCTACAGCCAAAAGAAAGCAGGTGTAGCAATATTAATCTCAGATAAAATAGACTTCAAATGCAGGGATGTTTTGAGAGACAAAGAAGGCCACTACATACTAATAAAAGGGGCAATTCAGCAAGAAGAAATAACAATCGTAAATGTCTATGCACCCAATCAAGGTGCCACAAAATACATGAGAGAAACATTGGCAAAACTAAAGGAAGCAATTGATGTTTCCACAATAATTGTGGGAGACTTCAACACATCACTCTCTCCTATAGATAGATCAACCAGACAGAAGACCAATAAGGAAATTGAAAACCTAAACAATCTGATAAATGAATTAGATTTAACAGACATCTACAGGACATTACATCCCAAATCACCAGGATACACATACTTTTCTAGTGCTCACGGAACTTTCTCCAGAATAGATCATATGCTGGGACATAAAACAAGCCTCAATAAATTTAAAAAGATTGAAATTATTCAAAGCACATTCTCTGACCACAATGGAATACAATTAGAAGTCAATAACCATCAGAGACTTAGAAAATTCACAAATACCTGGAGGTTAAACAACACACTCCTAAACAATCAGTGGGTTAAAGAAGAAATAGCAAGAGAAATTGCTAAATATATAGAGACGAATGAAAATGAGAACACAACATACCAAAACCTATGGGATGCAGCAAAAGCAGTGCTAAGGGGGAAATTTATAGCACTAAACGCATATATTAAAAAGGAAGAAAGAGCCAAAATCAAAGAACTAATGGATCAACTGAAGAAGCTAGAAAATGAACAGCAAACCAATCCTAAACCAAGTACAAGAAAAGAAATAACAAGGATTAAAGCAGAAATAAATGACATAGAGAACAAAAAAACAATAGAAAGGATAAATATCACCAAAAGTTGGTTCTTTGAGAAGATCAACAAGATTGACAAGCCCCTAGCTAGACTGACAAAATCAAAAAGAGAGAAGACCCATCTAAACAAAATAATGAATGAAAAAGGTGACATAACTGCAGATCCTGAAGAAATTAAAAAAATTATAAGAGGATATTATGAACAACTGTATGGCAACAAACTGGATAATGTAGAAGAAATGGACAATTTCCTGGAAACATATGAACAACCTAGACTGACCAGAGAAGAAATAGAAGACCTCAACCAACCCATCACAAGCAAAGAGATCCAATCAGTCATCAAAAATCTTCCCACAAATAAATGCCCAGGGCCAGATGGCTTCACAGGGGAATTCTACCAAACTTTTCAGAAAGAACTGACACCAATCTTACTCAAACTCTTTCAAAACATTGAAAAAAATGGAACACTACCTAACTCATTTTATGAAGCTAACATCAATCTAATACCAAAACCAGGCAAAGATGCTACAAAAAAGGAAAACTACCGGCCAATCTCCCTAATGAATATAGATGCAAAAATCCTCAACAAAATACTTGCAAATCGAATCCAAAGACACATTAAAAAAAACATACACCATGACCAAGTGGGGTTCATTCCAGGCATGCAAGGATGGTTCAACATAAGAAAAACAATCAATGTATTACAACACATTAAAAACTCGAAAGGGAAAAATCAATTGATCATCTCAATAGATGCTGAAAAAGCATTTGACAAAATCCAACATCCCTTTTTGATAAAAACACTTCAAAAGGTAGGAATTGAAGGAAACTTCCTCAACATGATAAAGAGCATATATGAAAAACCCACAGCCAGCATAGTACTCAATGGTGAGAGACTGAAAGCCTTCCCTCTAAGATCAGGAACAAGACAAGGATGCCCGCTGTCACCACTGTTATTCAACATTGTGCTGGAAGTGCTAGCCAGGGCAATCCGGCAAGACAAAGAAATAAAAGGCATCCAAATTGGAAAAGAAGAAGTAAAACTGTCATTGTTTGCAGATGATATGATCTTATATCTAGAAAACCCTGAGAAATCGACGATACACCTACTAGAGCTAATAAACAAATTTAGCAAAGTAGCAGGATACAAGATTAATGCACATAAGTCAGTAATGTTTCTATATGCTAGAATTGAACAAACTGAAGAGACACTCAAGAAAAAGATACCATTTTCAATAGCAACTAAAAAAATCAAGTACCTAGGAATAAACTTAACCAAAGATGTAAAAGACCTATACAAAGAAAACTACATAACTCTACTAAAAGAAATAGAAGGGGACCTTAAAAGATGGAAAAATATTCCATGTTCATGGATAGGAAGGCTAAATGTCATTAAGATGTCAATTCTACCCAAACTCATCTACAGATTCAATGCAATCCCAATCAAAATTCCAACAACCTACTTTGCAGACTTGCAAAAGCTAGTTATCAAATTTATTTGGAAAGGGAAGATGCCTCGAATTGCTAAAGACACTCTAAAAAAGAAAAACGAAGTGGGAGGACTTACACTCCCTGACTTTGAAGCTTATTATAAAGCCACAGTTGCCAAAACAGCATGGTACTGGCACAAAGATAGACATATAGATCAATGGAATCGAATTGAGAATTCAGAGATAGACCCTCAGATCTATGGCCGACTGATCTTTGATAAGGCCCCCAAAGTCACCGAACTGAGCCATAATGGTCTTTTCAACAAATGGGGCTGGGAGAGTTGGATATCCATATCCAAAAGAATGAAAGAGGACCCCTACCTCACCCCCTACACAAAAATTAACTCAAAATGGACCAAAGATCTCAATATAAAAGAAAGTACCATAAAACTCCTAGAAGATAATGTAGGAAAACATCTTCAAGACCTTGTATTAGGAGGCCACTTCCTAGGCTTTACACCCAAAGCACAAGCAACAAAAGAGAAAATAGATAAATGGGAACTCCTCAAGCTTAGAAGTTTCTGCACCTCAAAGGAATTTCTCAAAAAGGGAAAGAGGCAGCCAACTCAATGGGAAAAAATTTTTGGAAACCATGTATCTGACAAAAGACTGATATCTTGCATATACAAAGAAATCCTACAACTCAATGACAATAATACAGACAGCCCAATTATAAAATGGGCAAAAGATATGAAAAGACAGTTCTCTGAAGAGGAAATACAAATGGCCAAGAAACACATGAAAAAATGTTCAGCTTCACTAGCTATTAGAGAGATGCAAATTAAGACCACAATGAGATACCATCTAACACCGGTTAGAATGGCTGCCATTAAACAAACAGGAAACTACAAATGCTGGAGGGGATGTGGAGAAATTGGAACTCTTATTCATTGTTGGTGGGACTGTATAATGGTTCAGCCACTCTGGAAGTCAGTCTGGCAGTTCCTTAGAAAACTAGATATAGAGCTACCATTCGATCCAGCGATTGCACTTCTCGGTATATACCCGGAAGATCGGAAAGCAGTGACACGAACAGATATCTGCACGCCAATGTTCATAGCAGCATTATTCACAATTGCCAAGAGATGGAAACAACCCAAATGTCCTTCAACAGATGAGTGGATAAATAAAATGTGGTATATACACACGATGGAATACTACGCGGCAGTAAGAAGGAACGATCTGGTGAAACATATGACAACATGGATGAACCTTGAAGACATAATGCTGAGCGAAATAAGCCAGGCACAAAAAGAGAAATATTATATGCTACCACTAATGTGAACTTTGAAAAATGTAAAACAAATGGTTTATAATGTAGAATGTAGGGGAACTAGCAGTAGAGAGCAATTAAGGAAGGGGGAACAATAATCCAAGAAGAACAGATAAGCTATTTAACGTTCTGGGGATGCCCAGAAATGACTATGGTCTGTTAATTTCTGATGGATGTAGTAGGAACAAGTTCACTGAAATGTTGCTATATTATGTAACTTTCTTGGGGTAAATTAGGAACATGTTGGAAGTTAAGCAGTTATCTTAGGTTAGTTGTCTTTTTCTTACTCCCTTGCTATGGTCTCTTTGAAATGTTTTTTTATTGTATGTTTGTTTTCTTTTTAACTTTTTTTTTCATACAGTTGATTTGAAAAAAGAAGGGAAAGTTAAAAAAAAAAAAAAAAGAAAAGAAAAAAGACAAACAAGGAAAAAAAAAAAAAAAGATGTAGTGCCCCCTTGAGGAGCCTGTGGAGAATGCAGGGGTATTCGCCTACCCCACCTCCATGGTTGCTAACATGACCACAGACATAGGGGACTGGTGGTTTGATGGGTTGAGCCCTCTACCATAAGTTTTACCCTTGGGAAGACGGCTGCTGCAAAGGAGAGGCTAGGCCTCCCTGTATTTGTGCCTAAGAGTCTCCTCCTGAATGCCTCTTTGTTGCTCAGATGTGGCCCTCTCTCTCTGGCTAAGCCAACTTGAAAGGTGAAATCACTGCCCTCCCCCCTACGTGGGATCAGACACCCAGGGAAGTGAATCTCCCTGGCAACGTGGAATATGACTCCCGGGGAGGAATGTAGACCCGGCATCGTGGGATGGAGAACATCTTCTTGACCAAAAGGGGGATGTGAAAGGAAATGAAATAAGCTTCAGTGGCAGAGAGATTCCAAAACGAGCCGAGAGATCACTCTGGTGGGCACTCTTACGCACACTTTAGACAACCTTTTTTAGGTTCTAAAGAATTGGGGTAGCTGGTGGTGGATACCTGAAACTATTAAACTACAACCCAGAACCCATGAATCTCGAAGACAGTTGTATAAAAATGTAGCTTATGAGGGGTGACAGTGGGATTGGGAATGCCATAAGGACCAAACTCCACTTTGTCTAGTTTATGGATGGATGTGTAGAAAAGTAGGGGAAGCAAACAAACAGACAAAGGTACCTAGTGTTCTTTTTTACTTCAATTGCTCTTTTTCACTCTAATTATTATTCTTGTTATTTTTGTGTGTGTGCTAATGAAGGTGTCAGGGATTGATTTAGGTGATGAATGTACAACTATGTAATGGTACTGTAAACAATCGAAAGTACAATTTGTTTTGTATGACTGCGTGGTATGTGAATATATCTCAATAAAATGATGATTAAAAAAAAAAAAAAAAAAAAAAAAAAAAAAAAAACAAAAAACAAAAACATAGGCTCCAAAGGTCTAGTTAAGACCAGGGCAAGCCAGGCCAAAGGGTAAAGGTTGAAACTGATTGTGTTTTAAAACTTCAACTTCCATATGAGACCAAGGGAATAGACATCTATTTGGTACAGGATCTAAATTTTCTTAACGGTACAACTCTACAGTCGATTTGTTCAAACACCACAATTGCATGGAACTTTGAATAGGAAGTGAGATACAGTACGTTAGTATAGGCTGGAGTGAAATAGTGACACATCCCAGAGTAATTTGGGCAGATAATAAAAAATATATTTACAGCCTCCCCGTCCCCAGCCCCGAGGATCTGGGGGAAGGTGCGGATGTGTTGGACATCCTCACCTGGACTGGTGTTGATGTTGTCACAAACATTGGGACTGGCGGTTTGATGTGCTGAGCCCTCGAGCATGGGACTTGCCCTTATGAAGCTCATTACCACAAAGGAGAGTCTAAACTTGCATGTAATGGTGCCTAAGAGTCTCCCCCTGAGTACCTCTTTGTTGCTCAGATGTGGCCCTCTCTCCCTCTGAGCCATCTCAGCAGGTGAACGCGCTGCCCTCCCCACTACGTGGGACCCGACTCCCAGGGTTGTAAATCTCCCTGGCAATGCAGAATATGACTCCCAGGGATGAATGTGGACCTGGCATTGTGGGACTGAGGGTATCTTCTTGACCAAAAAGGGGATGCAAAATGAGACAAAATAGTTTCAGTGGCTGAGAGATTTCAAATGGAGTCGAGAGGTCACTCTGGTGGACATTCTCATGCATTATATAGATAACTCCTCTTAGGTTTTAATGTATTGGAATAGCTAGAAGTAAATACCTGAAACTACCAAACTCCAACCCAGCAGTCTGGACTCCTGAAGACAATTATAGAATAATGTAGATTACAAGGGGTGACAGTGTGATTGTGAAGACCTTGTGGATCACACCCCCTTTATCTAGTGTACGGATGAGTAGAAAAATGGGGATAAAAACTAAAGGACAAATGGGGTGGGATGGGGGGATGATTTGGGTGTTCTTTTTTCACTTTTATTTTTTATTCTTGTTCTGGTTCTTTCTGATGTAAGGAAAATGTTCAGAGATAGATTGTGGTGATGAATGCATAACTATGTTATCATACTGTGGGCAGTAGATTGTATACCATGGATGATTGTGTGGTGTGTGAGTGTATTTCAATGAAACTGAATTTAATAAAAAAAAACAAAAAAACAAAAAAAAAAAACATAGGCTCCAATGCTGGGTTTGAATCCGAGCTCTGCCGCCTAGCGGCTGTATGACCTTGGGCAAGTTATGTAACCTCTCTGTGCCTCATCTGTAAAATGGGAACAAGAATAGTATCTACCTCATACAATTGTGAATGTTGCATGCACTTAGAACAATGTCTGGGACGTAGTAAGTGCTTAGTAAATGTTAGCTGCTGTTTTTATATTATCTCCATTTTGCAGGTGAGGAAGCTGATAAAAATAACCACTGTTATTGAGTGCCTACTATGTGCCAGGTAGTTTATATACGTTGGGAAGGCAAAGAGTCCAGGATGAATTGGAGCTGAGACTCAAACACATACATCAAATCTAGGGAGCCGCTGATACCCCTCCTCTGGAGTATTTATTTGCATCCACTGGTGTATATGGGGCTAAATAGTAGTATTCTGGGTAAAAATTGAACTGTGTCCACAACTGGTTTCCAGACATATAAAGAAATATCTGGTAGTCCTCTAAGAGGGATTCCTGATAGAGAATGTGTCCGAAAGAAAGCAGACAACTGACAAAACAAGCCAGACTCCACAGCAGGGCCTGAAGTTCAGAGGGAAAGATCCTCCACGTCCAGGAGAGAGGCTAGCCCTTGGCCTCATCCTGACCCAGCTATTCTGGGAAGAAAAAATGACTGTGTGTAAACTGAAAGAGCTGCCTCAAGAGCTAGCTAACTAAATCTAACTCTTTGGGGCCAAGCGACCCTGCTGTGAGACCCAGGCCCCTCAGATGAACATATCACCAAGGGAAGGAATGTTCTCATTCTTTCTTTGAAAGAGGCTGCTGAGCTGTTGGGCTGGGGAAGACTGAAAGCCTCGGCACACGGGCAAATCAGCGGGAGGCCACGCAGAGCAGTTGTGAACAGAGATGGTGCCAGGGCAACCTCAGACCAGCACATGAGGGCACGTAAGTCAGTTTTAGGGGGCTCCCAGAGGTCATGCAGGGGTGAAGCAGATTTGGGAAAGGCTGGATTTTCTGCAGGAGTAGGTAGGTGCTTGGAGTTAACGAGATCCAGGTGTTAGGATGATGAGGATGATGATGATGATGGTGACGACGACAGCAGCAGCGATCACGACAGAGCCAATGATGGGAAACACATATTGAGTGCATACTGTGTGCCAGGCATGAATTTAAGTTTTTAATGGATTTACCTACTTGACACTTAACAACAACTGTATGAGAGAGGATTATTACTATTCCCATTTTACAGACTGGGAAACTGAGATACATAGAGGTAAAATAACTGGCTCATGGTCATGCAGCCAGGAAGTAGATGCCAGATTTGAACCCTGGAATTCTGCTCCTGAGGCCCCACACTTAACCCCTCTGCCATAAGCCTCATCAATTAATATCAAGTGCCCTCATTCCTAACCATAAATTTGAAAGGGTTGTGAACACTTGGGGAAATATCTAATCCTTATGAAATTGGTGTTTATCCCCTTTTCACAGATGAGAAAACTGAGGCTCAAAAAATATAAGTGACTTGTCCAAATCCACATAGATGGGAAGTACCAGAGCCAGAACTCAAGTCCCAGCCTGTGGGGCATTAAAGCTCACCTGCCTCCTGGAGGGTGGTGTGACTTGCCCACGACCACCCAGCTAAAAAGTGGCTCGGGCCAGCACCCTTCCCTCTATCCCATGCCACCTGCAGGAACAGAGAAAAAATCCCTTTCTGTCTTTGTTTAAAAGAGAATCTGCAAAGGCTTTGGAAGTGGCCTCATCTATTTCTCTCCCCTCCTTCTCCCTTCAGAAGAATGTTATCTTGGCAATCCCAAGGTTTGTCACAGAGAAGGACCAAGCTGACTTTGGGGAAGCTCTTGCTCACGTCTCACCTCAGCCCATTGCAGCCTGCTGTAAGTCCAGCTCCAGCCTTCCCTGCACAAAAGAACAGTTTGTCCTCAACTCCGCCCATAAGGATTTCCCTGGACATGGGGAGCGATTTCAAGTTCTCTCTAGACCTGGGCCAGACATGTAGGCCATCTCAGAAGAGATGATATTTGGCAGCAGGCCCCTGGGAGGAAAAGGGAATTGAGGCTGGTTAGAAGATCTTCCCAGAGAATTCAAGAAGCCAAAATAATCAACTCCCAAAACTGTAGATGTGTAAATCGCAGTCTGAGGGACTTGGTTTACCTGCGTGAGCCCTGTTTTCAGGTGAGCCTGCCTACCTGTGAGCTGGGGTGTCCAGTCTGCGGGAGGTGACCCCCTGAAGGGGCCATGTGCCTGCACAGGGTGACATTTCAGTCACCACCTTCTGGTCAGAAGCATATATAACAGGCTCACGGTGTGTGTACCTTCCTTCTAGCGTGGTTGGGTCTTTGGAATAAAAAAAGGGAACCCAGCAAGGATCCTACTGTCAAACATTCATTTGACATGCATTTATTGAGCATATACTATGTGCCAAGAACTCTTCTAGGCTTGGGGACACAAAGTCCTTTGGACACTATCTCTGCCCACAAGGCTGTGGAAGTATGTTGGAGGAGACAGGCACCTGCACACACACAGAAGCATACAGGCTTTAACCGAATGAACTGGACGTGGTGGTAAAGAGCCTGTAGATCCACCAGCCCACTTTAAATGGGCTGTCGGGAGACAGTGAGGGAGGCAGTGAGGGAGGCACTGAGAGAGCCTGGACAGAGAAGAGGTGGCTATGTAGTAGGTTAAGTGAAGATAATCTAGGGGACAAAGGAGTAGCAGTGGGAGTGGAGAGGAAGGGAGGAATTTGCAGGTCTAGAAGGAAGACTCTGCAGGCTGGGTGACTAATTGGATGTGGAGAAAGAGGAGTCAGGGACGATTCCTGGGTCTCGGGCTTGTGTGATGGGAAGGATGGTGAAACCCTTCCTTAAGAGTCATCTCTTAAGGTGGGGCACTGAGGGGAGGGTGTGAGTCATGAGTTCAGTTAGAGGAATGCCCCGTGTGGGAAGCCTGTGCCATTTTCGGGAGGAAATGTCCAGGGGATAATTAGAAATGCTGGTCTGGAGTTCAAGAGGGAGGCTTGGATCAGAGATGCTTTCGCAAGTCACTGATATGTAAATGATAGAGGAAACACTTGCTCTGAAGATGTGAATAACCTAATAAGTGATAATGACAGGATCTGTCTGTTGGACTCTAAAGCTGCTCAGTTCTCTTTCTACCTCAGCACATTCCTAACTATCAAAAGTTAATACCTTAAGTCTAAAAAACTAGAAAATGCTCCCAAACTCTTTCCTTTTCCCTAAAGCTTTCAGACGTAAGATGACGTGCACTTTTATTCTTCCCATCTTACAGAATTGCAAAGCTGAGGCATATTTTTAAATGAACCACACAAGTTGATTATAGAGCATGAAATGGTGCCCTTTATAGCCAGCCATTTGAGTAGAAAGATCACTGGGAGAGTTGTTCTCTCCATAGAGAGCTGGTGGCACGTGATGATGCCAGTGGAGAGGCCAGTGGAACCCTCTGTGCATCTGGAGAGAGGACAACCCTTTGCCCCTTTGCCTTGAGTGAGCGGCAGCTCAGCTCAGATGAATAGTTCAGAAGTCTGGCTTGCTGGGAAGAAGTAGGCATGTGTTGCAGTCGTGGTGATGGTGATGGTGACTGGGGTCACACATACGTGAGGGTGACAAGGGCATGTCAATGGGCTCAGCCTTCATCTTCAGGAAATCCCAGGCTCCACCATTCAACGCCTTAAGCTTTTCATCCCTCATGTCTCCCTGTCAATTGCTCGCACTTGCCTTTCTGCAGGAGCCTGTCCCAGATCAACTCTAATGCATCAATTTGTCTTCCCTGCCTCCTGCATCTTTGACAACAATGGATTTAGCTCACAGGGACAGGAGTCATTCCCCCTGAGATGGAATGGCTGGGGCCCGGGATCAAAGCAGGAGGCAGCTGGCTGCAGGGCAGTGGTTCTCAGCCTCTCTAGTCCTTCAGAATCACCCGAGGAGCTTAAAAGAAAGATGCCCAGCCCCACCTCCCAGCGATTCTGAATCAGTTAGCCTGGGAGAGACCTGGGCATTAGTCATTCTATGTGTAGCCAAGGGTGAGCATCAGTGCGTCGATGGAAAGGCAGTGGCTTCTAGAGTGAGACCTGGAATCCTAGCTTTGCCCTGTGTTAACTGTATGACCTGGATGAATTACTTAAACTCTCTGAGCTCCAGTTTCCTTTTCTTAAGGAACACTCACCTAAGATAACCCATATAAAGCACAATGCCTAGAGCTTGAGTTGGCCTTCGATGCATACAATTTCTCTCCCACTTCCCTTCCCTTAGAGCTTGGGATTTCCTCCTAACCTAGCCTTGTATGTAAGTCCTCCATCTCAGTAACCCATGGAAAATATACCCTTCCCCACTGGAATAATTTCTCCCTATCTCTGCATGTATGGCTTGACACCTCGATGCCTTTGCCCTGACTGAAGATCTTGAGCAATGCCCTTTTCCAGCCACACCCAGCCAAACGTTGCTCTCTGCCCATCAAGGTGCTTCCCAAACCAGCCCCATCTGACCACATCTCCCATGCTTCTGACCCTCAAAGCTGACTCTCCTGAACCTTTCAGCCCTCTGCACCCTGCACTTCTTCTCACAATCATCCTGTCTACTTCCCTGCATTTATTTATACTGATGCCTGAAATGTCCTTAACTCTCCCTCAAAGCCCCCTACATGCCATCTCTTCCCTCATCATTCCAGCCCTCACTGGAGTGTTCTCACTTACTCACACCTTCAGCATTTCATCATAATGATCTTGTGCTGTTCTTCAGTTGTTTCACTTGTGCCATCCATGTTTCCTTCAGACTGTAAACTGTGAGGCAGGTTTCTTGTCCTCAGTTACCCCAGAGTATCTAGCACAGTTCTGGGCACAGAGAAGGTGCTTAATCAATTTGACTTTTGCCCTTGTATGGGGGTCAGAAAGAGATCAGGACCTGTGTGCCCAAAGACTGTCCCCAGAGATTGGAAACAGGGAATGGGGGTATCCTCAAGCCCATTTCAAACAAACACTGGCCTCATTTTCCAGGTAGAGGAACACCCTGGATGCTCTAGCCCCAGAATGGAGTTAGGGGTCCTCCGTTCTGGAGTCAGCTCCAGGTGAGACTTTGCCACACCTCCCTGGGCCTCTGAGGGACCACCACAGTGATTATCAGCACCTCTTCCCTTCTCCCCCTGAAGAGGAGGTCTTGGTCTGGGAGGCTGCAAACATGGGTCCTGGGTCTGTCCTGGAACTAACTTACAGTGTGACCTTGGCTAAGTCACTCTCTCTGGGGTGGCATCTCAGGGTCCTGGAAATCCTGTCTTTATCATAAGGGCAGTGAGGCAATAGACGGGAAGTCTTAGGGTGGCCACGGGGTTTTGGGTGCCCTGGCAGCCTACTTTCAGCCAGCTTTCATGCCCAGGGTCACTCCTTCCACCGCCTCCCACTCCAGGCCCCAAATGGGAAATTAATTGAGTGTTCAAGTCTCTTCCCTTGCCCAGCCATAGAGGGGCTTACTGGGGAAATTAGGGTGACATTGGTACAAATAATTGAGTGTCTTTCCCAAAACACTCTTCAAGCCCTGTTGCTTTAGCTGCTGCTTAAATGGATGAGCTAATTAACTTAACTAATTGCTCCCGAGGACTAAATTCTTCACAGGCACGTGACCCAGGAAGGCACATTCTCCACTGCCGTCCTGTTGCCCATGCTCCCTGATGGGCCAGGTTTCTGTGGAGCCTGTGAGCTCTGCCCCCACTGCACATGCTCTGCACTCAGGCCAACCCGGTATCTTTGAGGTGACCAGAACTTCCTCCAGTTTCTCTGTCCACAAGCAAAAGCTGACTCTGGACTCATCTCTTTTAATTCATTCATTCATTCAACAGCTTATCATGGATTGCCTACTTAATCTGCCTAACACTGTTCTCAGCACTGGGGAGTCAACGATGAGCAAAACCAGACAAGACTGTGCCCTTATGGGGTGTTCAGTCTACAGGAGCAGACAGACATTAATCACATGACCCATGTACATGTCAAATCTGTGCTACACTCAGTGCTGTGAAGGACTGTGGGATGGTGCTCTAAGACTATAATAGAGGGACTCAGAATTGTCAGGGAGATCCAGGACAGCTTCCTAGAGGAAGTGGCAGCTGAACTGAGGCTTGAAGGCTGGAAAGAAATTAGCAATCAGGCAGAGTGAACAACTTCTGTAGGAGGAGAATGCATAAGCCAGGTAAGAGATGATGGTGGCTGGACCAGGGTGCTGGAGGTGGAGAGAAGTAGAGGGTTTCAAGAGAGAAGAGAAAAATGTGATTGGCTTTGGTATTGCACCAGGTATGAGGGGAGAGGGAGACATCAAGAGAAATTCCCAAGCTCCTGATTTGTACTCCTGGATGGGTGTGGTGTCACCCATGGTGGGCATGAGTTAGGTGTTGAGGGAAATCAAAGAAAATGAGTTAGGTGTTAAGGTAAATCAAAGTGGAAAGGTTGAATATACAGAAGGTAAACAAGCCAGACCTCAGATGATGGGTCTGGGCTGAAGATACATGATTATGAGTCATCTACTTCAAGGAGGGGATTGAAGCTGCTGGGTGAGAAGAGAAGAGGGCCTGGGACAAGCCTAGAGGAAGCCCAGTATTATTTGCCCCAGACTATGCCCCTACTAGACTTGAACACACACTGGTTTTCTATCTCAGAGTCATTTAAGTTCCCTCTGTTTCCTTTGTCTACTGTTAAACCAGCAGCTGATCAGGTGACTGAGAGTCTTCTGTGACCAGTGAACTCTGCGTTAACACTGGTCAGCTCTGCTCCATGTGGTGTCTTTACATGTTTTAACCCACTTTACCCTGGAGAGATAAACATCATTGTTGTCAAGAAAGGACCCTGGCTCAGAGAAGTTAAGCCACATCCCCACAGTCATAGAGTAAGCAGCAGGATTTGAACCAGCCTCTGACATGTTCTCACTTCTGGGTGCTGCTCTGGAGGCTGGGGATGGTCAGAAAGATCCCAGGAGTGCCAACCCCTTCCACCTGTGTCCCAGCTCATAGCTGGCAAGGACTATGCAAGACACTACGAACCGGAAACCAAAGGATGCAGGTCTCTGATTTCCTCCCATAGGTCCATGGGCTGTATGGTGCAGGCAGAGAGGGCCCAGGGAAGGGTGACCGCCAAGGCAGTGACCACAGGGGATGGGACTTCACAGGGCAGGAAGTGCTGGGCCAGGCTGGGGAGGGGAATAGGTAGGTGACTTCCTGGTTGGAGCAGCAGGGGGTGTGGCCATGGGAAATAAGGATCCAGGGGTGTGGCCTATTGTGTGTGGAGAGGGAGACTGTGAACACCAGGCTGGGCCTGTGAGAAAGGTGATGGTGTGTTGATAAGGAGGAAAGAAAAAGTGGGCATGGGGGTTGTATACGAGAGCAAAGGGGGCAGGTTGGTAGGAAATTGTGCAAAGACCCTCCGTGCCTGGGGGTGAAGGGGCTCTGACCACCTACCCCCCCCCCCGGCTCCACCCACACCCACACCCAGGGCCCTGTCTGACTGTCCTGGTTTTGATGGGGCTATGGAAGGGCTGGGAGGAGCCTCGGCAGGAGAAAGGCTCGGAAGCCCTCCCTGCTGCATCCTCCAAAAGGCCGAGGAGCAGGTGTTCTCCGACAAGTGCCCTGCAGCTCCCAGCCAGGATCATCAGTGAGTGTAAGGCACTGAGGGGAGAAGCAGGCCTTGGAAACACACACACACACACACACACACACACACACACACCAAAATGGAATGGAAGTCCTGGAGCAGTGGCCTGATAAACCTGGAGGCTGAATGCTGGGTCCCCTGATGGTCATTGCTGAATGTCTCAGTAGAAGTCTCTCTCGGTGCCTCCGCTCCCTGTCTCCCAGATCTTGCTGCTCTTTATTGTATGCCCAGGGCAGGAACAGCACAATCCTCTGTGTGGGCATTTGGTCCTTCCTTCCCGCCCCAAGGCTCTCTAAGTCTGAGACTTGTAGACAAGTGGTTGAGTTCAAAGACCAGGGTGTCTGGGGTCAGGCAGACCTGGGTTCAAGTTCTGACTGCTGCTTCCTGAGTGGGTAACCTTGGGAAAGTGCCTTTAACTGCTCAAAGGCTCATTTTGTCATCTGCAAAAACAGGAAACAACACCTTTGTGGCAGGGATGGTGCAAGGTTTTGATGCTTCATAGCACATGTTAAATGTTAGGCACACCATCTGTAGAAGGCCCAACAAGGTGCCACAGCCAGGATATAAAAGTAAGCTCCTTTTGCTTTCCCAATTAGCGGTCCCCAGCTCAACCTCCTGCTCCATGCGGGGACTCCCTGACTTGCACCCCTGACAGACCAGCCTCTGCTTGAACATTCCAGCAACAGGGAACCCACTACATTACGAAATAGCCCTTCCTGCCGTTTGGATTTTAAGAATTAGTGTGGACTTCCTTATCTTGAATTAAAATCTGCCTTCCAGCAACCCACATGTCCATCAGGAGAGGAATGGATAAACAAAATGTGGTCTATTCATACAATGGAATGTTACTCAGCCTTAAAAAGGAATGAAGTTCTGATGCGTGCTACTACCTGGAGGAACCTTGACGACATTATGTTGAGTGAAATAAGTCAGACACAACGGGACAGCTATTGCATGATTCCACTTAAATGAAATAGCCAGAATATGCAAATTCATAGAGACAGGAAGTAGGGTACAGGTATCCGGGGCAGGGCAGGGATGGGGTGGGCTGGATTACACAGAGTTAATGCACAATGGTTGTGGGGTTTCTGTTTGGGCTGATAGGAAAGTTCCAGCAATGGATGGTGGCGATGGGTAGTGCAACATTGTGAATGTGATTAATCCCACTGAATGGCATGCTTGGGAGAGGTTGAGATGAGAAAGTTTACATTGTATATACATTTCCACAATTTAAAAGAGACAGAGAGCAACTAAAGAAACAATGACAATTAAATGCAATATATGATCCTGAATTGTATCTAATAATGGAGGAGAAAATACCTGAAAGGACATTATTGGGACACATAAAAAATTGGAATATAGGCTGTAAGCTTTCTGTCAATGTTTAATTTCTTAAACCTGATGATTGCACTTAAGGTGGTTAAACAAGTGAATATCCTTGTCCTTAGGAAATGAACATGGAAGTATTAAGGGTTCAAGGAGCATGATGTGTACAACCAACTCTCAAATGTTTAGAAAACAGATAAAGAGACGCAGAAAGACAGTTACACAGATGGACAGACATAAAGAATGATATGGCAAATGAGGCAGCATGGGTCTGGATATGTGGGAGGGGGGTATGTTGGAGTTCTCTGTATGGATTTTGTATTATTTTTGCTCTAAGTTTGAAGGTATTTCAAACTGTTTAAAAAAAGTATAAAAAATCACCAGCCTTTAAGGGTCAAGCATTTGATAGTAACAAAAGTTCATTAGCAAACTAAAAACTGGTTTTCAAAACTCCAACCGTTCTCCAGTGCTCTGAAAGCAGCCAGCACAGCCTTCCCTCCTCCTTTTTCTAGTCTGGAATGCTCCTTCCTCTCTTGTTTCTGTGTTTTCCATTGCCTCTGCCATCCTGGCCAAATTTTACTGGGGCAGACCCAGTTTGTCTGCATACTTCTTGAAATGGGGTGTCCAGGGAGGCACAACACGCTCTAAAAATGAGCCTGTTAGTCCAAATTCCAGGGGTCAGACTGCAGCTGAGCCTTCAGGTCAGTGGCACAGTGGCCTGTTGGCCATGCCCCTGCCTCGGGCAGAGCCGGTACACGCACTCCCAGGCAAGAAGCATGTCCATCCTGTCCTTTATGGCAACCTACAAGATGTCCAGGCCCTGGGGAGGGCCTCTTTCCCCACTGTTATTCTCTCCCCTCCCAGGCAGCGCTGGAGCCCACTTCCCTGGGGAGTCAGAGTCAGGACCCTGGACAGGGCTGCTCCCCGCTTGTGGGGTTACCACTTGGCCCTGGGGAGAGGTTAGGGAGGGAGGAGTCAGACAGCTCTGTGAACTGGAAAACTCTGGTGGGTCACTGTGTTCGTCACTCTCCTCCCTCACACCGGAGTGCCGTGAGCTTGGGTGGTCCTGGGAGATGAACGTGAGACCCATCCCTGCTTGACCTCCCTCTTGCTCCAGGAGCTGAGCAGCCAGCACTGTGGCTCACACCGACCAATGTCCTGGAGCCCCCACATTGTCCTTGACCAGGAAGCCAGGTTGCAGGAAGCACTTGGGGGCAGGGCATCTGGAGGGAGCGGACAGAGGGCTCCAGTGGGGCTCAGACCCTTCGGAGGAAGCACAGGGATTAATCCTGACCTTGCATCTGGTGTTGATGTGCCTGGAGCCTAGTGTGGGCGCTGCTTATCAATGAGCTCACTATCAAACAGCAGGAGGCCCCTGGACTCCTCACAGGGTCCTCTGACTTGGTTTCACTCCCCCTGTTCCCAGTCACTTCCTGCTCCACCTCTGGGTCTGCATTCTAGAACAGCCCTGCCACCAGCTCACCGAATGACCTTGGGCAAGCCACCACACCTCTCTGGGTCTCGGGTTCCTTGCTTATAAAACAAATGGATTGGCTAGCTGATCTCTTGGGTCCCCTTAAGCTCCGATGTTCCATGGAGCTACAAGTCCATGAGCTGGGAAATTGGAGGTGGGTGGATGGATGGTCTAGGCTGGCTGGTCCCTTTTTTGGAAAGCAGGAAAAATGATGAGGATGGTGCCAGGCAATGCAGATGAATGGCAATAAGCAAGACAGTGCAGCAGAGATGGTAGAGGCAGCCAAGGCCAGCACCCAGGAAGCTGGCTTCCTAGCCCCAACTCCATGTCCCACTGCCCTCCTCCCCTGCTCCTCCCCAGCTCTGTCATCCCCACCTTTCCCTCTACTGATGTCCCTCGGATCCTGCCCTGGGCCAGTCCGGAGTGGGGTGGCAGGACAGCTGCTGCCAGCGGTGGGGGAGGCAGCCTGCAGCCTGGGTGAGGCTGGGCAGTGTGTGTGGTGTGTGTGCCTCAAACAGCAGCGAGCAGCCTGCACCAATCTCAGAGGCACTGCAATGCAGTGGTCGGATTTTTTTTGTTGTTAGTTTTTTTCCTAAAAGTCCTCATTTCCCAGGGAAATGTGCAGCCACATGCTTTTGGGAAGGGGTAGCCAGGTTGCCCAGGGATGGTTCAGGGTGCTGGCACCCACCTCTCAGCCCTGCCAGGATGCAGTACCCTGCAGCCTGCTCCTGGCAAAATCAGGGAGGTCTCGGTGGAAGGACCATGAAGTGGCTTATCTTCGCTTCTCAAGACCTGGGATGCAGACTGATAGAACTTAAATGTTTTTTAAATCGGAGTACTTCTCAGTTTGCTGATCTCCGGGGACTCTGGCTTGAGGCTTCCCACAGAGGCAGGGATGCCTTCAGATTCAGGGAGAATCTTTCTGTCTATCTCTTTCTATGGAGCATTTTTTTCTGGGGGTGGGGAGGGGGGAAAGAGTACCCCTCCTCTTTTGGGGTGTCAAATACCACATCTGCTGCAGAGTTCTCAGGAAGGTCATGAACTTGAACCATCCCTCCCATTACCTGGGAGAAGGAACCCTCCCCTCTTTCCCACTGCATATTGTATTAACCTTGCACACACTCTACCCCTGCCTGTGTTCTTCTGTTCTTGGGTTTCATTTAAGGGAACTTTTCAGTCCAACTCTGCTCTCCCAATTTAAAAGATGATGACTTCCAACAGCCATGAAAATAAACCCGAATGAGGGGCCTAATAGAAACAGGGGCAGACCTTCCCCAGCCAGCTCTGCCTCTCACCTTTCCCTCCCTTGGTGCAGGGTTTCCTGGGACTCCAACAGCCATGGGACACTAGGGAGGCTCTTTGCTGATAGAGGGAGCAGCAGAAGGAGGCCAGCCTGTATGCTGGCTTTCAGGAGCCCAGTGTGGACCCAGCAGGCGGTTGGCATTGCAAGGCCCTAGGCTCTTTCCCCATGGCCAGGAGGGGCTGTGAGGGCCCCGTCTGCCCTTCTCCTCCGAAGCTGGGTCTCTCTCGGGCACAGATGGCTGTAGCTCAGGTGCAGCCAGGGCACAGCTGAGCCAATCTGGGCACTGCCCAGAGAGAGGTGCTGCCAGTCTGCCCATCTGCCAAGCAGGTGACAGTTGCTAACATGAAAGTCAGGGGTGAGGGGCGGGGAGCCCAGGGCTGGTAGGGTTAGAGCTGCAGCCTGCAGGACCTCACCCCCCTTCTCTCCCCTACTGCCATCAGGTTCCCTGCTCCCAACACCACCACCCCCCCTGCTGCCACCCTGCAGGATGTGCCTCCAGGTGACTCAGACATGGGTGGTCTGTGAACTGTATTTTGGTAAGCCCTCCCCAGAGGAAGGGAGAGGTGGGCCCCACCCCATGTGCTTGCAATTTATTAACCCCTGCCGCCTGCTTGCCCTTCCCTCTGCCCAGCCTTCCTTTTCTCTGGACTCAAGGACTCCCAGGACTTTGTTTTTTCCTGCCACATTCTCACACTTTTGCATTCACTTTCTTCAAGTCCTTTGATCATTCCACAGAAACTTAACCAGCACCTACTCCCTTCCAGCCACTCTTCTGGGTGCTTGGGATAGAATCATGAACAAAACAAAAATCTTTGCCCTCATGGTCCATATAATTCAGTGTTTCAATTGTGTATTCATTCATGTATTCATTGACTTGTTCATTCATTTGTTCATTCAAAAAATATTTCTGAGTGCCTGTGCTCTGTACTGGGTGCTAAGGGTGACAAAAGCAACACCCTCTTACTCAGTAAAAGGCTGAGAAAGAGATGGCCCTTGGGGACTGCCTACCTTTGGGGATGCCAGCGCGAGGCCCCAGGGCAGAGGGCAGCCTGGGGCCCAGCCACACCTCCCCTGACAGAGGCAGCCGCAGAGACCACCTGCTTCTACACAGGCCCCAGAGCAGGTACTGAAAAGCAGGGCTAGGAGGCTGGAGAAGCATTTCGGAAGAGATGGATGGCTTGGCCTTCCACCCCAGCTCACTCAGCACCACTGCCAGTTACAAAGTATTTCTTTTTCCCTCAGATCTAGCTCTCTTCCTCTGCGTAGTCCTATGCCTCATAATTACGTGTGAGAACGGGCTAATTCCCCCAAACACGATGTCAGTCCATCGATAACATTCCCTCGTGGTTGCGCTGCGCCACTCGGCGGCCCTTACACTGCCTGGCAGGGGGAGCTCAGCCCGTGGACTGGTTTTTCATGCTGGTCCCGCATCCATCACCGGCCTGCCAGCTCCGGTCTCTGCTCCAAGGGGGCAGGTGTTCAGAGAGAACACTCCACAGGCGCTGGCCCACTCCCACCACCCCTGCTGATTCATCTGATCCCAATCCCCTTGTTTTGCAGGTGGGGTAACAGGCTCAGAGTGGAGCCCTAATTTGCTCAAGGTCGGTCACAACGCTAATACATTTCATTCATTCATTATTCATGTGCCCATTCATTAATTCAACTGTCAAACATCTTGAGGGTCTATTAGTTATCAAGAGCTGGGCTAGTCACTGGAGATGCAAGGATGACCAACAGGTGGCCACTGCCCTCAAGAGGCTCACGCTAGGGAGGAGACGCACACATCATCACAATGCAACATGGCAAGTACAGTGACCCGTGTGGTGGCAAGAGCGAGGAGGGGTGCCAACCCAGCCCGGGGGCTCGAGGCCATGTGAGCAGTTTTCGAGGAAGAACAGAAATTACCTGAGCACATGGAATGGGAAGGGTATCCCAGGCAGAGCAAAGACCAGGAAGTGGCAAGTGGCTCCGTGTGGGGGAGGTTCGTGGCAGAGCTGGAACCATGCCCAGAACTTGAGATTCCAATATTTTTCCCTGCTCTGCAGCCTTGCTGCTTCCTAGGGAGGCAGGAATTACACCCTTGATTCCCCTTTGTGGGACTGGACCTGGTGGGGGGGGAACTGTCAGCTATTAGTACTCATCAAGGCCAAGA
The DNA here is from genome assembly GCF_015220235.1 of Choloepus didactylus. Lineage (NCBI taxonomy): Eukaryota > Metazoa > Chordata > Mammalia > Pilosa > Megalonychidae > Choloepus > Choloepus didactylus. The sequence goes on along the minus strand of NC_051308.1, from coordinate 58,017,573 downwards.
GCCCCCCTACGAGTAGAGAGAGCACAGTTACCTGCAGGGCTGAGTGCCACCTTTCACGTGCTCAGGTCAGGGACATCTGGGCTGCTTCATGTCGTTAGGCAACAGGAGGCGGGGGCAGAGCTGGGGTCCTGGAGAAACCCTGGGTGCCCCATTTTCCCTGAGCTGAGTGCCCCTGCCCCCGAGTTCCCTGAGAGACAGGGCAGTACAATGATCACAAACATGGGCTTTGGCATCACACAAAGCTTGGTTCTCTTGTGAGCTCAGTCACTGACAATCTGAGTAACCTTGGGCGAGTCAGATAGATAACCTTTCTTGGCCTCAGTAGCCTCATCTGTAAAAAAGGATTAACAATATCCATCTAATATAGTTGTCGAGGATTTTAAAAAGTGTATACATAACAATTAGCATATATACCTGGCACATAGCCAATAAATTGTATGGCCTAATGGAGATACACCTGGGGGTTGGGGGAAGTGAGCTTATTCTTTCCCAGAGGAGAGAAGCAGAAGCAGCCCAGGAGGCAGAATCCTTGGATACACTTCCTGTTGCTCAAACTTGACACTGTGAATTTGTCTAAGTCACTTAACTTTTCATGGCCTCATTTTTAAAAATCTGTAAAATGGAAATAATACTATTTTAATTATTATGAAAATTAAGTCATACTTTGCATGGGAGATGCCTGCAGGTGTTTACAGGCATAATAGACATTTTTCCTTCCTCCTATAGGTCCAGGCTCCTGCCCCACCCCTCTTGGCATCATCATAGGTCCCCTCCCCTGAAGTTTTCCTTTCTTAGCCGGAGATTCTGAGCATGTGGGGAAAGGAGCAGCCCAACATTGAGCAGGACCCTTTCATGGGCACCGAGATACAGAACTCAAACCACCTCTTCCCCACTAAGAACAGTAAGGCCTCTCATCTTCACTGCAGAAAGCAAGAGACTATGGAGGCCATGACTGTCCATTGGAAGAAGGCCTCTGGGTTGACATGGTTTTTGGCACGCATTCTAGTATGGACTGAGTCATCACGTCTGCAGTTCAGCCTTGCTCCCAAGTCCTTGCTTCTCCTTTCCAGTTATATGCGAGGTGTTGCCTTCTGCATCCCAAACACAAAACTTTTCTGAACAAACTCATCATTTTTGCCTCCTACCTGGTTCCTCTCCTGAATCCCCTGTGTCTATTCATGGCTTTCCTGGGTTTCTGTCTACTCAGCTTCAAAACCTTGGGCTCTCCATCCACTGTGGAAACAGATTGGCACTTCCTCAAAAAGTTAAACACAGAGCTACCATATGACCCAGCAATCCCACTTCTGGGTATATACACTAAAGAATTGAAAGCAGGGACTTGAACAGATATTTGTACACTATTGTTCGTAGCAACATTATCCACAATAGCCAAAGGGGGAAGCAACTCACCTGTCCATCAACAGATGAATGGATACACAAAATGTGGTGTATACATACAACAAAATGTTGGCCTTAAAAAGGAATGAAGTTCAGATACATGTGATTACATGGATGAATTTTGATGACATCGTGTTGAGTGAAATAAGTCAGACACAAAGGGACAGCTATTGTATGATTCCACTCATATGAAATAGCTAGAATATGCAAATTCATAGAGATAGAGAGCAGAGTACAGGTTACCAGAGGTGGGGGCATGTGTGAGGGAATGGGGAATAAATGCATAATGGGTATAGGGTCTCCGTTTGGGGTGATGGGAAAGTTCTGGTAACGAATAGTGATGAGGGTAGCACAACTTTGTGAATGTGATTAATCCCACTGAATGATAAACCCGGGAGTGGTTGAGATGGGAGAGTATATGTTTCTACAATTTTAAAAAAAGAGAGATTAAATGACTATGAAAATTAAGTTCAATACCTGGTCCTGGACTGGATCTAATAATGGAAGAGAAAATGTCCAAAAGGACATTTGGGGACATATGAAAATACTGGAATATAGACTGTAAGTTTTATATCAATGTCAAATTTCTTGAACTTGGTAACTGCACTTAAGGTGGTTATTCAAGTGAATACCTCGTTCTTAGGAAATGTACATGGAAATAGTAAGTGTTGAAGGAGTGTGATATACAGAACCTACTCATGAATATTTAGAAAATAGATAAATACATAGCAGAGATGGATGGATGGATAGATGATTGATAGATTAGATAGATAGATAGATAGATAGATAGATAGACAGATAGATGGTAGATAGAATGATATGGCAAATATGGCAAAATGGTAAAACTTGGTGGATCTGGGTATTTGGGTGAGGGGTATGTTGGATTCTCTGTATGGGTTTTGTATTATTTTTTGCTATTGTCCGGTAAGTTTGAAATTATTTCAAAGCAAAAAGTTCAAAAAAAAAACTTGGGGTCATCCTTTTAAAAAGGCTTTTTATTGTGGACACTTCCAAACTTACAAAAAAGTAGAAATGTACTTGTCACTGAACTTCAAAATTTATGAACATTTTGAAATCTCATTTTACCTATTATCTATCCTTCGCAATTTTTCTTTCTGGAGTATCGTAAAGCAAATGCAGAAACCATGTTATTTCTCCATAAATACTTCATATAGCTCTCCCAGGAGAGGTCTTTTAAAATATATATCCTTATGACCATTACGCCATTATCCCACTAATATAGTAAGATTCTTTAGTATTATATAACACCCAATCCATATTCAAACAACCTTGATTGTCTCAAAAGTGCCTTTTTAAAGTTAGTTTGAGTCCACACATTGCATTTGGTTGTTATATCTAAGTCCCTTTATTCTCTAATAGTCCCCCGCACTTTCTTCATGCCTTCAGTTTGTTGGACTAACTGGATCATTTGTCCTGTAGAAGGTTCTGCATTCTGGGTTGGCTGATTGCTCATTTAGCTTGTTCCTCTGCCTCCAAAATATCTTGTAAACAGATGGTTGGATCTAGAGGCTTAATTAGATGCAGGTTCAATCTTCTCCATAACCCACTCATTTTCTCTTCACACTCAGCACCACCCACCCCAAATGTATGCAAATACACCCTACACTGCAACCTTATGAAACCACTTGTAATTCTTCAGATGCAGGTTCTTTCTTTCACCTCGGGGCCTTTGCACCTGCTATTCCTTTTGCCTTGAACAGTCTTCTTCCTGCTTCCCTGGGCTAAAACCAAACTTTTCTTTTAGGATCTGGCTTAGGCACCACCTCCTGCAAGGAGCCTGCATTCTGGGTTGATAAATCTGCTCTGAGCATCTGCAGCAGCCTGCTCACCCCAATCCAGCTCACACCTCCATATTTCATTTAGCCATTTGATTGCCCTCCCCTGCCCACTACAGACTGGGAGCTCCTCGAGAGCGAGGACTGACTTTTAGTCTTCTTTCTACCCTCAGTGCCTAGCACAGTGCCTGGCACATATAAACATTCAATTAATTGTTAATAGAATGGATTCAACTCACCTGGCGATGGCATTGGACTTACAGGGCTATATGACAGTGGCGGAGTTTTAGAAAGTTCCTCAGGCCAGGCACTGAGTTATCTTTCAGCACACAGCAGCAGCAGGAGCCCAAGGAAGAAGGAGAGCCCGCTATTTAGCAGGGGGTGGGAATTAAAATTCAGTCATGCCCTTCTGCTCTTGAGCTAGGCTCACCTCTCCTCTCTGCAGGCTCTCTCCAGCCACCCACCTCCACCTCCTTCTGCTTTCAATGAGTTGGAAATAGACACTCTCCCAGCTGGCTCAAGTACCTCTGCTCTGGCTGCAGGGCCTGTGAGCCTCAGGGCAGGAAGCCCTATCAGGCAGGAGCTCAGCCACTATGCCTGGGGCACTGTACCTACCAGTGGCCCCGGGACCTGGCTGTTCTGCACACTGCATAGGGCTCTTGGGAGAATAGAATCCCTTTTCTCTGCATTTGCACTTACTTTCCAATGATCTTGGAATCCAATAACTTCCTTCCCTAAATTCAAGGTCTCGCAAGTTGCAGAACTCCAGGATTCCAGGAGAATGGAACAAGGCTGTATTTCAGGGCATGTCAGCTACCTTGCCAAGAGCTCTCCTAGTCATTACTTTCAAGTACTTGTCTCCTCTTTATGCAAGGGAGGTGGGGGGAAGGCAGGTTTACTAATCCGCCTAAACCTGAGCTTCTTCAAACAGTGGGTATGAATGTTGAAGAGGGGTTGGAGAGAAAAGTTTTCCGTTTGGGAGGAGGAAAGAGATTCCAGACCTCTTTTTGTAACAGTCCAGGGGATCTGTGAAGTCTGACCTCAAGCCCCCGTCATCCTGGTTCACCCTTAGCCAGAGGGAAAACAGCTCATTTCCATCCCACTTGGCTTTCCTAACTACACAGGACAGCAAGGAGGTGCCAGTTTCCTTCATTGTCTCAATGTTTATGTTTTTCAGTCAACTTTATTGAGGTATAACTACATAATACAATAAAATACACTCATTTTAAGTGTACAGTTTGACGAATTTTATCGCGTGTATACCCATTTCACCACCACTCCAATCAAGATACAGAACATTTCCACCATCACCAAAAGTTTACTCATATCTTTTTGTACATAAGCCCCTGTCATCCCCAGCCACAGGTAACCAGTGATTTATTTTTCTCACTATAGATCAGTTTTACCTGTTCTAAAATTTCACATAAATGGAATCATACAGTACCTGCATATACCTAGTCTTTTGTGCTGGCTTCTTTTGCTCAGCATAATTATTTTGAGATTCATTCACACAACTGCATGTAACACTCGTTTGTTCCTTTTCATTACTAATGTCTTAGTTTTCCAGCTGCTAAAACAAATATCATGCAATGGGTTGGCTTAGCAAGAGGAACTTATTGGCTCATGGTTTCAGAGTCTGGAAGGCTTGCTTCCTCCTGGGTATCTTCTGGCTGGCCTGCAATCTTTGGGGTTCCTTGGCTTTTCTGTGGCAACGCAAATGGCAGCATCTTCTTTCTCTTCCAGGTTCTGTTGACTTCCAAGTTCTAGCTGCTTTCCGTAGCTTTTTCTCTGTATTCAATTTCTTTTGCTTATAAGGACTTCAGCCATATTGGATTGAGGCCCATTCATGCAGTTTGGGCCACACCTCAACTAATAACATCTTCAAGGGTGCTATTTACAAATGGGTTAATACCCACAGGACCAGGGGGTTGGAACTTGAGCACACCTTTTTGTGAGGGACATTGTTCAATCCCTAAGTGTTGAATATAATATGCTAATATATGGAGAACCTATTTAAATTTGAAATTTTACTTGAAAATAATTTCAAAATTACATATGCATACCCTATGCTTATTCTTTCCACAGTCTCCTGTTCTAAGGAATTATCCCTGGAATGAAAGTGGTAAAGTCAAGATGATAATTACAGAGGTGAACCTTTGCCCCCACTTCTTGCACAGAGTATGGAGTCAGGGGGTAGCTGGGTTATGAGTTGTCTGAAGATAATGTTGTTCTAGTTTGCTAATGCTGCTGGAATGCAAAATGCCAGAAATGGATTGGCTTTTAGAAAAAGGGGTTTATTTGGTTACACAGTGTATTAGTTAGGGTTCTCCTTGGAAACAGAATCAATGAGAGATGTCTCTTATTATCAAATTGTAACAGTGACTCACGCAACTGCGGGAGCGCACGAGTCCAAATTCTGCAGAGCCGTCAACAAGCTGTCAACTCCAAGGAAGATGTCCGACGAACTCCTCGGGAAACGAACCGACAACTTTGACGAACTCTTCAGGAAACGAACCGGCAACTTTAAAGAACTCCTCAGGAAACGAACTGACAACTTTGACGAACTCCTCAGGAAACGAACCAGCAACTTTGACGAGCTCCCCAGGAAAAGCTTCACTGAGCAGCTGAAGAAGAAGTGAAGGTTCTCTAACCGTCCGGCTTATAAGCCTCCAACTGATCACCCGGACCAAATCCAGCCAATTGCATTCTCTCACTGTGGAAGCACACCCCTTGATGAGTCATCAGTCAGCTGCAGTCAATTGACTGATGATCCGACAAACCAACCAGCCTCAAATAGCCTCACAGGAATCGTCAGGCCAGTGCCCGCTTGACCAGACAGCTAGGCCACCTAGCCAAGTTGACACATGAACCCAACCATCACACACAGTTACAGTCTTAAGGCCATAAAGTGTCCAAGGTAACACATTAACAGTCGGATCACCTTCAATGGAGGATGGCTGATGGCGTCCGGAAAACCTCTGTTAGCTGGGAAGGCATGTGGCTGGCATCTGCTCTGGAGTTCTGGTTTCACAATAGCTTTCTCCCAGGACGTTTCTCCCTAGGCTTCAGCTCCTCAAAAATGTCACTCTTAGTTGCTCTCGGGGCATTTGCCCTCTCTTAGCTTCTCCGGAGAAAAAGTCTGTTTTCAAAGACTGTCTCCAAAATGTCTCTGTAAGCTGAAGCTCCTCTCTCAGCCCCTGTGTGTTCTTCAAAGTGTCCCTCTTGGCTGTAGCAAGCTCACTCCTTCTGTCTGAGCTCATATAGTGTTCCAGTGAACTAATCAAGGCCCATGCTGAATGGGCGGGGTCACACCTCCATGGAAATTATCCAATGAAAGTTCTGGCCCACAGCTGAGGGATCACATCTCCGTGGAAACATCCAATCAAAAGTCGCCAACCCAATCAACATCAATACGTTTCCTGCCCACAAAAGACTGCATCAAAGATAATGGCGTTTTGGGGGACATAATACATCCAAACCAGCACAAATGTCTTACACTGATTTTTAGTTTCCTGATTCCATTTCTGACATTCATCAAAGAGTAGATATACATGAGTACCTACTATGTCCTAAGCCCTGGGCCAAGTACATATGACAAGGTTCCTGACGGCCAGGCACTTGTCAGGGAGACAGGCAAATAAATATGTGATGACTTGTGTTCCTACATCAGACTAAAGCAACCAACAGAGAAGTTTGTTTGGGGATCTGTGTCATGGGCCTTCAGAGAGAGTCTATGCCTACAGCTGGAAAAATAAAGCCACTTTAAAAGTCTTCAGCCAGAACAACCGAAAAGGCCACATGAGAGGGGACATTACCTCATGAGTTCTATGTCTTTCTCTATATTTCTTTCATTTTCTGTATGTTAGGACTCTGAGAGAGCCTCTGAGTACATCTTTCTCACCTCCCATTTGCTCTTCTCCCTCTCTTCAGTCTGTCTGTCTGTCACTCCCTTCACTCCATCATCTTTCCATATTACTTGGTCATCAATCCAAAGTTGATATTTTTATTATTTATTGTGTTTATGGAACAGAATTTTGCATTCACAATTCCTAATTTAAGAAGCAGGTAAATAGGATACAGATTTATATTTTTAAAGAGCTAACTAAAATAAGTGAGTTTTATCAGTAGCTCTCAGTAGGAAAAAAGGTTACCTGGTCCTGGTCCTCATGATGGCAAACAACTAATTTAACTTAAATTTCTCCAGTGACTTAACAGCTTGACTGGTTATTTCAGCAGAATCTAGATCCAGTCTATCTTCTTGAAATGGTAAAATTCTCTTCATCCCTAAACCTAACCATAACCCTAAACCTAAACCTAACCCTAAACCTATCTCTAACCAGCCTGGTGCTCCACAGAGCATTCCTGGATAGCTTGGGACCCCTTAGGATTCTGCATTCTTTTCTGTCTACACGTAATAGGAAAAGGGAGGGTTTGAAGGCCATATGCTGGGGATGCCTGGGGGCCGGAGAAGGCAACAGTCTCTCCATGGTGTACACCTACAATTTCAAAGGTGTATCACAGACACAGTCAAAAGCGATTGGCATATTGGTCTGTTGAGGCTCGTTTGGAGCAATATACTACCCTGGTGCTGAATTCCTTGTCTTCTATGAAACTCCTGTTGACTCACAACTGATTCCAGCTCACAGTGTCTCAGCTCACAGTGTTTACAGTGGTAAATATGTGTGCACATGTGTGTGTGTGTTAGGGTCCAGCTGGGAAACAAAAAGCACTCCAGGTCTTTCAAACCTAGAGAACTTAATTCAGGGGCTTGATTGAACAGATAATGGGAGAACTGAGAAGCCCAACAGGGAGAAAAGACTGAGTCCATAGAAAAACAATAGCAGAAAACCACCACCATTCCTAGCGTTGCAGGAAGACAAGAGGAGGTGACATCATTGGGGCTTATGATCTGGGGCCATCTATTAGGAACTAGAGCCACAGAGGAGGCACATATGCTGCTGGAGATGCCTCCAAGACAAAGGGAGAAAGGGAGTCTCCTGTCCTCCCAACCTTCCATCTCCTGCCAATACCTCCCTTTGGATGAACCTACCCAGAATCCAGTTGGCAAGGGAGCCTGGGAAATGTAGTTCCCTGTAATCAGAGCAGAATAGAGGAAGAGCAGGAAATGTATCTAAGAGCAAACAGGCAAATGATCAGCACAGTATGTGGATATGTCTGTATAGATACTGTCAGAAAGAGGTACTAATACCTTAGTTTATGGTGGTTATTCTAAATAAGCCCCAGGAGAGTGATGATCTGAGGTCATAGGAGGCTTCACAGATATTTCTGGCAATCCTGCCACCCCATACTGTCAAAGCCCATATACCAAGTCAACAGCATACAAATGAATAGAGAAGGAGAGTTGGGTGGAAACAGAATAGAAGTGGGAGATCTGCAGTCTACCCAAAATATAAAGGTATGGAGTATGTTGTAGGGCTCCAGCTACCCACTCATAGTGACAGACACACATAAGTAAACATCCAGTCACTCATCTCCCATACTCCCATACACCTCCTTTTGTGTACTCATACACACATATATAACTGTGGCTAAAACACTTAATATCCACTTTAGATCTTATTTTCAAACATGATTCAAACCTCTCGGGATGACGTGGAAGATAAATAGAGTAATAATTGAGAAACTGCCTTGTAAAGTTTATAGGGCATTACTCAAATAAATGTAAAAATGTAACCTGGATTATGACTACATTTTATATTTAATCTGTTGTGAGTGAAGGCTGCTAGTGATGGCCATGGGTAAAATTATTATAAGAGTTACAAAGTTTAAATACTATGGGGCAAATAGGTTGAGGGAAACCCTCTATTTTGGAGAAAAGATTATAATGGCAACACCCATTTATCAAGTGCCTGCTACATGCCAGGACCTGTGATAGGCATTTTCTGTGCATTATCCTATTTAACCCTTAGAGTACTTCTGAGAGGCAGGTGCTACTCTCTCCATTTTCCAGAGGTAAAAGGTTAAGTAACTTGTATAAGAACTCACGGCTTCAGAGGGGTCAAGTCTTGGATTCACGCCCAAATCCAAATCAGACTCAAAGACTATCTGACTCCAAGTCCCAACCACCACTAAATAAGATATCGCCTCAAAGAATGGGGATTCAGAACACTGATGAGGGGCACCCGGGCAATTCTGATGGCTGCCTTTTTTTTTTTTAAGAACAGTTGTAGGTTTACAGATAAATCATGCAGAAAGTACAGAGTTCCCATATAACCAACTCTCACACACACAGTTGTCCCTATTAATATTTTGCATTAGTATGGTACTTCTGTTTACAATTGATGAAACATTATTATTATAATTATTATATTAACTTTAGCCCACTATTTACATAAGGGTTCACTCTTTGCATTTTGCAGTTTAATGGTTTTTGTGTGGTTTCTTATACACAACTTAAATTTCCCTTTTTATCTCTTTTCAAATATGCAGTTCAGTGGTGCTACATTGACAATGTGCTACCATTACCACGATCCATTGCCATAATTTTTCCATCACCCCAAACAGAAACTCCATACCAATTAGATATTAACTCCCCATTTCCCACCCAACCTGGCCCCTGGTAACCTGTATTCTAGTTTCTGAATTTGCATATTCTGCATATTTCTGCCTTTTCTGTAAGTGAGATCATACAATATTTGTCCTTTTGTGTCAGGCTTATTTCATTCAATGTGCTGTCTCCAAGTTTCATCCATGTTGTCGTGTGCATCAGAAGTTCATTCTTTCTAACAACTGAATATTATTCCATTGTAAGTATATACCACATTTTGTTTACCTATTATCTGTTGATGGATACATGGGTTATTTCTGACTTTTGGCAATTGTAAATAATGCTGCTATGAACATTGGTGTGCAAATATCTGTTCAAGTCCCTGCTTTCAGTTTTGGGGGGTATATACCAAGAAGTGGGATTACCGGGTCATATAGTAATTCTATACTTAACTTTCTGAAGAAACACCAAACTGTTTGCCACAATAGCCACGTCATTTCAAATCCTCAACAACAATGAATGAACAGTTCCAATTTCTCCACAAATTCTCCAACAATTCTTATTTTGTTTTTTTTTTTTAATAGCGGCCATTCTAGTTGCTGTGAGATGGTATCACATTATTGTTTTGATTTTCATTTCCCTGATGGCTAATGATGTTTAGAATCTTTTCATGTATTTATTAGCCATTTCTATATCTTCTTTGGAGAAATGTCTATTTAAGTCTTTTTCCCATTTTTTTAATTGGGTTGTTTGTCTTTTTGTTGTTGAGTTGTAGGAGTTCTTTATATATTTTGGATATTACACTCTTATTAGATATATGGTTTACAAATATTTCTCTCATTCTGTAAGTTGTCTTTTTACTTTCTTAATAAAGTCCTTTGATGCACAAAGGTTTTTATTTTGATGAAGTCCTTTTTATCTATTTTTTTCTTCTGTTGTTTGTGTTTTGGTGTAAAGTATAAGAAACCATTGCCTAATCAAAGGTCCAGAATATGTTTTCCCTATATTTTCTTCTAGGAGTTTTATAGTTTTAGTTCTTATATTTAGGTCTTTGATCCCTTTTGAGTTAATTTTTGTACGTGGTGTGAGGTAGGGGTCCACCTTCATTCTTTTGCAATGGATATCCAGTTCTCTCAGCACCATTTGTTGAAGAAACTATTCTTTCCCGATGAATTGGCACCCTTGTCAAAGATCAATTGGCCAAAGGTGTTAATATTTATTTCTGAGCTCTTAATTCTATTACATTGGTCTATATGTCTGTCCTTGTGCCAGTACCATATTGTTTTGATTACTGTAGCTTATAATAAGTTTTAAAATCAGGAACTGTAAATCTGCCAACTTTGTTCTTTTTCAAGATGTTTTTGGCTATTAAGAGCCACTTATCCTTCTATATGAATTTGACCATTTGCTTTTCCATTTCTGCAAAGTCTACTGGAATTTTTATTGGAATTGTGTTGAATCTGTATATTGCTTTGTGTAGAACTGACATCTTAACAATATTCAGGCTTCCAATCCATGAACACAAAGTGTCCTTCCATTTATATAGGTCTTCTTTAACTTCTTTCAGCAATGTTGGCAGTTTTCCATGTACAAGTCCTTCACATCATTGGTTAAGTTTATTCCTAGATATATGATTCTTTTACTTGGTATTGTAAATAGAATTTTTTTCTTGTTTTCCTCTTCACATTATTCATTACTTGTGTATAGAAACATCACTGATTTTTTTTCTCTTTTTTTTTTATAAGAGAAGTTGTGGGTTTACTGAAAAATCATGTATAAAATACAGAATTCCCATAGGTCACCCCATCACCAATACCTTGCATTTGTGTTACAATTGATAATAGCACATCTTAATAATTGTACTATTAATTAATTTTCATGGTTTATCTTAGGGTTCCCTGTTTGTGTAGTGTAGTTCCATTGATTTTTTTTTTAATTTATTGTTACCATATAACAATGGAACATTTCCCCTTTTAATGATGTTCAGATACATATTTCAGTGCTGTTAATCACATTCACAATGTTAACTGTATTCACATTGTTGTGCTACCATCACCACCATCCACTGCCTAAAAATGTCAATCATTCCAAAAAGGAACTCTGCACATTTTAAACCTTAACTTCCTGTTTTCTATCCCCACTCTGTGCCCTGGGAATCTGTATTCTAGATTCTGACTCTATGAATTTGCTTATTCTAATTGCTTCAAATCAGTGAGCTCATATAACATTTTTCCTTTTGTGTCTGGCTTATTCCACACAATATGATGTCTTCAAGGTTCAGCCATGTTGTAGCATATACCAGGATTTCACTCCTTTTCAGAGCTGAATAATATTCCATTGTGAGTATACACCACATTTTATTTATCCATTCATTGGTTGATGGACACTTGGGTTGCTTCCATCTTCAGGCAATTGAGAATAATGCCACTATGAACATCAGTGTGCAAATATCTGTCCAAGTACCTGCTTTCAATTCTTTTGGGTGTTTACCTAGTAGTGGAATTGCTGGATCATATCACAGTTCTATACTTAGCTTTCTGAGGAACTGCCAAACTGTGACTGCACCATTTCACTTTCCCACTAGCACTGAATGGTGTTCCTATTTCTCTGCATACTCTCCAACACTTGTTATTTTCTGTTTTGTTTTGTTTTTTTTAATAGCAGCCATTCCACCGGGTATGAAATGGTATCTTATTGTGGTTTTGATTTGCACTTCCCTGATGGCTAATGAAACTATTAACAATGTTTTGTAATTTTCTGTTATACATCTTTTATATCCTTAGTTAGACTTGTTCCTAGAAATTTGATTCTTTTGAGTTGCTATTGTGAATGGAATTTTTTCTTGATTTCTTCTTCTGATTGCTCATTACTTGTATATAGAAACACTACTGTTTTCGGGGGTGTTGATCTTGTACCCTGCCACTTTGCTGAATTCATTTATTAGCTCTAGTAGCTTTGGTGTGGATTTTTAAAGATTTCTCTGTATAGAATCATAGCATCTGCAAATAGGGAAAGTTTTACTTCTTCCTTTCTAACTTGAATGCATTTTATTTCTTTTTCTTACCTTATTTCTCTGGCAAGAACTTCCAGCACAATGTTGAATAACAGTGGTGACAGTGGGCATCCTTGTCTGGTTCCTGATATTAGAGGGAAAGCTTTCAGTCTTTCACCACTAAGTAGAATGCTAGCTGTGGGCTTTTCATATATGCCCGTTATTGTGTTGAAGAAGTTTCCTTCTATTCCTAGGTTCTAAGTGTTTTTATAATGAAGGGTGTGCTGGATTTTATCAAATGCCTTTTCTGTATCAATTGAAATGATTATATAGTTTTTCCTTCATTCTGTTAGTGTGCTGTATTATATTAATTAATTTTCTTATGTTAAACCAATCTTGCATACCAGGGACAAATCTCACTTGATCATGGTGTATAAATTCTTTTAAAATATTGTTGGATTGACACTGCCCTCCCCCCTACGTGGGATCAGACACCCAGGGGAGTGAATCTCCCTGGCAACGTAGAATATGACTCCCGGGGAGGAATGTAGACCTGGCATCATGGGACGGAGAACATCTTCTTGACCAAAAGGGGGATGTAAAAGGAAATGAAATAAGCTTCAGTGGCAGAGAGATTCCAAAAGGAGCTGAGAGGTCACTCTGGTGGGCACTCTTACGCACACTTTAGACAACTCTTTTTAGGTTCTAAAGAATTGGGGTAGCTGGTGGTGGATACCTGAAACTATCAAACTACAACCCAGAACCCGTGAATCTCAAAGACAGTTGTATAAAAATGTAGCTTATGAGGGGTGACAATGGGATTGGGAAAGCCATAAGGACCACACTCCACTTTGTCTAGTTTATGGATGGATGAGTAGAAAAATAGGGGAAGGAAACAAACAGACAAAGGTACCCAGTGTTCTTTTTTACTTCAATTGCTCTTTTTCACTCTAATTATTATTCTTGTTATTCTTGTGTGTGTGCTAATGAAGGTGTCAGGGATTGATTTGGGTGATGAATGTACAACTATGTAATGGTACTGTGAACAATCGAAAGTATGATTTGTTTTGTATGACTGCGTGGTATGTGAATATATCTCAATAAAATGAAGATTAAAAAAAATATTGTTGGATTGAGCTTGCTAGTATTTTGTTGAGGATTTTTGTGTTTACATTTATAAAAGATATTGGTCTATGATTTTCTTTTCTTGTGGTATCTTTATCTGGCATTGGTATGAGGTTGGCCTCATAGAATGAATTAGGGAGTGTTCCCTGCTCTTCAATTTTTTGGAAGATTTGAACAGAATTGGAGTTCAGTCTTTTTTGAATGTATGGTAGAATTCCCCTATGTAGCAGTCTGGTCCTGGGCTTTTCTTTGTTGGGACGTTTTGGATTACCGATTTAATCTCTTTACTAGCAATTGGTTTCTTGAAATCTTCTCTTTCTTCTTGGGACAATGTAGGTAGTTTGTATGTTTCTACAAATTTGCCCATTTCATCTAGGTTATTTAATTTATTGGCATACAGTTTTTCATAGTATCCACTAATAGTCCTTTTTGTTTCAGTGAGGTTGATAGTAACGTCCCCTTTTCATTTCTGGTTTTTGTTATTTGTATCCTCTTTCTTTGTCAGTCTAGCTAAAGGTTTGTCAATTTTAGTGATCTTTTCAAAGAACTAACATTTGATTTTGTTGATTCTCTCTATTGTGTTTTTGTTTTCTATTTCATTTATCTTTTATTTCCTTCCTTCTCTTGCTTTGGGTATAGTTTGCTATTCTTTTTTCTAGTTGTTATAGATTGGACATTAGGTCTCTGACTTGAAGTCTTTCTTCTTTTTTAATGTAAGTATTTAGAGCTATAAAATTCCCTCTCAGCACTCCCTTTGCTGCATCCCGTAAGTTTTGGTATGTTGTTGTACTGTTCTGAAGCTGTCATAAAAGCCCATGTTCCTTTGATCCATTCCTGTGGGTGTGGGCCTAGTGGGGGTGGGACCTTTTGATTAGGTCATTTCAATTGAGATGTGACCCACCCGCTCCAAGGTGGGTCTTAATCCTTTACTGGAGTCCTTTATGAGAGGATAAAGGGGAGAAAAAAAGCCAGAGAACTCAAAGAGAGAAATACCCAGAGAGAGCTGACAGAGAAGAGCCCTGGAGATGCTAAGAGAGGACCCACAGAAGCGCAGAGAGGGCATTGGAACCAGACACTGAAAGCAATGAGACCCAGGAGCAGAGGACCAGCAGACACCAATCATGTGCCTTCCCACGTGACACAGGAACCCCAGACGCCAGAAGCCTGCTTCCAGAGTCCAGGTATCATCCTGTTGATGACTTAATTGGGACATTTCATGGCCTTAGAACTGCAAATTTGTAAATTAATAAATCCCCATTGTAAAAGCCAACCCATTTCTAGTATATTGCATTCTGGCAGCTTTAGCAAACCAAAACAGTTGCATTTTCATTTTCATTCACCTCAAGATATTTCCTAATTTTGCTTCTGATTTCCTCTTTAACTTATTGGTTATTTAAGAGTATGCTGTTTAATTTCCACATATTTGTGAATTTTCCATTTCTCCCTCTGTTACTGACTTCTAGCTTCATTCCGTTGTGGTCCAAGAATGTGCATTGCATGATTTCAGAATTTTTTATTTTATTGGGTCTTGTTTTGTAACCTAAGATATGGTCTATCCTGAAGAATGATACATGTGCACTTGAGAAGAATGAGTATTCTGTTTTCATTTGGTGCAGTGTTCTATATATGTCTGTTAGGTCAATTGGTTTAGAGTATCATTCAAGTCTTGTACTTCCTTATTGATCTTCTGACTAGATGTTCTGTCCACTATTAAGAGTGGTGTTTTAAATTCTGCTACTATCAATGTAGAATGTCTCCCTTCAAATCTGTCAGTATTTGTTTCGTATAATTTGGGGCTCTGCTGTTAGGTGCATACATACTTATAGTTGTTACATCTTCCTGTTGAATTGTCCCCTTTATTGGTATATAATGACCATCCTTGTCCCTCATAACATTTTTGACTTGAAGTCTATTTTATCTGATATTAGTATAGCCACCCCCGCTCTCCTTTGGCTACTACTTGCATGGTTTATTTTTTTCCATCCTTTCACCCTCAATCTACTTGTATTTTTGGATTTAAGTTGAGTCTCTGGCAGACAGCATGTAGTTGGGGCACGCTTTTTTATCCATTCTGCCAATCTCTGTCTTTTGATTGGAGAGTTAATCCATTAACATTTAAAGTCAATACTGATAATATAGGACTTTCTGCTACTTAGCTTTTGTAAGTCTTATACCTTTTTTGTCCATCATTTCCATTAATGCCTACTTTCATATTTATTTGATTTTTTGTCTTGTACCATATTAAGTGCCTTCTCAATTCTATCTGGATATATTTTCCATCTATTTTTTTTGTGGTTATCATGGGGTTAAAATTTAACATCCCAAATATAGAGCAATCATATTTGGTTGGATACAAATTTAACTTCAGTAACATGCACATATATTTTTCCTATACCCCTCTGTACCCCCACTATTTCTTTGTATTATTACCACTTATATCTTTGTACATTGTAAGTCCAAAAATAGATTTTATCAATAATTTTTATGCATTTGCATTTTAGCACTTATAGGAAATAAGAAGTAGAGTTACATACTGAACAATAATACGCTATGATAAAAATGGCATATATAATTACCAAAATGGTTACCTTTACCACTGGTCTTTATTTCTTTTTGCCACTTTGAACCACTGCCTAGTGTCCTCTCCTTTCAGTCTAAAGAACTCCCTTTAGCATTGCTTGTAGGGCAGGTCTAGTGGTGATGAACTCCCTCACTTTTTTGTTTATTTGAGAATGTCTTAACTTCTTCCTCATTTTTGAAAGAAAATCTTGCTAGATATAAAACTCTTGGCTTGCTGTTGTTTTCTTTCAGCACATTAAGTATTTTAACCCACTGGCTTCTTGTTTCTATGATTTCTGATGAGAAACTGGCACTAAATCTAATTGGGACTCCCTTGTACATAACACATTGCTTTTTGCTTGCAGCTTTCAGAACTCTCTTCTTGTCCTTTGCATTCAATAATGTCATCAATATATGACAGGGTGTATTTTTCTTAATATTTGTCATGTTTGATCTTCTCTGGGCTTCTTGGATGTGCATATTCATGGTTTTTTGCTATGTTTGAGAAGTTCTCTGTCATTTCTTTGACTGTTTCTTCTGCCCCTTTCTCTCTTTCTTCTCCTACTGGGAATCCCGAAATGCATATATTGGTGCATTTGATGGTGTCCCAAAGGTGTGTTAGGCTATTTTCACTTTTAATATTTTTTTCTTTTTGCTCCTCATTCTGACATGTTCCAAGTGTCTTGTCTTTAAATTCACTGATTTTTTCTTCTGCCAGCTCTAACCTGCTCTTGAAACCCTTGAAGGCATTTTTCATTTCAGTTATTGCGGTCTTCAACTCCAGTAGTTCTATTTGGTTCAAAACAAACAGAAATATGATATTACTTGTTCATTGTTTACCTGCTTTCCTTTACTTCTTTCTCTGTATTTCCTTCATCTTCTTGAGCATTTTTTAAGACCATTTTTTAAAAGGCTTTGTTTGGTATATCCACATTCTCATCTTCTTCATTAGTGTTTTCTGGATTTTTATATTCTTCCTTTGGATGGGCCATCATTTCCTGCTTCTTTGTTTATCTCATACTCTTTTGTTGCACATTATACATTTTAGTACTTTAAAATATTAACTCTGGCATTTATTACCTGAGATGTCTGTTTCCTGATTTTGTAACCAGCTGGTGATAAGACAGAGATTTTCTTTTGCTTCAGCTCTCCTATCAGGAAGGTTGGCCTACGGCAAATGCAGTGGGCAGGGTTTTCCCTATCTTTCTGGGCCTCTGTCTTGTCCTGAGCTTCTGATTTTTAGTTGTTTGGGAGTTACAGAAGTTTGGTTGTCCCCTGTTTCCCAGGAGACAAACCTTCCTCTCTGAGTGTTTGAAGCCAGCAGGCCTTTTCCTCAGACTCTCTGCCTCTATAGTTTTTTACACTCTTTTTGTTCCTTCAAACTGCTTTTGCCGGGAAGCAAATTCTGGGAGGAGGGTCACCCCAGAGAGGACATTCCTAAGTCAGTCTTTCCCAGCCAGACCAGGCCAGGAACCCGTGATGGGAGCACAGACCCTGCTCCAAAGTGCCCTGAGGAGAGGATCAAGAGCACCAAAAACTTCCCCAAGGGCTCCCCAGTGCTGCGCTTTCCTGGCCTGTCCACACATGTGGCCCTTCAGCTAAGTGTGTCCTGAAGCCCTGAGGAAGTGCAGCCATGACCACCGCCCCTGCCTGGGACAGGCTGAAACAAAGGCTGCTCCTGCCCTTGTCTGGGGTGGATTGAAACAGACCCTGGCCTCTAGCGGTCTGAATTCACTAACCAAAAGCCATGATCAGTGTTCAGCTGTGCCCATTCTTGTTCCTGGAGAAGAGGATCTGTAAGTCCTTCTGTCAACAGCAGCTAGGCAGGGACTGGACCCCACGGTGGCCTTCCCTGAGAGTGGGGGATGGGCACCAGGTGCCGCCACGTGGAGAGAGCAATTTACTATTCTTTACTGTAATTCGTCAGCCTCTTCCTCCCCCTCTTCCCTGGATGCTGTACAGTGTGCTTCTGGCCTCTGGAGTTTCAAAATAGTTGTTTCATACAGTTCCTGCCTGCTTAGTAGTTGTTTTGGTAGAAGGGCTGAGTCCTGGAGCTCCCTACTCTGCCTTCTTTCCACAATCCTCTCACACCATTGATTTTTGCTTGTTAATCTCATACCCCATCACTTTGTGGAATTGATGTCTTCCTTTTTGAAGCCACATGTATTTCTTCAAGAAGAGGCTTGTCAAATCAATCAGATGGATATGAGAAAAACAAGTTGGGGGAAAAACACATGGCAATCAAGTAGCTGTCTACATCTCATTTTTGTCAAGGCTTCAGGAATTTTGGTACCTGTTGATGTTTTTAAAAGTTTTGGATTCATTTAATAAATTCAGAGTGCATTAATTCCATATGATCCATGAAAACCTCAGCTAGGTTAAGCAGTTACTGATTTTTAAAAAGTCAGTATTTTGAGTTATATAACTAACGAAAGTCTTTGTATGCCTTAAAATTTTGCATTAAACTATGCATCGTAAATTAAAATATCATTTAGAAACACTAGTTAATGTTTAATTCTTATTTTTAAGAGAGTTTAAGACAATGGATGAGTAGAAAAACCTGAAACATGCCACCTTCACACTCAGTCAACACCACGGGGGACCCTGGCGTTTTAGATCATAAGGGCATAACAAAGGCACTACCACTTGCCCGGTGACAGCTTCTTCAAGCTGGTGTGGAAGGAGAAGGTCTTGTGGATATTAAGCTTGCAGGTTCAGACTCACCGAACAATGACATCACACAAAGACCACCCAAGCATTCACTGGTACACATTTACTCAAGAACACACATACCAGAACTCATGAGTAAGAAGGAGTCTACAGCCACCCAAGGATGGAAGAGAGACCCTGAACATGCCTAATGCAATGAGACAAGGGTTATGGTGAGGATTTTCCAGTGTTTAGGGTAATGACAGCATGTTAGAATTTAGCCCCTGGCAGCTTGAAAGGGTCTGACGGTCCCATGAGTGACCCCACCCCATAGGAGATCTGGAATCAGATGGAGAAGGAAGTAAGATACACGGTTACTACTGAAACTCAGGAGCCTAGAACAAGAGAGAGCAGGGTTGCAGGGTAATTGAAAAGTGGGAGAACCAGGCACTTAACTCTTTAACCCTTACACTGTCAGATTTCCTTTGGCACCTACAGAGCTACTGGTGATAACTGGAGTGAGATTCCTGAGGCTCTGGGTAGCTGAAGAATTATAGAAGCCCCCATTCCCCAGCTGGCTATTCCCAGGAATTAATAGTCTTCCTTGCGTCATTTAATGTGTATAAAACTGAAGGGGAAGGGGGAGGGGATGCAAATACATCAGGCACTAAATCAAGATTAATGAAGTTCCCGCCAGGATTAATTACTGTACTCCCTGGAAGCTTGTGAGCATAACGTGGGCATGGCCATTTATAACAGCCAAGTCTGGTTTTGAGCAGCATGGTTGGGATGTGATGGGTGACTTAATTCTCTCTTCACCTAGTGTTTGAAAAGCAGCTGTAAAGGAAGCAGAGTGAAAGGAAGGAACCCCTGAAAGTCCTGGGTCATTGCTTTAGATTAAAATCTATCCTTTGTTCATCCCAGTTCTTTCATTTGTTTTGATCAATATAGGCTCTGGACATATTTTCATTGATGAAACAAAATAAATAACTTCTTAAATGACTGTGGATGGGTGGCTGAGTTCAAACATGACCCTTCCCTTCAAGACCCTTCCCCCATCCCTTCTGGATCTGAAACGTGCACCATGCCAAGATATCTCTGTGATTTGTGGGCAAGCTGACTCCGTGTCTCTTCACATACTCAGTGTTGACAGAGGTGAGTCCAGTCAAAGAACCAATTCATTGTGTGAAGCAGCCCATTAGTTCCACTGGACGTCTGCTGGCCTAATGAAACAGTCAGACCAGCAAAACGTAAAGGCACAGTTTACTCATCTCCAACAGCTCCACTCATCCATGCCAGTTCTCAACCAGTATGAGTGCAGAGGATGCACAAGAGAAGACCCTTCCTCTTGGAAACAAAGTCACGGTCATCCTCTCTCACCCTTGCAAAGAAACTAAAAGGAGTTTGGGGGAAAGAGTGAGGACCAGAGCCTGACCTGTGATCCATGGCTTACAGCTAGAGCAGGAGAAAAGAGGTACAAGCTGTCAGCCACAGGGCACCAATCCCAGGCAGGTGTCAGGGCTGTGGTGGCCAACTGTAGGTGAGACCAAAACAGAGACAGCACTTTTAGGAAAGGAAAATTAGGTAAGTAAGGCCACCCCTCTAACTGAGGGCCACTGAAAAAAGCTTGATGAAATACAAAAATTATTTTACAAACATCACTGGACCAAAATCAGAAGACAATAAAAACCCAGAGATATAAGTCCAAAATCAAAGCCACTTTTTTTTCAACAGTTCTATGGGTTTTTTTTTCCCTGACAAAATATATACAACATAAAATTTCCCATTTTAACCACTTTCAAGTATACAATTCAGTAGTATTAATTACATTTACAATGTTGTGCTACTATTACCACCATCCATTACCAAAACTTTTTCATACCCAAACCACAAACTCTGTACCAATTAAGCATTAATTTCCCATTCCCCACCCCTACCCCTGCCTCTGGTAACTTGCATTCTAAATTCTGACTCTATGAATTTGCAAATTCAGCTTATTTCATATAAGTGAGATCATACAATATTTGTCCGTTTGTATCTGTCTTATTTCACTCAACATGATGTCTTCAAAGTCCATCCGTGCTGTAGCATGTATCAGAACTTAATTCCTTTCTATGACTGACTAATAATCCATTGTATGTATATACACACTTTGTTTATCCATTTATCTATTGATGGACACTTGGGTTCCTTCCACCTTTTGGCATTTGTGAATAATGTCACTATGAACATTTGTGTGCAAATATCTGTTCGAGCCCCTGTTTTCAATCCCTTTGTGTATATTCCAAGACGTGAGATTGCCAGGCCATATCGTAATTCTGTACTTAATTTTCTGAGGAACTGCTAAACTGTTTTCCACAGTGATTGCATCATTTTACATTCCCACCAACAATGTACAAGTGTTCTATTCTCCACATCTCACCAACAATTGTTATTTTCCAGTTTTTTAGTAATGGCCATTCTAGTGGATGTCAAGTAGTATCTCATTAAGGTTTTGATATGCATTTCCCTAATGGTTAATGATGTTGAGCATCTTTTCATGTATTTATTGGTCATTTGTTTATCTTCTCTGGAGAAATGTCTATTCAAATCCTCAAAGCTACTTTTTCCCTGAGAGCATTTTACTATCAGGAAGAAATGGCTGAGAAATTAAGCTGCACCACTTTTGCACTTTTGGCAGCCTCCTTGGGAACTAAAACTCAATGCCCAGAGCGCACCAATGGGAAATTTGGTAAACTACTTTTAACTTTAAACCAGGACCTCAAAGAGGTTCATCTTTCTCATGCACTTCAGATTGAACTCAGGTTTCACATGGATTTCTGGCTTGACTTTTCACTTTCTGGTTACGGAAATACAGCCTTGAGCTTGAGCTAAATTGACTGGACAAGGAATGCCTCCAGGCACCTGCTAGAGACAAACAAAAATCCTGCCTGTGGGAAGATAGCA
Organism: Choloepus didactylus; assembly: GCF_015220235.1. Lineage (NCBI taxonomy): Eukaryota > Metazoa > Chordata > Mammalia > Pilosa > Megalonychidae > Choloepus > Choloepus didactylus. Next base: position 57,995,600 of record NC_051308.1, on the reverse strand, counting down.
AACAATTTGTCAAATACAATGTTTAGCACATAAATGAAGAAAATCAAGCACACAAGGAAACAATACACCGTCAGTAAGAATTGGCAAAGGAGCCGAGAGGTCACTCTGGTGGGCACTCTTACACACAATATAGATAACCCTTTTTAGGTTTTAATGAATCGGAATAGCTAGCAGTAAATACCTAAAACTATCAAACTACAACCCAGAACCCTTGAATCTTGAAGACGATTGTATAACAATGTAGCTTATGAATATGACTGGGAAAGTCATGTAAATCAAACACCCCTTTGTCCAGTGTATGGATGGATGAGTAGAAAAACGGGGGCAAAAAAAAAAAAAAAAAAAACACCAAAGGAAGAATCAGGGGGACAATTTTGGTATTCTGTTTTTACTCTTGTTTTTTTAATTCTTGCTTTCACTTTTTCTGGTGCAAGAAAAATGTTAAAAAAAAAATTGATCAGGGTGATGAATGAACAACTATATGATGGTAATGTGATCAATGGATTATATACTGTGGATGATTGTATAGTATGTGAATAAATCTTAATAAAAAAAAGAATTGGCAGAAACAACAGATAATAGAAAAAGGTCCACAGGGACTCTAGATATTGGAATTAGCAGATACTGATTATAAAACAACTATGCTTTCTATGTACAAATAAATAAAAAGCCAAGCTCGAGGAACCAAGAACTATAGAACATGACGTATAAGATTTTTGAAACAATTAAATACGATTGAAAATAAGAATTCAATGGATTGAACTGCAGGTTTGAAGAGGAAATTAATAAACTGGAAGACAGATCAGAAGAAATGATCCAGAACACAGTGGCAAAAACATGGCAAATACAGAAGAAAGGGTAAAAGACATGGAGGATACAGTGAGAAGAAAACAAACATTTAATTGAAATTAAAGAAAAATGGTAGAGGCAATATTTTAAGAGCTAAAGACTGAAAAAGATATCCAGAGCTGATATTCAGAGCAGATAAAAGATATCAATACAGTTTCAAGAATCCTATAAATCCTGAGCAGAAAAAGATTTAAAAAAAAAAAAGAAAAATGAAATTCACACCTAGACATAAGACAGATAGAAAAACCGAAGAAAACCAAAGAAAAAAGTCTTAAAACCATAGAGAGCAGTACAGGCTCCAGGGCTCATAACATCCAGATGTAGGGTATAAACTGAACTAGACATTCTTACTCCTTGCTGAGATATATGGGCCTATGGACTGGGGAAGAAAGGTTAAAGAGAAAATCTTAGCGATAACAAAAGGAAATGACAAAGAGCTGTCCTCCAAGTGTAGATGGTGGGTCTGGATTTATTGAAGATTTTTTAAAATCACCTGGAAAAGAGGGGGAATGTCTGGGTTGTACGTACCAATAAGCCTTGCTTAGAAACTGAAATGACAAGTCTTCTAGAACAAACAGAAAGGTAATCTCAGAGTGCTGAGTGTGGCAGATCAGCGTCAGTGTTCACACGTGTAAATTAAAAATAAGCAAAAATGGCCCAAACAGATACAATAAAACCATGGGCCTGGAACTTCAGTTACATTCTGGGAAAGGATCAGCAATCTGTGTCTAAATTAGGGCCAAACAAAGAAAAAATATGCAGACTTTTTGCTTACATACTCCACAAACAGTTTGCTGTGAGTTTTGACTCAACTAGTGCTTTTCCTCCCAAAATGGATCAAATGATCTGTGAAATGTTTCTGTGTCGTGAAGACCTGCACTCGTCTGTATCCTTGATGGAGGTCTGGGCAGCCCCGGCTGAAGGGACGCATGACCCAGGGAAGGAGGACACGGTTGCCTCGGGGTGACCTCAGGAAGGAGGTGCACCCCAGCAGGCTGCCCTCCCTGCTCCCTGGGCAGCGGAGCCCCAGCAGCTGGCATGCACCTCGTGGAAGACGGACTCTCTCTTCCCACCACTGTCTCCAGCCACCTCTGGTTTTTCAGCCTTTAATGCATTTTCTACATCTGTACAAGATTTATTCGAGGCAGGGAGATTTATTTGGCACATTCATGCTCGACAGAAAGGACAATTCCTCGTGGAGTTCTGATCTCATTTGCTGGCGGAGGCCTGGATGAGATTGCTTGGGTGATGGGCGGAGAGGGACAGCTGGTTCCAGATGTGAGTGAAAGTGTGCGTGTGCATTTACGTAGGCATTACATCTGTGTGTACCATGTATACCTGTACGGGCAGTTAGTGTGTGAGTGTCCCATGTGTGGCTATATGTGAGAATGTGTTTCTGATAACGTGGGAGCCCAGGGGTGCTTAAGGATGCACAAGTCCCGGTATAAACAGGTATGTTCAAGTGTGTGCACATCAGTGTATAAGGAGGTGAAAGTCAGTACAATATGACTACATGTGCATTTATGTGTAAATACAGGAATGTGTTTTAATGAAGCGTCATGTGCAAAGCCTGACTGTGCATGTTCAATCACATCCATCTCTGTGTAACTGATGGGAGCACGGTCATTACCAGTCAGAGGATTCTTTTTTAAAGAGTAGACCAGATCATATCTCTCCTTAGCTTAACCTTCTCCAAGTTAGGATGATCCCACCTCCTTGATCTGGCCTCTAAGACCCTGCAAAGTCTGACCCTGCCCTCCGTGCCAGCGCCAGCCCCTGGCCCTCTCCCTCTGGTCACTCCTTTCCCGTTCCTCCACCGGCCACGCTGCTCTCTGCTGGGCCCTGCACTGGCTGGGCCCTCCACCCGCAGGCTCTGCCCCGGACCCTTTGCTCAGCTGTGTCACCAGGTATCAGCTCACATGTCTCCTCTTTAGATCACTCTGCCTCCTTTTCTTCAGAGCACTTACTACTCTCTGAAATGATCCTGCTCATGTAGTTACCTTGCCCATTGTCTGTTCCTGCCTCCCACTAAAATGGGAGCTCCATAGAGAGGCCATGGCCCTCTTGTTTGCCATTGTATCCCCAGAACACTGCTTGGCACATAAGGCTATATACTGAGAGAGAATAAGATGCGGTGAGTACCTGTACATGTTGGGTGCATGAATTAGAACGAGTCTGTATTCCCACATATCTAACATACAGACATTCATTCAATAAATATCTCCTAAGCACCCACTGCACAGTCTAACAGGGGTGTTCCTGCCTTTGTCGAGCTTACAGACTAATTAGTTATAAATATATGTATGTGAATAAAATCGGAAACTACCCTAAGGCCTATGACTGCAAGCACAGAGCTATGAGGGTATTCAAGGGCATGTGGTTGAGTTGGGAGCTCCACAAAGGCTTTCTCAAAGAGCTGGAGTCGTGGCCAAGAGCTGAGGAATGAGAGAAGTGGCCCTTGACCACCACGCGTTGCATTTTCTAACCCACCCATGTATATGGGTCCCTTCAAATGCTATTGCTAGAAGTTCTGAACACAGAGCAGGAAGAACTTCCAGGCTTTTAGGATGAAACATATTCATTTGCTGATGCCCGACTAGATTTCTCTCGTGGCTGGTCTCCCTCCACCATCCTGTTTCTCTAACCATTTGGGCAACCAGGTTACCAAACCTGAAACAACACCTGGAGGACCCAATTGAAGCTCTTCTCCTCAGCTTTCAGGGCACCTGTCATCTGGTCCCAGCCTGAGTAATCATCATTGCCAACGTCTTTTGAGTACTTACCATGTGTTAGGTGGGTTGCACCATGCTAACTACTACTTTGCCTACATCTTCTCATTTAATCCTCACTGCCTGTTGGAGAAGGTAGAAGTATGCCTATTTTACAGACGGGGAAACTGAGTAACTTGCTCCCAGTCAAACCACCAGTGAGTAGCAGAGCAAGGTTCAATGCCAGGCCAACTGACTCCAAAGGCCAGTCCCCTGGCCACTGCCTTTCCCACCCCTGCAGCCTCCCCGGCAGCCCACTGTCCCTCCAGAAGGGAGGTTCAGGCTGCGGGCCCTGCTGTGGAATGCCTCTTTTCCTTCCTTCCCCACCCAATTCAGAGTCAGCTAAAGTCCCACTTCCTGCATTCAACACAGGTTTATTGACCACGTGCCCTTCAGGGTGCTAAGACCAGGAGGCTGGATAACACACCATCCCGGCTGGAGGAACCCACGGGGCGGAGCATCTTTCTCAAAGCCTGCTCCCAGCTCTCAGCCCACACCAACCCCACCGCATGAGTGTACTCGGACTACACAGCGCTCTCATGGCCCTGGGTGTTTATTTGTCTCCTCCAGTGGATTATTGGCTGCTCAAGGGCAAGAACCCTGCCTTCTGTTCCTTTTGCCTACCTTACGAGTGCACCCAGACCCTTACTCAATTCATATTGACTGAGCACATTTCTCTTTGTCCTTTCTTGCTGGGTCTCATGTTTAAACAAGTGGTAGGGCTGGAATTGCCATGAATCTTCCATTTCACATCAGACAACCAGGCTCAGCTTTTTGGATATAATAGCTCTGATCAAAGCAGCAGCTTTCCCCCAGGCTAGCATTTGGCTTTAATAATAGAAGGCTAAGCTAAAACCAAATTCATGATATTGTTAATAGCTCTTCCTCACTGCCCGGGCCTGAACATCAGCCATGACATGCATAAAAAAAAGCAATTTCGGATCTAAATTTCGAAAACATAATGGGTGAAAAAAACACAAGTTAAAGAAGACTATAGACTATAGCATACCATGTATGTAAGAGTTTTAAACACGATGTGGCAGATTGTATTTTCCAAAGATGGAAAGTGTCTCCCATTCCGCATGTCCTTCCTATGTGACTTTGACACCCTCCCACTGAGACAGGGTCTAAGCCCCCTCCCCTTGAAACTGGGGGGATTTTGTGACTGTCTTGACCAATATATTACGGCAGAAGTAATGCTATGTGACTTCTAAGGCTAGGTCATAAAAATACACTGCATCCTTGTTCTCCCAGGATACATATTCTCAGACACCCGCCACCAAGCTGTGAGGAAACTCAAGCAACCGAACGAGAGATCCAGAGGCCCTGCCCACAGCCCAGGCTGAACTCCCAGCTGACAGCTGGAGCAGCCTGCTGGCCATGGGAATGCACCACCTTGAAAGTGGACCGCCCAGCCCTCAGCCAGGCTGGCACCATGGGGAGCAGGGATGAGCCGTCCCTGCTGAGCCCTGCCCAAACTGCAGACAACTTAGCAAAGTAACGATTGTTGTTTTAAGCAGCTAACCTGGGATGGCTTGTGATCAGGCATTTTATCATGTGTTGTGGGGTGGATGTGGTATCAGGTAACTAATCCAGTATCTAAAAGCCGACACTATATGGCTCATTCTATCCAGATGTGTACACAACAAAGGGTATATAGGATGGAGTCGCACAGCAAAATCATCCTGGGAGCCTTCAAGGAAGTGGGCAGCGAATGAGATTGGAAGTGACACTCCCAAGGAGATTTTAGCCTTATCTGTGATGTGTTACGTATGTATATTTTTTTAAAAAAAAGAGAATATGTACAAATATTATTTGTGTTGTTTTTAAACACGAAGAAAAAAAGACTGAGAAAACATTAAAAGTTGTTGGCTCTTCAAAACTGGGTGTTTGCTATACTTTTCTGCATTTCTGAACTTTCTAAAAAAAATTTCGAATATATGGCAACATGTAAAGATTCTGGTTCTGTGATCTATGTGAAGCCTGATTTCCAGTCTGTGACTTGGAGACTGAGTCTGGTTCTTAACACATTTTCCAACCGTCCACCTCCTCTCTTCTTTTCCTTTTTTCTTTTCATTCTGAGGCTGACCCCAATACCCCTGCCTCCTCTGAGACCCTGTTTCTTTATAGATCTCATAATTATTGTCTCCCTCTCTGGAATCCCTAGTCTCTTTCTCCAGAGCCTCCTTTCCCCTGGTCAGCCCTGGGCCTCTGGTCTCACAGGGAGAGGGAGTATCCTTACTCCTAGTGAGGCCAGTCTCCCCCCTGCCCTTCACCCTACCCTTCCCTCGTCTAGAGTCCAGCTCGCCAACTACCCTCATCCCTCTTCTATCTTCCACAATTGTTGCTTCTTCCTTCTACAGATCAGCTCAAGTGTATCCTCTTCATACACTAGAACACACACCCTGACCTCCAGCTGCCTGCATATATCTCCTGTCACATGTTGCCACACTCAGAGTCTGCACTTCCTCCCCTAGTACTGACCCATCAGCCCTAAATCTCGCATGATCCAGCTTTGGCTCTCATTAGCCAGTGAAACAGCTCCCACAAAGGTCCCCGCTGGCCTCTGAAATGCCAGTTCTCAGGGACACTTTCCACTCTTGTCTGCTTGACCACCCTGGCATTTGAATATGGCCACAACCTCCTTCTACCCTCTCTCGCCTTGTTTCGGGGCAATGCCCACCTCCTGCTCTCCTGGCTCTGCCCCTGTCCCTCAAGCCCAGCTTCCTTCCTGCTTACCCCACTTGGCCTGCCACCCTGGTGTTGATGATCCCGGGGTTCGCTCCCCATCCTCTGTCTTCACTCCTCCCTCCACTTACACAACTTTCCTGATGCTGAAAACCTCACATCTTCTCCCTGAGCACCAGACCCATGCTTTCCGCTGTTTACTAGTCATTTCTACACAAATATCCCACAGGCACCTCAAACTCATTACATCCAAAATAAAAGTCATTCTCATCCCTCAAATTAAACCCAACCTTCATCCTAGATTTCCCTTTGCACCATCAGTCACTCGGCTGCCCAGTTTGGGGCCTTGAGGATCATCCCAGAGCTTCTACTCCCCGACCTCCCACTTATAATTGGTTACCAAGTTTGGCACATTATTCTTCCTAATTAGCTCTCAAATGCAGACTCCGTCTCCCAGAGGTCCAGGCCCTCATCATTTCTCACCTAGATTCCACAATTATCTCCTAACTGGTTTCCCTGCCTTCTGCGTCTGTCCTCTTCAAACCAAGAATTATTTCTGCCAGAGCAAACTTTCTAAAATGTACATTTGGTCATGTCACACCCTGCTTAATAGCTTTCAGTGGCTCCCCTCAGCCTTCAGGATAAAATCCAAACATCCTCGCCTGGCATTCAAGGCCCTTCAGGATCTGGCCTCCACCTTCTTTCCCAGCCTCAACTCCCACCAGTCCCTACTCATCTTCAACACTCCTACGAGCGCTCAATACTGCTCCCTGCCTTTCCCCTTTTATCCATGTTGTTCTCTCTGCCTAGAATTCCCTCTATTCGTCAATCCTCTACTCATTCTTCAAAACATTTATTAAATGTCACCTACTCTTGATGTCCACCAGTCCCTTAGCATAACCACATGACTAGTCTTTCCACCCTCCTAACTTCCCCCAAACCTCTGTCTAGCAGCCTTCATCTCACTGCACTGAATTGACATTTTGGGTGCCCATGGCCCCCTGGATATGAGCTCTCTGCAAGCAGGGGCCAGGCTATTTGTCTCTGCATCCCCAAAACCCAGCACAGTGTCTGCACTTAGTTGGGGCTCCACACATTTCGGCTAAATATAGAGCTTCTTAAAATCAAGCAGGAAGATTCAGAGGACTCAAATTATTATGGGCCCTTATGTCATTGTTGCTGAAAGAGAGAACCAAACCCTACCAGTTTCTGCCTCTAGGAGCTATACCAAATAGGATCTAAAGAAACTATTATGGTGAGTGATTCTCACACTCACATCTAGAACCAGCCAGCGATTAAATTTACTGCTGTTACAACTGACGGGGCTTGAAGGGCAAGAGGGAAGTGGAAGGTACCCAAGAGGAGAAAGGGGGAATTACCCAAATTCTACTAAACCGCACAGTTGGGCATTAGCCCTGCACATTCCCAGCTTCCTCCTTCCCCTCCCTGCTTTCCTCCATCTAAACACATCCCCAGAGACTTGAAGCCCACATCCGGCACACTTAGGATTGTTCAACAAGCAAATTCCTGAAAACAATCAAACAAAGGGCACGCAGACCGAGAAGCGGAATGATCGCACCGCTCCATAGCCCGCCTGTGGATTCCTATCCCTTAGCTCCAATGCCTGTTTAGGACTGGGCCAAACTGTCAGGGGATTTGAGGAGCAAAAGAAGAGCCCTTGACAAAAATAAGTCAAGCACCACTCCTGGTACTTGAAACCCACTGTGGTGTCTCCAACTTGGGGCTCTGTCAAAGTCCCCCACTCAAAGGCCAGTGGCACCAGCAGAGGCCGTGCAGGCTAGCTAATGTGAGATCTTTTCCTATGGCCGGGTTCCTCCTGTCCCCACCCTGACTCCTGGCCACATGCAGCTCCCTCCCCCAGCCATGGCCAAGCCATGGGGAGCCCCTCTCCCTGCTCCCACAATCCTCAAACCCTCCCTGAGATCCACCCACCCACTGGCCTGCCTCAGGGTTGCCCCCATCCTCACTCAGCCCTGAATGGCTCAAGGAGGTGAGAGAGAGCGTTAGAGGAAGAGTCCCTGGGGCTGGAGTCAGGGGAAATGAAAAGCGAGAGCCAGCAGCTGCAGAGAATTACCCACCTCCCCACTGGTGTCTCGTCTTATTTAACAGGAGAAATCCCCAGAGCAGGGTCCTTAACTCCTCCAGCCGAGGCCGGCAGACAGGGAGCACTCAGGAAATGTTAAGTGAACTCTCTAAGAGACTCCCCACAGAAAGCCCTTCAGGCTTCAGCACCAAGAAAAGGCTTCCGAACAGAGCTCAGGATCTTCAGCTGTGAAGGCAAAGGGGTGGGCCGGGCCGGGCTCAGATGGGAACAGAATGTGATGCCCTCCAGAATGAGGGAGGGCCAATCTGTGGGCAGTGAGGCTGACCTCTGGCGAAGGGGATGGAAGTGCTCGCTCGGTTACTCGGGATGGTTGTTCCCAGCAAGGCGGAGGATGTGGCCCCGGGACTAGCAGCAGTCAGAGGGGTGAAGGATTCACATCTGCTAGCATCGCTCCCTGTTAGGTGGGAAGTGGGGTGCATAGAGCAGTAGTAGTGAGCCATGAGTCTTGATGGGGATCGGAACTGGGGCTGTGAGCTCATCAGCTCACACATCCGCTAGCCAACCATGGCGCCTTCTGTTCACAGAAGATAACCCCCTGCCTCCTCCAGTGAGGTTGGGGGCACACCTAGCTGGGACCCTCAGGGTGCCTACACCTTCTAAAACTGACTTCCCAGACCACACCACCAGAGTCACCCAAGCCCACACTTGCTTTAGCATCACCTGGTGCGGCTCCCTGTGACCCTGTCTTGTCTCCCCAGTGAGGGAGGGTAGGCCCCCTTCACTGCTGCAGCCCTAGCCCGCAGCCAGCCCAGAGCCGTGCACACAGCTCGCGCATGGGAAAGGTGTTTCGGTTGAGTAAGCGATCTGACAGGTGGACGGGCAGAGAGGTCAAAGGGAGCACGGCGAGGGGGGCTTGGGGCTTGATTTCTGACAGTCCCCTCCCCTTCCTGGCTCAAACAAGCCCCCACAGTGTGCCAGGCACTGGGGGAACAGAGACACCACCTCCTTGGGGAGATTGGGCACAAACACATACAAAGTTAAATAATAAAATAAGACAACAGCTAAAGAGATGTCACAAGGCGGATCATAATTAATTGCTAAAGGAGGCAAACAGACAAGAAGAAGCAGGTGGGGCCAGGGAGGGATGGACCACAGTGAGCTGAAAGAGCCAGAAAAGGCTTCAGGAAGACGTGGAATTTAATCTGAACTTTGAAGAGGGGGATTCGCATAAGCGTAAGGGCTCCCAGAAAGCACTGCAGGTGAAGAGAACGGCCTGAGCAGAGGCATGGGGTGAAAAAGCAGAGTGTGGACTGGGGCCTGCGGGAGGTCCCACGTGACTGAGGCTGGGGTTTCTGAGGGTGGGAGGGGTCAGAGCTAAGGCTGAAGAGCTGAAGTGGGGCTAAAGGTGGACCAGCCTTCACACCAGGCAAGTGGTGAACTTGAGGCAATGGGTAGACGTCAACGAGGAGTCGTGGGAGACTAAACTAACCAGCCAAACCCTGGTTTTCAAAACTACCCGAGCGATTCTGCTTTAGGACGAAAACCACACTTCAACAATCCCACGATTCCCACAGATGGAAAAGAAAAAGACAGACAAGCCAGTAGAAAAATGAGTGGAAGACATGAACAGGAACTTCAAAAGAGGATATCCAAATGGCCCATAAACACATGAAAAGGTGCTCAATTTCTTGAGTCATCAGAGAAATGCATATTAAAACTGAAAGGAGATAATGTACACACCCACCAGAATGGCCAAAGTGAAAAAGACAGAAAATGCCAAGTGTTGACAAAAATATGGAGCCACCGAGATTTTCAGTCGCTGCTGGTGGGAGTGTACATTGGCAGAAGCATCTTGGAAAACACAACAAAGCAGAATATATGCATATCCTATGACAGCAAAGTGGGAGAGAGGAACTAGTCTAGAAGAAATGTGTTTCTCAAACAGCACATGCAAGTAAGTTCACAGCAGCACTGTTCATATTAGCCCCAAACTGGAAGTCACACAAATACAATCAACAGTAGAATGGATGAACAAGTTGAGGGACAATGACATAATGAAGTATGACCCAGCGACGACAGGAAGTAAACTACAACTGCACGTAATGACATCATGAATGTCGCAAGCATAATGTTGGGGTAAGGAAACCAATCACAAAAGCATGTAGTCTTCTTCCAGTCCAAAGGCAGAACAAACATACAGTGCTACAAGCCGTGGTGGGGGGAGTCTGAGGCATTTCCCTGTATCATTTCCTCCCTCTTGGGTGCTGGCCATTTTCTATTTCTTGGTCTGGCTGCAGGTTACACAGGTATGTTCAGTTTGTGAATATTCGTCCAACTATATGCTTATGATTTGTGCAATTTTTTGCATGTATATTATATTTCAGCCAAAAGTTGAAAAAAAAAAAAAAAGAGGGATTGGGTAGTGTAGCTATGCAGAATTTTTCCAGAGGAATTTGTCTCTGGGTGTGATCCTTCTCCTTCCCCTTCGCTGCCTGATGCATTTGGTCGCAACTGGGTAGTGAATTTCTTCCTCTGACCCCTCCTGAATTTAACCTTTTTCTTGACATGTTGCTGAGCCCATGGTGTCCCCAGGCCACCACGCTGTGACAAAACTCCCCAACCTGACCTGACCTGACCCCTCTCCGGGCACTGACGCCCAACCCCTAGCTCCCGCTCTTACCTGCTGCCTGACACCCTCCGAACAGCACTTGAGCAGGGTGGAGGTGATATGCTCATGGATATTATCAACATAGCAGCAGGTTTTAGGTGGGGCTGGGGGAGTGAGCATGAGCCCAGCCCGGCCAGGTCACCAGCCTAAACGGGGGTGGGGGCAGCGGCATGAAGAGGCAGCCACGAGACTGAGAAGGGAGAGCCGTCAGCTCTGCTGACCACCCCGTCGGAGGTGGGCTCCCGGGGAGAGCCTCCGTGCTCAGGGAGGGAGAGCAAGCCCTTGGCAAAACTGGGCTCTGGGAATTCAGCCCTCTCCTGGCAAACCTGTCTGCTGAGGAAGTAACTGCCTGAACAAACAATACTTTTACCTCCTAAGGAGTAAAATAAACTCAAATTGAGCCATTTTGCATTCATCTGGCTGGCAGCAATCATTCTCTGAGTAGAAGTTCGGTTACAGGCTTTGAGACACAGCACTGGGGTGGGGGGGGGTGCTGCCGAGAGAAACCAGATCTGTACCGGTGCCCCCACCCACGCCACCCTCCCTCCCAGGCCCCCACCCTAACACTGCCATTGCTCACACCAACAGGAATTCCATTAGCAGGGCAGAGAATTGATGGAGTTTAATTATTCAGGCCCGGGCATCCAGGGGCTTTACACACACCCATTCTTTCTTTCATATTTTGAAATCACCATTATTCTGGAAACACCAGGTTCCAGGTCCCCCAGTGGGCACTTTGGAATCAGTCCTTCCTTGACCGTCCACAGCTCTTTTCCAGGATGTGTCACCCCATCAGCCCACCTTACCTACAAGAGAGGGTTCTTACAGGGGGAGAGAAGGAAGTTTGGGGGAAAACAGTACCCATGGAAATGTGTTTGGGTGAGATGCCTGCATTATTCCTTTTCAATGCTCTGTTGCAAAATACACGGAGTGTTTTATTTCCATCCACACTGACGCATATTTCAGGGCAAATTTCTTATTGCCTGTCACAGCTCAGGGGAGAAATGAATCCACATTTCCCCAGCTCCATTAACTAGCGAAACAGGCTCACTTGGCTGGAAGGCATGTTTCCCACCAGTGAGGCAAGGGGATGAGATCATGAGGAAGCCGCCTCAGAGGGTCCTGGAAAAGGGGGCACACAGGTAAGCAGAGTCCCACCCAAGGCCCTCCCGGTCGGTCAGGAGCACCAAGATGCAGCGGGGCAGGGCAGGCACAGCGGCCAGAGAGCAGGTCAGCCCGGGGAGATGGGCACTGGCCCTGTGAGCACTTTGGCCCACGGGTCTTCTCTGTCCCCCTCCTGCCTCAGCCTGTCTGCTTCTTGTCATCCCTACCTCCAATTCCAACCTTAGACAGACAGACAGGATCCCAAGGAAGATGGTGAGACTGTGGCTTCCCCTTGCCTTATGTCTCCACTGGCCTGGGAGAGTGGGCCATGACTCTCCACACTCCAAGCAGGGGGCTCCACACTCCAAGCAGCTGCCAACAACAAGTTATCCTGAAACCTGTTCCCTAGACTCTGCTGGGTGAGGGCAGGCAGAGAACCACCTGCCTCAATCAGTTGCGACCCTCCATCACCTCCCGCAGACGTCGCCCCTAACAGGCCCTGACCTTACCCCTCTGCCTCGTACAGCCACCTGCAGGCCATTCTCCATGCTCTGCCCGAAAGCTGATTCCAAAATGCACATCTTTCCTCTCACCTCTTTCCACTAAACAAGGCATCCATGACCTTCCTGAGTGGACTCCTGCCTGCCCACCTCTCCAGCCTCATTTCTCATTGCTCTTCTGTTGATCTTTTTGCTTTCCTCTACAGCACTTCAAAACCCACCATGTCACTTTGCACCTCTGAGTCTTCATTCTTGTGATGCTCTGTGCTTGAAATGACTTTCTTCCCCTTTTCCAGTGTGTGTGTACTCCTTCTTCAAGCACCAGCTCCAGCTGCTCCTCTGTTTTTCTCTGATTCCCTTGGGCAGGACCAGCAGCTCCCTCCCTTACCCCGCTGTACCCCATACACCTAACTTAACACCTGCTGCTCTAAATTGAAGTCAGCTGCTGGTGGGCTCAGACTATAAGCACGTGGAGGGCAGGGGCTGTGACTTAAGCATCTTTATATGCCCAGTCCTCAGCAGAGCGCCTGCCCCTTGGTGTGTACTCAATAAAGCATCGACTCAGGACTCTCAAAGACACTAGCAAGGTGTGTCCCCAGCCCTGGTCCCTCCTCTGTGAGGCTTTCGCCAATCAACCCAGGCCTTGGTTTTCTCACCCTCCTCAAACTCCAAAAGCCCATCTAGGGTGAGCCTCCCCAGCTGGCACTGAGCACCCATAGAGGGGCCAGACTGGGGCTGCAGTCTCCTGTCACCTCCTTTGTCTCCACGTGAAGTGGTCTGAATCTCTGTCACATTGCCCCCAGGCAGAAAGGAGCCTTCTGCTCTCTGGCACCGCTCTCCTCTCCCCTAAAGCCCAGCGCTGGGCTGAGTGTGCTGCAGACCTTCACCGAGCTTGATAACTGAGTGACTGACAGACAGAGGAGGGAGCTCTTAGGATCAGAGGCCGGAGAAAAAGAGCACTGTGCAGGTGAAGCCAAAGGCCTGTGTGGCTCAGGCAAGGAGTGGATCAGAACAGCTCTGTGAGAAACAGTCTCGATTTTAAAAAGAACGGGTCCTCTTCCTCACCACTAATTTTCTCCTTTGGGAACTGAGACATAATACGCCACCTCTTCCCTTGTTCCTTCCTGTCTGCCAGGCCCTTTGCACATAACATTGAACTGCAGCTGAAATAGGCAAGGATAATTGTCTTTTTGGCTATCACCACTCTGAGGACATATTAAGGGGATGGGGACAGTGTCCCCTGACTGTAGCTGAGCTGGTCAGACAGGGCCCTTCCCACAACACAACCCATTTGTGGGCAAGAGCCTGGCTTTCTGGTCACTGTTTCTCCCCAAACCCAGAGTCTGGATTCCAGAGCAGAACACTGCAATCTGCAATGTGAACTTCAGTGACACACTTCACTCTGAGGTTCAGTTTCTCCATCTGTAAAATGGGCTAATATGATCTGCCGTAGCCCCCTTAGCTCTTCTCCTCCACCTTTAGGGTCGGAAGGGTGACCCTATATGAGTATGTGGAGAAAGCTTGCTGAGGTTTTTATTGATTCCTTGGCAGGAATGAGCTCTCTGGCCTGCCCCAGGGAGTCTGTTGGGCATTCACGGTCAAGGGTCTGGGACAGGTCAGGGAGCACATGCAGCAGGGACAGCTGGCCGTCCTCACAATTCCTCCCACAAGGATGTTCTGATTCAGTCTCCTGGACAGGGCCCAGGTATCGAGTGGAGAAATGTGTCAAGTTGGAGATGAAAGACAGCTACAGAGGGATCTGGCTGTAAACCCAAAATCCTGAGTTGCATTTTCCTCTCTGTTAAGCAAGCATTACTCATCCATCTCCCACGCCCGTGATGTTACATGAGACCTTGGAGGGAGAGAACTGCACACCCAAGTTCAAGCAGATATATCTGGTTGCAGCAGGAGGGCATGACACCAGAGAGCAGGAATAACTTCTAATGAGGGGAGGAGCTTGTGAGTCACGGAGATGAATGGCCCAGTCTCTTTCCATAGGGGTCTTTCAGAACTGCTGAGAGTAGGCTGGGTTAAGTTGTTCATGCCTCAAATAAGGTCCTCAGGTGGCCACGTCACCCCAAACTCTGGTGGTGCTCGGGAGACTTGGGGACAATGTGGCAAAGGAGGAAGGCCTAAACAGGTCATCAGGACATCTGGGTTCTGGTTGTGCGTTGAAGGCTAAGGGCTCACAGGAACAGGGCTGGAAGCAGAGGGGGCTATGGGTCAGCAAGGGAAGGCACTCCCTTCATCCCCACCATGGAACCAGCCTCCCAGCTGAGAATCCTGGTCCAGTCTCCAACTTGAATTCCTGGGTATGATACATTCCAAAGGGCTTATTCTCCTTCCTGCTGATCTGATCAGGAAGGACTGGGGCAGGTGTGGCTAGAAAGCTCTTAGTCACTCTACTCCCTAAGGAAGGGAAAGAGATCAGCACACACCCCTAAGCACACATATTATGCACTGACATGTCACTTATGCAGGGATGAACCAGCAGATACTCCCCCAACACACACACACACACACACACACACACACACACACACACACACACTCAGATATTCCATCATCTCATCTCCCACCAGAGACCAGCTGGCCCCCTCTCAAGCCCATGGCTGCTTGTGGCTGTAAGTCTATCCTGGGATCCCAATGACATCATTCCTACAGGGTCAGCGGGGAAGAGGAGGAAGGGATCAGGTGGGGGCAGGGTGAGGAGCAGAAGCCAAAAGAACGTCATTGCAGAGGCAGCTCTGTGGAAAGGTGAGGTGGCAGATCAGCATTTGAGGTCTGGTTGGAGGTCTGATCTGGGTTTGGGCCAGCCCAGCATTCGAGGTCCTATCTGAGGTTGGACCCCAGCTCCATAACTCACCAACCATTGACCTTAGGGAAATCATTTAACCCCTCTTAGGATCCTTCCTCATCTGCACAGTAAGACTATTCTACATTGTTGGTTCAAGTACCCCGGGGTATGGAGCACTGAGGGAAAGGAGGTTTTCACCTCCTCTTCTGTCCACCATCAATATCCTACTAAACTTTCTTAGACATCCCAGGTGCCAAATGCTGCTCCTTTACTCACTCCTGAAGATCCCTGCTAGTGGTTCATCAGCATCCCAAATGTTTGGGCAGTGCTGACACTCCCACAAAGCAGCAAGTCACATCTCCAGAATTAAGAATTATGGGCCCCTGCTCCCTCCCCTGTAAAGTACAATTGGGCAGGCTCCCTTGCACAGAACCCACTACCCTCTGGGGAAGGACCACTCCCCCTCCATAGTTCTGAGAGTCAGGGAAATCCAAGAGTCCCACAGCTACCAGGAAGGTTACATGAAGCACTGATTACACAAACCTGCCACAGTCCCCACTGAATATTTCATACAGGAGCAAGGATCCATTAGTCATCATCAATTATTCATCTCCTCCAGGGCCAGAGCCAGGGATGCAGCATAGGAGCAGCTGGAGCTGGGACCCACACCCACTCTACCCTCTCTCCCCCTTGAAGGCAACCAACAAACTCTCCCACCTCCTCACCAACATAGGGTCCTACTAAGTGCCCACTTCTGAAAAGTGTACACAATAGTCAGATGGATATCACCCCACTGAACAGATGGCCAGCAAGACACAGGCCAAACTGAGACTGGGCCACAAGAGCTCACAGTAAGGGTTTCCAAGAAATATAGAATAGACACACTTCCTTTATCAAACTCAGCAAGTGTGCTAGGAGGCAGGTTGGTGTGGCAGAGGTGGCTGAGCAGAAGGTACTGGGTTTAATTCATATTCTGTGTGTGTCCCTGAGAAAGACACTCACAGCCAGTACAGCTGTAGACCCATTCTGAAGGTTTTCTTTCTTCAAAAGAGGTTGCAGAATCATGGGTTCTCAGAGATGAAGGGAAAGGCCTCTAAGCCTCAGCTATCAGGGCTGCATGAAGTCCTCCAACAACAGAGCATTCAGATGGTCATCTGGTCTCCACTGAAATATGCCCAACGACAAGGTGCTCATGTCTCTTGAAGCAGGCCACTTAGTTTTTGAACAGGTCTAATTCATCAACACTCATTCAACAACACTTACTGAGCATCTTCCAAGTGCCAGGTAATGAAAGAGGCACTTGGTATACACCTATGAAACACACAAAGTCCTTGCTCCATTAGAATAGTCTTCCTAAGAGTGGGTCAAAATTAGGTTCCATGTATGTTGTATGCCCTGCCCCTAGTAGGAGATGAGATGTAGAATCAATTCTCTTTAAGACCCAAAGCCATGAACTCACCGCAGTAGATCAAGGGACCCAGCTTGCTCGCCCAGGCTGGCCTTGTGCCCTGGAACTGCCTGTTTCAGCAATGGTTTTCAGGCCTGGACCCAAGCAATGACTACTCCTAATGCTAGAGGTTTAGGCTCTAGTTCTCCCCAGCCTCCCCCCAAGAATATTGTACACACACATGCACACATAGAGTCTTCCCTGCCAAGCAGGAGTCTGCCTCCACCTCTCTCTGACCCCACTCCACCCCCAAGAACTGGTTTTGCCCATGGTGAGGTAGACAGTGAACCAACTGATGGCTGTAAATGGCACAGGGAAGAACCACCTATTTCCCAATAGCCTTCCTCATGCCTGGAATCCCACCATTATTTACTCAACCTTTTTTGGGTAAGCATTACTGCCAATTAAACATGCAGATGCATTTGTGTTGGGAGGTGTGCCATGTTCAGCAAAGCAGCAGCCTGAATTTGTGCCTGAGGCTACAGAATAAGACATGCTGGGAGCGTTCTCAGGGCTGGGAGAAGGAAGAGGAGGTGAGCAGACCTGAGGAGTGAATGGGACTGAGTAGCAGAGGGCAGCAGGTAAGTCCTAGGCATCTCTGAGGGGAACTTGAGGGAGAACCAAAAGGGGAGTGGGAGGTAAACTAAATTTTACCTGGAATTTCCCTTTTAGTGTTAGGAAAGTTGTGGAGGGTTCCAAGTGATCCCACCTGGTTCATTGAGCCTGGGATGCTCAGGACCCAGGAGACTACAGTTATGTCCTCTGCCCCAGATTAAGTGCCCTGGGCAGGGAAACAAGGAGGATTTAGATTATTGGTTTAGTGGAGATATGTAGTGGTCAAGGAAGAAATGTAGATGGTGTAAGGATGGGCAGATAAGGAACACAAAGATAGGGGAGAAGAGTTTCCTCCTTTCTGCAGGGTTTCCTTGGGCCTGGAAGCAGAGGAAATGACCTTGTTCAGATGAATCAAGAGGCTGGGGGTGTGGTGCCACCCTGCTCCAGATACAAGAAGATCCAGCCATGTCTCTGGCATGGTTCTAGCACTCTATCCTATCTCCCACATCACAGGCTCCCCTGGCTATCAGAGCTCTGGAATGCTGCCAGCTTCTGCCCACTCCAACCCCTACAACTGGCCCCATGCCATTCTATCCATACCTCCTCCTCCCACTGCAGCTGCTCCTCCTGCTAGGGCAGTGTCATTGCAACAGAGAGAGGGAGGGAGGGGCGCAGCTCTAACAGCTTGCTCTGACTTGTCCAACATGAAGAAGCCTGGATTCTCCCCACTGAACCGTATTGTTCTCCCCTCCCTACTATCCCCTTTTGGGGGCTCTGTCCCAGTTAAGCTTCACATGACCACCAACTACCACAGAAGCCCACCCATCCCACCAATCCAGGATAGGTTTTGCCTATCAGTGGAGTGGACAATGAGACAACTGGGATAATGAATAGTACAGGGAAGATGCCCCTGGCCTAAACATTTCAACAAGCTGGAGAAAGAAAGTCATGGACTTTGAGAGGCCGTACCAGATTCTGGGACCTGAAGTCCTACATTCCTATCACCTATGGGCTACATTGACCCTACCCTAAGCCAGGCTATGCAAGTCAAGAGCCTATTTTTAAAAACCTCCTGGGAAAGATAAGGACACTTACAGTTGAGCTTGGAGTTCATCTGGTCATCACCCTCATTTTACAGATATAAAATTGGGAACCAGGAAGAAAAGGTGGTTGGTCAAGTTCATACGGTCAGCAAAGAGTAAAAACAATATTTCACAATGCCATTTCCCCTTACTTCTGCCTCCAACTCCGAAATTAGAAAGTTAGGACTCAGCTTGTGACCCTCCAGTCTTTGGGAGCGGGAGCAGCACCGAGCTCTGTCCATGGTGCTGAACCTCCTGGTCCCGAGTAGCTGTGGTTTGAATTTCCAAGCACTGCTCGGGGCTAGACTAATTCCAAAGAGATAAACAGGCAGATGTCCAAGAGCATGAGGAAGGGGTCAGTACACTGTCCCAACCCTCATTTCTCATTATCTTCACCTAGGTGTGGCCACCTGGCCCTAACATACTGAGATACGGGTCCTGTCAGAGAAGCTAAATGTGGGAAAACAACATAACTGACACTGTTCAGGAAAACGGAAAACCCTTCAAGAGGGAAGCTACTAGAAAGGAGGGTCAAGAGAAATTTGACGGCATTTTCTCTCCTATTAGGTAAGGATATGGGGACATGCACACATTCAACTCTCCAGTATGTTTACTTCCACACTCAAAAACCTTGGGATGGAGGGAATTTTGATGTCAATTTACCCTTTCTCCATGTCTATCCTATCCCAGGCTTTTCTGCTCTTTGAAGGAGGTCTCACCACTTGCTCAGTCTTCTGTTACTATGCCCAACCACCTTCGCTGTTCGAAAATCCTCTTTATAACCTTCATGCTATAAGTTAATACCATTGCCTCTCTGACATAATGAATCATTTTTAAAGATGTGTAGCATCTTCCTCAGTGGATGTGGCAAGCAGGGTTTCATCAGACCTCTCCTAATCTGAAGGTGGGCACACACACACACACACACACACACCTGCACACACATACATAGAACCTGTGACCACTGGTAAAGGTCGTAAAAAGACCAAAGGACACAAACGACCCTCGGGAGACCACTTGATCCATGCCCTTGTCCCTAGGGATAAAACTGTCTCAGGGCTCTTTGAGAAGCCTCATGTGCTGCCTGATTGCACACTCTCAAGGAATCTATCTCCTGAACTTGTTTCTGGGTCTGAAACATGAAATTCTCTGGCTTTTCTTAGTCCCCCAAACCCAGCCTCCCCAATTCTCTCACTGGCAGCAACTAATACACTTCTCAGAAGCCATATTTATATTACAGCAGGACAACGGGAGCAAAGGTGTAATTGGACTCGATTTGATTAAGTGTGACAACCACACAGTTAGCCCTGTGTGTCATCAAGAGACGTGAACTGGGGATAGTTTATGCTCAAAAACTCATTTCCAAGAGGACTTGACATCTTCCTCTCACAGACATCCAGACAGCGTTGACATCAGTGGCAACCCAAGGAGAATAGATTCATGAACTTGTCTGAGGAAGAGACCTTGTAAGGTCATCCATCTGCCCCTGCATCCAGGCAAAACACCTCCCTCTGAAAAGCTCTTTCTCTGTTTTTCTGCAACATCTATCTGACACTCTTCCTTATACCCCTTTAGTCACCTGCCAGATGTTACAGTTTTACAAGCAAGAAAGTGCTGCCTTATATCTAACCTAAACCCTACTTGCTGCAGTTTTTCCCCATTGCTCTCCTCATGCCCTCAGTTCAATGACAGCAACCTTCATTGTCACGTCTCTATCCCTGATTCTGACCACTCTGGGGGTGCACCTGCTATGGCCACCAATCATTTTTGATATCAAAGGGCCAATGTCTCCTGACCCTGGGCTTGTTCTCCTGTCTCTCAACTTTCTGGAGAAAGTGCCAAAGATCCTTCTTGGCCCTGTGCCTACATTCCTTGCTCAGACTCCAGGGAAGATACATAGCTTGGCCTTTGGAAACTTCTGGTGCTTCAGTGGGACTCTGATAAGGGACTGCAGGAATTTTTTGTCCACCCCCCTCATTTTATAGAGGGAGGAACAGACACAGAGAGGGAAGTGACAAGCTCAAAGTCACATGGGGAACTAGGGGCAGAGCCAGGAACTCCAGTCCCCTTTACAATCCAGATCCTGTCTCCCAGTTCAGACTCTTCCCATTAAGCCTTCCCTTCCAGGGCACGGTGTTACAACATGCACACACCCCTGGCAGTGCCAGGGAGTGGACCTGCCATCCCTTTAGAGGCCCAGGAATGCCTCTGACCCCCTATAACCCAAGAATCATGGTAGTCATGCACCCAATCCTCCCCACCCCACTAGGTTCCCCATTCTAAATCCTCGGAGCATTGCATACTTTTTACTTCCTGCCAATTATCAAAATTATAATTAAACAATCAATTGTGTGATTCTTTTGTTGAATGATTGGTTTCCCTCAGACTGTAAGGACAATGAGGGCAGTTCATTGCCACTATAGCCTGGCACAGAGAGCTTGCTCAATGAATGCTCCCTCTTTGAGTGAATGAATGAATGAATGAGTGGGGGCATGTGGAGGGGTGTTCCTGAGGCATGTGGAGGTCTGGCCAGGTGAGACTCTGCAAGGTCAGGGGTCACACGTTCTAGTCCTTGCTCCAACACCCAGAAAAGGGAAGAGGTGATGCCACAGCATTTCCTTTTCTAGAGAACTTTGGACACAGAGGGGAATCTTATCACTATGGGGTATACTTAAGGCAGGGGATGGGCAAGCCCTCCCTGTTGATGAAAGCATTCAGGGAGTCAACATGCTTTCTTACATGCCTTTCACCCCTCTCCTCCTCCTCTCTCCCACCACCTGTCATAGGGCAGCGCAGATTCCCCAAGCTCTGTTCCCAGACACACCATCTCATTCACCTTCCCACCTTGCTAAGCCCCTGATCAATGCTGCCGCCAGAAAGTGCTACATTAACAGCTGCAGCTGATCCAGCTTCACTGAGAGCATTAGCTCCTGATGGCAGATGGCAGCTGCCACGGGGTCAGGAAGGCAACAATGGTTTGGGGACACCACAGGTCCAAAGACTGCAAGCAGACCCACAACTGTCAAAGCACCCAAGCAGACCCCAGCCTAGGAGTCCACCTAGACCAGCTCTGAGACCAGCTGGGAGGTGGTACACAGACTGGGGAAGAAGACTATACGACACCTAAGAGAACAGTCTCCTCCAACCTGGAGGCAAAGCCTCAGGTTCAATTTCATTCTCATTTTCCAAGGAATGTGAGAGGGAGGCACAACTCCCTATGGGCAACCTGTCAAGGCTGTGTGTATATGGAATGTTTGAATGTGTGTTTGTGGTAAGTTATAGGTCTTCTCTAATCTGAGTCAATGTCCTGAGATGCCACAAACCCCAAACAAGGAAGCAATGCTATCTGAAAGGATACGGTTAGAGTAGGGCTATGGGGTGGAGCCCTGTCTAGTTTATTTGGGGGAGGGAAAGGGCCTGAGCCCCTGTTACCTAGAGCTTAAAGTCCTGGGGGTACCAACCTGCCCTAGGGAGGCTGCACCACCCTGCCTCAGAGAACTTCCAAATTCACTGTCGATTTCTCCCCTGCTCACTAGATGCCAAGCCAGGGTCTGTCTGCAATGCAGCTCCCAGGTAGAGAGAAGGAGCCAAGGGAGAGGAAACACACTCAGGGGCCTGGCAGAGTAAAGAACCAGGGACCCAGTCTCTGCTTTAGCTGGATGACCCCAGGAAACAGTGTCCAGGGTCTCCCCACACCCCATACCAGAAAAGGACAAACTACTCAGGTTATCCTTCTCATCCAGGGGAGAGGGCAGGGCAAGATGGCGGAGTGCTGAGGAGCAGAATTTCGTCTCTCCCCTAGAACAGCTGGCAATTACCCAAGAACTACATGAAACAGTGTTTTCGGGGGCTCCAGTAACCAGTCACACATTGGATGCAAGTTTGGAATTGGAGGAAAAGCTGAGATCGCGGCAAACATTGTAAGTTCCCTGGACCAGGGGTCTGGCGCCCCTCCCCACCCAGACCTCACAGACCGTCTTGCTGCCAGCTCCTTGAAAGGGGGGAAAAAAAACAAAACCAAAAAACAGCAATCTGCTGAGGGCAAGAAGGGAAGCTCAACCCAGCGTCAACTGCAGAATTAATTAACAAATTAATTAACTAATTTTGGGAGCTGGGGTGCTAAAGAAGGGCTGGGCTCCGAGAAGTAGGGGCACGTAAAAGCAGGCACCCATTCCCAGACTCCAAAAAAGCCGTTTTTTTTCCCCCTACATTTTGTCCCTTCTGGCTTCTCACTGATCCCTTATCTTTTTGCATTTCAATAGCCCCCGGCAGGGGTGGAACTGAAGCTGTTGGAGAGTAATTGTCAGACAATAGCCCAAAGCATATCTTTAAATGCTCTATTCTGACACTGACAAAACTTCCAGGCTGGGGAAAGACTTTTAAAAGAGACTCTTTTTTTTTCTTTTTTCTTTTTCTTGTTTTTCTTTGCTATTTTTTTTTTTTTTAATCTAAAAGTAATATATGTGGTTATTTTCTATCGGAAAGCCCAGGTTGAGGGACTAGGCTGGGCTTGGGGGGAAACAGAGTACCCACAGTGTCTTTGAGTTCGGTATTCACTACTGAAGGCCTCCACCCCCGTCTTTAATTGGCAACTCAGGCTGACCAAGGAATCTACCTGGAGATGACCCAAAGAGGAGAGGGGAGAAGGGAATAGTGCCCCTGAGAGACAACTGGAGTTCTGAGGATTGGGAGAGTGGAGGGAGGTCCAGCTCAACTGGCAGTCCTCCTTCTGGGAACTCAGACCCCAGGGGCTGGAATTCAGATTCTGGCTTCAGTCAGCCATGCCCCAGACAGGATCAGAGTCACCAGGAGAACTAAAGTCTACATACCTCCTTACACTGGTTGGGGAGCTGTGGGCTGGCCAGCACCACCTGCTGGAAAGGAGAGGAAAAGCACCAATTCTAAAGGCCTCATGGGAGGGTCTCATTCTCAGGAAAACTCCATACCCTCCCAATGAGACCTGGGCCTCACTAGACTGGGAAAATCTGACTAGGGTCGACCATATCTGAGGAGACCCACTCACAAAAAGGTTACAAAGAGGCAGAGTAAGAAACAGAAAAAACCAGAGGGGAAAAATTCTGATCAACTAAATAGAACCTAAGTTAGAGGTCTAGAATAAGTTGAACTGAATAACAGAGGACAGAGAACAAAGCCAACCAACAAGAAAACCACTAGGTAAAAGATAGAAAACAAGCTCCAAAATAAACTAATCAAGAAAATCAGATGCCTAGACAACTTAAGATAACAAGCCATACCAGGAAACACGAAAACATGGACCAGCCAAAGGAACAAACTAATAGCTTAACTGAGACACAGGAGTGGAGGCAACTAATGCTAAATAAATTCGATGAAATGAAGGAAGATATAGCAAAAGAGCTGAAGGATATAAAGAAGACACTAGATGACCATAAAGAAGAATTCATAAACTTAAAAAAACAAATGGCAGAACTCATGGGAATGAAGGCCACAACGGAGGAGATGAAAAACACAATGGAGGGACACAACAGTAGATTTGAACAGGCAGAAGAAAGGATCAGTGAACTGGAAGACAGGTCATTCGAATTCATACACACAAAAGAACAGATGGTGAAAAAAATAGAAAAATATGAGCAGGGTCTTAGGGAGCTGAGTGACAACATGAAACGCACAAATATACGTGTTATGGGTATCCCAGAAGGAGAAGAGAGGGGAAAAGGGGCAGAAAGACTAATAGAAGACATATTCACTGAAAATTTCCCAACTCTTATAAAAGACAGAAAATTAGAGATTCAAGAAGTACAACGTACCCCAAATAGAATAGATCCCAATAGACCTACTCCAAGACACTTACTGGTCAGATTGTCCAATGTCAAAGACAAAGAGGATTCTGAAAGCAGCAAGAGAAAAGCGATCCATCACATACAAAGGAAGGTCGATAAGACTATGTACAGATTTCTCTGCAGAAACCATGGAGGCAAGAAGACAGTGGCATGATATATTTAAGATACTGAAAGAGAAAAACTGCCAACCAAGAATTCTATACCCAGCAAAACTTTCCTTCAAAAATGAGGGAGAGATTAAAACATTTTCAGACAAACAGACACTGAGAGAGTTTGTGAATAAGAGACCGGCACTACAAGAAATACTAAAGGGAGTGCTACAGGCTGATAGGAAAAGACAGGAGAGAGAGAGTTGGAGAACAGTGCAGAAATGAAGATTATCAGGAAAGGTAAAAGGAGAGGAAAAATAAGATATGACATATAAATTCCAAAAAACAAAATGGTAGTAGAAAGTACTGCCCTTACAGTAATAACACTAAACATAAATGGATTAAACTCCCCAATAAAAAGACACAGACTGGCAGAATGGATTAAAAAACAGGACCCATCTATATGCTGTCTACAAGAAACTAACTTTAGACACAAGGACAAACATAGACGGAAAGTGAAAGGTTGGAAAAAGATATTTCATGCAAACAACAACCAGAAAAAAGCGGGAGTAGCTATATTAATATCAGACAAGTTAGACTTCAAAAGTGAAACAATTAAAAGAGACAAAGAAGGACACTATATATTAATAAAAGGGTCAATTCATCAAGAAAACATAACAATCATAAATATTTATGCACCAAGCCAGAATGCCCCAAAATTCATGAGGCAAACACTGCGATCACTGAAAGGAGAAATAGATACCTCTACAATAATAGTTGGAGACCTCAATACACCGCTCTCATCAATGGATAGAACATCTAGACAGAGGATCACTAAAGAAACAGAGATGTTGAATTGTATGATAAATGAACTAGACTTGACAGACATTTATAGAACACTACATCCAACAACAGCAGGATACACGTTTTTCTCAAGTGCTCATGGAACATTCTCTAGGATAGACCACATGTTGGGTCACAAAGCAAGTCTCAACAAATTTAAAAATATTATTATACAAAACACTTTCTCAGACCACAATGGCATGAAGTTGGAAATAAATAAAAGGCAGAAGGTCATAAAATTCACAAACATATGGAGGCTAAACAACACCCTCTTAGAAAACCAGTGGGTAAAGGAAGAAATTACAAGAGAAATTAGTAAATACCTCGAGGCAAATGACAATGAAAACACAACTTATCAAAACTTATGGGATGCAGCTGCAGGCGGTTCTGAGAGGGAAATTTATTGCCCTAAATGCCTATGTTAAAAGAGAAGAGAGAGCAAAAATTGAAGAGTTAACTGCTCACCTGGAGGAATTAGAGAAAGAACAGCAAACTAACCCCAAAGCAAGCAGAAGGGAAGAAATAACAAAGATTAGAGCAGAAATAAATGCAATTGAGAACAGAAAAACAATAGAGAGAATCAACAAAACCAGAAGTTGGTTCTTTGAGAAAATCAATAAAATTGATGGACCACTGGCTAGGCTAACAAAAAAAAAGAGAGAGCAGATGCAAATAAATGCAATCAGAAATGGGAAAGGAAATATAACTACTGACCCTGCAGAAATTAAGGAGATAATGAGAAGATACTATGAGCAACTATATGCTAATAAACTAGACAACTTAGATGAAATGGACAAATTCCTAGAAAAGCATAAACAACCAACATTAACTCAAGAAGAAATAGATGACCTCAACAAACCAATCACAAGTAAAGAGATTGAGTCAGTCATCAAAAAGCTCCCAAAAAGGAAAAGCCCAGGACCAGATGGTTTCACATGTGAATTCTACCAAGCATTCAAAAACGAATTAGTACCAATTCTGCTCAAACTCTTCAAAAAAATTGAAGAAGAGGGAAAGCTACCTAACTCTTTCTATGAAGCCAACATCACCCTAATACCAAAACCAGACAAAGATACTACAAAAAAAAGAAAATTATAGACCAATTTCTTTAATGAATATGGACACAAAAATCCTCAACAAAATACTCACAAATTGAATCCAGCAGCACATTAAAAGAATTATACACCACAACCAGGTGGGATTTATTCCAGGTATGCAAGGCTGGTTCAACACAAGAAAATCAATTAATGTAATACACCACATCAATAAATCAAAGCAGAAGAACCACATGATCATCTCGATTGATGCAGAAAAGGCATTTGACAAAATTCAACATCCTTTCCTGATGAAAACACTTCAAAGGATAGGAATAGAAGGGAACTTTTTCAACATGATAAAGGCAATATATGAAAAACCCACAGCTAACATCACACTCAATGGGGAGAGACTGAAAGCTTTTCCTCTAAGATCAGGAACAAGACAGGGATGCCCACTATCACCACTGTTATTCAACATTGTGCTGGAAGTTCTAGCTAGAGCAATTAGGCAAGAAAAAGAAATAAAAGGCATCCAGATTGGAGAGGAAGAAGTAAAACTTTCACTATTTGCAGATGACATGATTCTATTTGTAGGAAATCCAGAAAAATCTACAGCAAAGCTACTAGAACTAGTCAATGAATACAGCAAAGTAGCAGGCTACAAGATCAACACGCAAAAATCTGTAGTGTTCCTATACACAAGTAATGTGCAACAAGAGGAGGAAATCAAGAAAAAAAATCCCATTTACAATAGCAACCAAAAGAATCAAGTATTTAGGAATAAACTTAACCAAGGACACAAAAGACCTTTACATAGAAAACTATAAGAAACTGCTAAAAGAAATTGAACAAGACCTGAAAAAATGGAAGAACATACCATGTTCATGGATTGGAAGACTAAATACAGTTAAGATAGCAATTTTACCTAAACTGATTTACAGATTCAATGCAATACCAACTCAAATTCCAACAACTTACTTTACAGAAATAGAAAAACCAATAACTAAATTTATTTGGAAGGGTAAGTTGCCCCGAATAGCCAAAAATATCTGGAGAAAGAGGAATGAAGTGGGAGGTCTCACACTACCTGACTTTGAAGCATATTACAAAGCTACAGTGCTCAAAACAGCATGGTACTGGCATAAGGACAGATATACTGATCAATGGAATCGAACTGAGTGTTCAGAAGTAGACCCTCGCATCTACGGACAACTGATCTTTGATAAGGCAGTGAAGCCGAAGCAACTGGGAAAGAGCAGCCTGTTCAATAAATGGTGTTTGGAGAACTGGATATCCATTTCCAAAAGAATGAAAGAGGATGTCCATCTCACACGTTATACCAAAATTAACTCAAAGTGGATCAAAGACCTAAACATTAGCACCAAGAACATAAAACTCTTAGAAGAAAATGTAGGGCAATATCTTAAAGATCTTGTGATAGGAGGTGGTTTCTTAGACCTCACACCCAAGGCATGAGCAACCAAAGAACAAATAGACAAATGGGATCTCCTCAAAATTAAACACTTTTGTACATCAAAGGACTTTGTCAGAAAAGTCAAAAGGCAACCTACACAATGGGAGATGATATTTGGAAACCACATATCAGATAAGGGTTTAATATCCCGAAAATTCAAAGGAATCCTGCATCTCAATAACAGAAAGACAAACAATCCAATTAAAAAATGGGCAAAAGACATGAACAGACATTTTTCTGAAGAGGAAATACAAATGGCTCAAAAGCATATGAAAAAATGCTCATCCAGGGGAGCCCCCTCCCCCTTCTTTAACTATGTCTCTGTCTTTCCCCATTTCTAGTCTATACCAGGGGCTGGATGCAGCCCCTACAGAGAGGCACCCAGACAGCAGGGCTGCCCTACCTTGCAGAGTGGGGAAGGAAACATATGCCAGGACAACCAATAACACAGCCCTGAGCCGCCAAGAGATACACGCTCCCCCGAAAGGAAGATGTGGGTAAGCAGAAGGTGGCTCTTCCACTGTCCTCCACAGAACTGACCACGTTCTCTCAATGCCAAAGCCATGAAGTTACAAAAAAGACATGAAGACTGTTCTTCCTGTAGGAAGAGCAATTATCTCCCAGCCTCAGAGATCAGGGTGCTAAATCTTAATTATAACAGGCAGTTGTCCAGACAGACATAGTCCATAACTCTGCATCTGGCTCTCATCTTTTCTCAGTGGCTGCCAAACTGCACCCCCAGACTCAGTCAGGAGGCAGGAAAGGGTGTAGTAAGAGGAAATGGGCACTCCATGCAGCAGGAGGAAGGTGGCTAGACATAGGAAGAACTTCCTCACTGTCAGGGATGACCAGCCATGAGCACTGATTTTACTTCTGTAACAAGTCCAGTAAATGACATTTGGAGGACCTGCTCAGTAAGGAGATTTCATAGAAAGGATAGACAAAGGGAAGCACTAAGGGTCCACCATTTGTGAGATCTCACATTTGGGACTGGGGTGCAGAACTGGGTGGCAGGACCAGTTGCCCACACTAGACTGACAAGACCAGTTCTAGATCTGGCCCCATGAACCCCAAAGTCCCCAAGAAATGGACCAACCTGATGCCCTTTTCTGTAGAAGGGCATATGGCATCTGGGGGCAGACAAACCTGAGTCTGGATATGGATTCTGCCATCCACTAGCAGACGGACCTTGAGAATATTTATTTTACCTTTCTAAGACTTAATGCTCTCACCTGTAAATGGGGATAAAATATCACAGACTCAAAAACTGTACTGTACTGCTGGTTGCACAAAGCTGCAAATTTACTAAAAATCATAGAATTGTACTTTTGAAACAGGTGACTGTTATGATATATAAATTATATCTTAATAAATCTGTTTAAAAATATATGCCACTCAGGCACTGTGGAAGGATAAAATGAGGCACTATATGAGGAAGCATCTGGATCCATTTTATGCTAATTTGCTGAGTCCCCACTGCACAGACTCTGGTCTCTGTAGACTAAGACAAGCTTTAGAAACATTAGATGGTCTCATGAGTTGGTTTTGCCTTGATTGCTGTTGAGTTGGTTGCTTGCTATGAATTCTTGAGAAGTTACTTTCCCTCCCTGAGCCTCAGCCATTTCATCTGTAAAATAAAGCTTGCTCTGCTCAGAGTTTTAAAAAGTTTCTTGAAGCCTCAAAACCCTTTCTTTAAACAGAAACTTAAGTGGAACCTCCATATGCAAGACAGATAATGGCAGAGTTGATCTGGTGAAGGTGGGGGGGGGGGGGGCAGGGCGGCTGCAGCTCTCCCCGGACTGGCCTCTCTCCCTACCCAGGCAGCCATGGAAGGGGCCTCACTCCTGGAGGCCACCTGGATGCTAGTGGGCCAGGTGCTCTCTGAGGCTCCCCCAACCCTGCCTGTGCGTCATCTCTGGGCCAATTTGTTCCATGCAGGCTGCCCAGGAAGGTTGACAGTCGACCCTGGATATCTGAGACATAGTAAATGCCCCTAAGTTCTGCCCTGAGCAGCAAACCCCTGAGAAGCCTGGAGCTCCCAGGGGAGCGTTCACCACATGCCCAGCACCAAGCTGGGCTTTACCTTGGACAGTGGGTTCTCAAAACTTTATGGTACCAAGACTCCTTTACTGAGGATCCTCCAAAAAAGTGTTTGCTTAGTGGGTTACATCTATCAATATTTATTGTATTAGGAATTAAAACAGACGTATTTATTTGTTTGTTTAACATTAACAAAAACAAACCCAGTACATGTTTTTCAGTTTGCTAAAGCTGCCGGAATGCAATATACCAGAAATGGGTTGGCTTTTACGATAGGAATTTATTAGTTTACAAATTTACAGTTCCAAGGTCATGGAAGTTTCCAAATTAAGGCATCAAGAAGATCTGAGGAAAGGCAGCTGGCATTCAGGGCTCCTCTGTCACATAGGAACATACATAGTGACATCTGCTGATTTCCCAGCTTCTGGTTTCAAAATGGCTCTCTCAGCTCCTGTGGGTCCTCCTTGCTTTTCCAGCGGGCAAACTGGATTACATCTCTTAGCTTCTCCGAGCTCTCTCCAAAATATCTCTGCCTTTATCCTCTCAGAGAGGACTTCCGCAAGGGGATTAAAGCCCACCTTGAATGCGGGGCCACATCTCCATGGAAGCAACCTAATCAAAAGGTCCCACCCACACTAGGTCTACCCTCACAGGATTGGATTAAAAGAACATAGGCTTTTATGGGGGTACATAACAGATTCAAACCAACACACATGCTAACACAAACAACATATTTTTTATAAAAAGTAACTCGTTTCCAAAACAAAAAAACCTAGTAAGAAGAGTGACATTGTTTTACATTCTCATAAATCTCTTCAATGTCTGATTTACTAGAAAACTGGCTGGGTTCTCACAGCTGCTTCTGCGTTTGATCTGCTGCAATAGTTGTTTCAACTTCAGTATGAAAGAAAATCCAGCCTCGTGCAGATACAGAGTTGGAAAAGGGAGGAATATTTTAGTAGCCTTTTCTGATTGTTGTGGATATTCTTCTTTGATAGAACAGCAAAACTTTGATAAGTGGTAGTTTTTAAAGGTGAGTTGCAATGTGGACTCTGAAACTGTACATGGAATGAATCTTTTACCCCGTGCATCATTTTGTAATACCATACACTTATCATTTGAAAAATATTGGTTCACTGAGTTGCACAGACTTTCCAAATGTTGACAAGTTTCATTACACTATATCTACTATTAATATTTCCACTGATCTCATCAGAAGTCTTTCTCATGGTAATAGATGAGTTTTCCAAACTCTAATTTTTGTTTGAAAGCCTGAATCATATCATTGGCAACAAATACCATCAGTTGCTTCCCTTGAAGTGACAGCCTCCCTTAGTTCATTTTTGCAAAAATGTCTGCCCAGTCTGAATAACTATAGTTTGTCTGTCAGACTGTCTTTTCAGCAAAAATGGAGTTCCATGAAAAAAGTGGCTGGTTCATCTCACAATTCACACAGCTGCACAGGTGCTTTCCTTGAGAAACTCAGTACTTCAGGATGCATACTTCGCGTTGCATCATGCAGAATGTTTAAAAGCTGTGCACTTCTCTTTGTTGCTCCGATATGGCCCTCTCTCTCTAATGAAGCCATCTGGGTGGGTGATCTTGCTGCCCTCCCCGCTATGTGAGGCCTGACTCCCAGGGGTGTAAATCTCCCTGGCAACGCAGGATATGACTCCCAGGGATGAATCTGGACCCAGCATCATGGGATTGAGACCATCTTCTTGACCACAAGGGGGATGCAAAATGAAACGAAATAAAGCTTCAGTGGCTGAGAGATTTCAAATGGAGTTGCAAGGTCACTCTGGTGGACATTCTTACACGTTATATAGATAACACTTTCTAGGTTTTAATATATTGGAATAGCTAGAAGTAAATACCTGAAACTACCAAACTCCAACCCAGTAGCCTTGACTCTTGAAGATGAGTGTATAACAATGTAGCTTACAAGGGGTGACAGTGAGATTGTGAAAACCCTGTGGATCGCACTCCCTTTATCCAGCGTATGGATGGATGAGTAGAAACATGGGGACAAAACCTAAGGAAAAATAGTGTGGGATGGGGGGGGTGGGGTGATTTGGATGTTCTTTTTTATTTTTATTTTTTATTCTCATTCTGATTCTTTCTGGTGTAAGGAAAATGTTCAAAAATAGATCGGGGTGATGAATGCACAGCTATAAGATGGTGCTGTGAACAGTTGATTGTACTCCATGGATGACTGTATGGTATGTGATTATATCTCAATAAAACTGAATTAAAAAAAAAGCTGTGCACTTGAGTTGAGACTGAATAACATTTATCATCTTTGCTGCCTCACCAAAGATATTTTTAAGTGAAACTGGCAGTTAGTTAGTTAGTTAGTTGTTAGTTAGTTAATTTAGCTCGTGTTCAGTAGGAAGAATACCCTGACTACTAGTACAGTTTGGCGCTCTGCATTATTTCATGTGAAGCCACTACTGGTTTTACATGCTATTGTTTTAGTACTGTCACTCCCAAAACAATGAAAGTGACAAATAACCTCTTAGTATTATTATGAGCACAGTTTTGACCTCATGGGCGCCCCCTGCCCAGGAGAAATTCTAGGAGACTCCCAGGGATCTGCAGCCCACACTTTGAGAAGTGCTGTCCTAGGACAGCTCGTGTAATCTTCTCAAAGGCCATGTCCCTTGTGTGCTATGATCTGTATTTTCAGATGAGAGCCCTGAAGCTCAGAAAGTCTAAGTAACTAGCCCAGGGACACCTAGGCAGGAAGTGGCAGATACTTAGGCTGTCCGACTCCCCACCGCCAGCATGCTGTTTCACCTCTGCTGTGGGGTGTGGACCCATGGGGGTGACGGACAACACCTCTCCCTTTTCCCCAGCGCCCCAGGGGAAGTCTGAGGACACCTCCTACTCTCTGCAGAGGTGAGGACCTTGGCTTCTGTTCCTGTCTGCCCCCTGTGCGCCCCTGATGCCCCCCACTGGCAGGAGACCTGACAGGGTGGGGGCCAGGCCATTCTGGAAAGCCCCAGACTTCTGGGGCTGGGCTGCCAACTGCAGGCTCAATCCTCTCTTCTTTTTTCTCCCTTAGCGGCAGCAGCCTAAGACACAGTTGCCAGCATCAAAGAGCTAATCCAACTTCTCAGCTGTGCTTCCCCCTCGCCTGCTGCAATGCCGGGATTGATTTGGAACCAGGGCAGCCTTATTAAAGTGATGCCTGTTCCTCCTTCTGGGAGAGTCCAACTGAGAGGGAGCCCCTCCCCCCTAATTAATTCCATGCTTCCTGCTAACAGCAATCCTAGTCACAGCCCACCCCGATGCTTCCTGGGATTTACCTCTGGCTTTTCTTGGCTCCTGGTGGTGAGGCTGGATTTCACCCTCCAGGTCTTCTTCCCTTCAGGATCCCAGAGCACTTAGCCAGGAAGTTTTGGCTCATCCCCCCTACACTTCTCGGATGAGAATCGGCGACCCCTCTCCCCTTCTCCTTTGCAGGCGTCTAATCTCACGCTCCCATCACTGGGCCTGTGACTTTGGTCCATCTGTAGCTGGCACAGTTGGGGATCCATGGCTGACAGTGGAAATGGGGAGCCAGGCAGCCCCAAGGAGGATGGAGATTAAGAACTGTGTGTCTGCTAAATACGCTTCTCTCCAGATAAACACAGGATGAAAGGCAAGGGAGGTCTCGGATCTCCACCACTCTTTGCCCAAACCCACTCTCCAGGATATCTTCTGTGCTGCCTTGCAAGCCCTCCTCCCCTCTAGGATTTAAGCTGTAGCAGACAATGGTAAGGTCAGGCATCAGAAAGAACTTCCTTTCTAGAAACAGTGTGAAATCTGCTCCCCCAATATATTTTCAAAGTAAGAAGGACACTTCCAGTACCTCTAGACAGTTAGCTCAGACCAGAAGCAATGGTGAAGAAAACATGTTTGTCTCGAACCTTCTAGCCTCCAAGGAGCTGGGGCTGTCTGGGGAGGGGCTGGGCCCAGAGCCCTGGCTGACCTCAGGAAGTCATTTCTCCTCTGAAGGGGGACAAAGAGTCCTCACCCAGGCCCAACCCCACACATCCCCACCTGGCTTGACCCCCACTAATCACACATCCCACCTCATTTGACTTCAGAAGAAACTGAACCTAGGAGTGGGAGTTAGAAAGGAGAGGAAAAAGAAGGGAGAGAACAGGAGGTTGGGGGGAGATATGAGGGTACATGATATTCTCTCTTTAAGTTTCCCCACAGCTGAGCAGGGAGCCAGAAAAACCCTTCTCCCTTAAGCCTCTCCCTCTTGGCTTCAATTACCACCACTCTAAACCACCACCCACCAAGCTACCTGTGTCTGGTCCCGTCCATGCTAAAGAGGCTTGCAAAAGGCCCAGGGTGAGCGTCTATAGTTTTGCCTCAGTCACCTCCTGCATTCGTGATGGGGTGCTGGGCCTCGCCCCCTCTTACATCACCTCCAGGTCATCCCCACAGTCTACTTGGGTTTACAAAGGGTTAAGCTCCTCCCAGCCCCACCCCCTCCTAGTCTATGAGCCCCCCTCTTCCCATCCCTCCATTCACTTCTGTTTTCCCATCTCCCTAGTGCCATGCCCATAGTTACAACCACTTATACTTGATATTAAGATGCATGAAGTAGTAATGGGTGAATTCCACCTCTAATTGCAATATTCCCTAATTGCTAAATTCCAGAGCCATTGCATCAACTCAGTTATGGAAGCCCTGCCAGGGAGGAGTCCCTGCTCTATTCAGAGCCATTTTGCCCTCACAAATGCCTCAAGGGAGCCTCCCTGACTCCCTGTCCAGCCACTGTCCTCTCTTGGTCCCAGACTGTCCACTGACGAGGCCCTTGGGCTCCCCAGTTTCCCTGCAGGGGGAAGGGAGGACATGAATAAGGCTCCACCTCCTGAGGAAAACCTGGTCCTGGCAGGCAGCCATCCTGGGCCAGGGCACCTGGGGGCCCCGCTACCCTGAGCCATCGTGAATGCTCCCAGCTGGGGAGCTCTCTGCTGGGTATTGGGGGGCCCAGGAGAGGAGAAAGAATCCTACGTCCTGCTTTGGAGGAGCTCCCAGCCTGATGGGGGAGACATTCCTGGGGCCTTTTACAGAGTAGGTGCTTAGTCCATCTGAATGGAGAGTGGGAGGAAAAGGAAGAAGAAAGAAGAAGAGCCAGACGGATTAGTGTGCTTTGGTTCAGACCGTGTTTGGTCTATACTTGACCCGCCATGTGAAGGTTCAATTCTGGGCTCTGAGTCCCATGAGGATCTGACTTCTCAAGCCTGGACTCTTGGAAGAAGAGAAGCAGTCAGACACCAACTAGATCCCATTTCCCTCTGCCTGTGCAAGAGGCTGCCCCTCCCCACCCACAATCCCAACACACACAATATACATGCACACGCACAAATAAATGCATGTGCCCCTAGGTCCTGGTGCCACTAGGATACAGAAGAATCACTTGATGACCAAAATGGGAATGTGCAGAGGTTCCGGGTACAGATGACATCAGCATTCCATTACAGATAAGGTGCCAGTCCCAGGGCAGATCCAGTCCAGTGCCCATCATTTGCTCTGGTTCACCCAGCATGCCTTCTCCTGCCCTCATGGAGAGTCCAAGAAAATCCAACACCCAGGAGGGAGAGCTGATTCAATTTCTCCGTGAGAACACTGCCTAATATCTTCAAAATCTGCTGCTTGATTGCAACCACCCAGTCTCTTGCTTATACTCAAAGCATTAATGACCTCCTCCCTGAGGGCCCTGGATGGTGATCGCTGGCTCCATACTGAAGGTAAGCTGGTGAGAAAGTGGGAGGGGGAGGGGGGTTTGGGTGGAGAGGAAAAATACTGACTGATCAGCTACAGTGGCCTGGAAAGCCCCCCAGAGCACCTTCGATCTGGGTCTGAGAGCTTGAGCTGGCCCTTTGGTGGTGTGAGATCTGGGAGAAGCCATGTAACTTCTCTACACTTTTGCCTCTGCATTGTGGAAAGGGGAGCGTGAATGCCGCTCTAAGACCTCATGGTGGTGTGAGGGCCACAGTGAGGAGAGGCGTGGATGACCTTTCTGAACTGTTTTATCAAGGATGGGGGGTGGGAGGTGTTGGGGGGCTGCTTGAGAAAAGGAGCAGACACAGCGGGCAGTGATGACAAGGGCTGCTTGGAACTTAGATTTGGCTCGGAGTTGATCCTGCATTCTCCACGTGATGCACAATTTATGCCGGCTACACTTTTTCTTACACCAACAGCAAAAGCTGAAATCCTGAGTCCCCCAGAGAAAGTGATCCAAAAAGGCCTCTCCTGACTTTACAAAGCAGTCACCCCCTCCTCCTTTCTTAGCCCTGACCCCCAGATTTGGAGGCTGCTTGTTGGCACCAAACACCCTGAAGCAGTTTCCCTGGCCCTAGCAATTCATATTGTGCTTTCCTAGGAGGCAAGACTGGGAAGGGTCACCAGTGACCAAGCTCCCCACCCTGACATCCAGCCAAACTGTCTCTTGACCGGACAGGTAGGGAACTCTGTCCTAGTCTGGAAATTATCCAGGGAGAATGCTTTTACAAGGTCTCTTGACTACTCTATTTGGGAAGTCCTTCTTGATGTCTACTTTCAGAACTTCTTGCTGAAATTCAACCCTCTTTAGGGGAGCGGGTGACAGCTGGTGCTCAACCGCAGTCCAGACTCACACTGACTGTCCAGTTCCTGGGCCAGGATCCTCTTCTACCATCACTGGCTACTTCTCTGAAGTCTTAGTTTCATGTAAGACGAAGCCTAGCTGGGGCAAAGCTTCCCCAGAAATTAAGCTTTAGCAAGAGACGACTTGCTAGGCATAAAGAAGAACTTCCCAAAAGTCAAAGGGCTGAAATACTGGCATGGCCACCAAGAAAGTTACAGCTGCTCCTTACCCTGAGTTTTTAAGAAAAACAGAGGTGGCAAATGCTACCACTGTTCTAAACACTTGACAGGAATTAACTCATTTAATCCTCACTAAAAACTACCTATGGCTTAGATAAGACTTCTAGCTCCATTCTGCAGATGGGGAAACTGAGGAACAGTCAGAGTAAGTGGCAGAACCAGGATGAACCCAGGCAGTCTGGCTTCATGACTATACTGCCTCCTAGAAAAAAAATTTTTTTCTAGATAGTTCTCCAATGAAATTATATTATTCATCATAGGCTTCCTAATCCCATGAGAACCTAGAAAGAATGAACCCCAGCTTCTCTGCCCTGGCTTCTCTGACCAAGTGGAGGATGAATAATCAATTTGTAACCTGTACGGGGTGTATTCATTTGGGGAAATTAGAATTACAGCTGTCCAACTATTTGTTAGTAATACTAACAGTTATAATTTATTGTGGGGTAGGTATTGTGTTTCATGTCTAGTAGGTATTGTGTTTTACAGGTAAGAATCTCCAGACTCAGTTACCGTATTGTTTGTTTGCTCTTGAAGCATGTTATCTGTCTTCATAATACTTGTAGTTATTTGTGCAAATATTGGTTTAATCTTGTGTCGTCCCCTAGACTGCAAGTGCCATGAGGGAAGGAGGCAGGTCTGTTTTGTTCCCAAACTGAATCTCTGTTGCCTACCTAGCATAGCTGCTGGCACACAGTAGGTTCTCAAAAACCAGTAGTTGAATGAATATGGAAACTGTTGCTCAAGTTAAGCTACTTGTGTAGATCTACTGAAATTCAGGCTCCACAAGGGCAGGGATTTTTGTCTGTTGTGTTCACAGTGACTAGAACAGTCCTGGCACACAGTAGATGCTTGCTAATAAACACATGTTGCCTAAATGAATGAATAAGGTCACACACTTTGTCATTAGTGGCCTGGGGCTTAGAACCCAGGCCTGCCTGGCTCCTGGCCTCTATGCTTGGCTGCTTCCTATTTTAATTGCTACACTTCTACTGAGCTCATACCCTCTACCCCTCCCTCTTGCTTGCCATTCCAGTTTTCCTTAAAGAGTATGCCCATCATCCTAGACCTTCTGTACTGTCTGGCTCAAAAAAGCAAACACAACTCTGGCTAGAACCTGCCTAGATCAGGAAAGCCCAAATATAGAAGCCCAAAGCCAAGTGAAACAGCCTTTCTACTCATCCACAGCCTTCGATTATCCATGAGGACGCCCCTGTCCAGGGAAGGATGAGCCACTCTTTCAACCCAGTGAGCCCACAACTTCTTCCCCCATCCATCCTCATTGCCCTTCTCACAACCCTGCTCCCAGTCCACCCACTGCACCTCCATCTACTCTCCCTCTCTGTCATCAGCTCTATGGGAAAAAGAGAAGACCCAGTCAAGATATGGCAAAGTCTGGGTAGGGGCAGAAGGGGCTCTTCAAGGTCAGGTTTGCCTAGGAGCCAGGGGGTATTGGGTACACCTTGCCCCCAGGGCTTGGAGAGGGCAGGGTAGGGGCTTCTCAACCATCTCCAAAGCCTACCCCACCCCCAGGTCTCTGCAGTGCCAGGGACAGCCCGGTCACACCTGCCTGGAAGCTGATTGAGAGGGACAGGGGTTGAATGACCTCCAGCTGCAGTATGAGGTCAGCCCCAACTCCAAACAGGGTCTCCCTGTCCCTGCCATGTACTTCCCTTCAATGAGGTACATGCTTTGCCCAAGGATAAAACCAATTCCAATCATAAGATGAAAACAGTTGCAAGCTTTCCAAGGGGGAAAATGTAATGCTTACAAACACCAACACTGTTCTTTCTCTTCCCCTGGTCTGTTCTGTGAGTATCAAGCCCCAAAGCTGAAACAGTAAAAACTATGCTTGCCAGGGAAGGGTTTGGCACACACCCCACCCTCACCCCTAAAAGAAAGTTGCCTGTTCTGCTGAACAAACAGACTCACAACCAAGTGGTCTGGTCTCTCTTTCTCCTGGGGACAGTGGGACAGAAAATTTGTGTGTCTAGAGGCCCTTCCCTCCCCCAGCTACCCAACTCCACTTTGGGCAAAGTGGTGAGAATCAAGCCCAAGATATCCCCAGAAAAAGCCAAACCACCCCCCACCAGGAGAGTCCTAGAGGATGAGGCTGAACAATCTGATGAGGAGACAAGCAACGCAGAGGGAGAGAAGCCCAGGAGTGGGAGTTCAGCTAGCATTGGTCATTCCCCAGCAGCATGGGGAGGAGAACAGTTGGGGCTGGGATCCCCGGGCCTGGCTGCAGTGTGCCTGGCATGGACCCCTGACGCTGACTCACCCCTAGGGCACTGACACAGGCTGCAGCCTGCAGTGTCTGCCAGGCCACCGCTCACAGGCTGTCACGCACGTCCCACTGCATCAGAGCTGCCCTGCCTCCTCCCACTTGCCCCTTTGGCCCAGGCTGAGGGGCATTGGGCCTGGTTAATTCTTTTCTCCCCACACCTCTGTCAGTCACAGAGATGTTTCTTGCAGCTCAGATGCTGGCCCTGGACCTAAGCAGGGGGAGATGGCTGGAAGGATTATGGGCTGCCTGCTCCTCATTGTCCATCCCCTCTGATAAAGAACCTGCATTATCAAGAACTGGATGGGCTGGGATGGGGACAATCTAATACATATGGGAGACTCCCTGCAGGGCAGTGGTAGTAGAGCAGGAGGAAGGGTACCTTCCTGTTCTCCAGGTCAGACCCCAGTCCACATTCCTGGCTTTCTGCAGGCCCCCAGATCCTAAGGATCTCCTTGTCCTCATGCCCACCCCGTTCCAATCTGGGCCTGCCCACCCCAACCAGCCTCTGCCCTTCTCTCCCCACTGCTGGCCCCCAGCCTTTGCCCCTGCAGTGCCCCCCTCCTGGGCCAACTCCGCTCTGTCCTTACACTCCCCTTCTTTTTGCTGCCATGGGGAAAAGCAGTGGAGAGCACTTCATTCTTTACCTTACAAGGAATGGGGGTTGGGGGTTTCTGCAGAGGGGGAGATGGGGCCCTGGCAGCCAGCATGCACACCATGGGCTGGGGGTGTTATGGCAGCACCTGTGGAATGTGGGAATGGAAAGGGGGGAAGGAGAAAGGAAAATTGGGGGTGGGGAGGGGGTGGGTAGGCCTAAGTTAATGGGATGGGGAAGGAGAAAGCTCCTCTCTTTTGAGTTAAAAAATACAAACCCTGTGCCCTGACACAAAAGAATGGGGAACCCTAAATGGGAAAAGTAAAGTCCAGAAAGGGAATGTGGGTTGTCTGCATCCCCCAAATCTAGATGCCTGGGGCTGGGAACAAGGGCTGAAGCAGACACGGGAGGTCCTAGGACGTGCTGAGTCATGAGATTTGGAGATAGACGACAGGTGCTTCTATCTCCCTCTCACGTCCTGGTCCCAGCTCCTTTTGGCCCTCGTTTCCGGATAACCCCTGTCCACTGTCTCCCCACCCTCTCCTTGATCCAGAGTCTCTGTCCCCGGAACCCGCGACCCCTTCCCTCTCACGACGGCGGGGTCTGGGGGTTCCCGAAACCTAAGGGGGGACAAAAGAATCTCCGCTGACGAACCCTCGGGCGGACCGGAGGGGGGCGAGTCGCGAGTGGGGCGCATCCCGGATATTGGGAAGGAAGGGTGGGGGCGCAGAGCCCGAGGGTGCAGGGGACATCGGCCCACCCCTCTCCTCTGCAGTCCATCACCATGAGACCCAGGCAGGAAATTGCCCTCACCCCCTCCCCAATCCAGCTGAGGACACGATTCCTCCGCCCCGCCCCGGGGTCTGGCTTCCCGAAACGAACCTTCCATCTGGACCCGTCCAAACTCCTCCAAAGGACGGTGCGAGCGCTCGGCCTCCTTGCCCTCAAACTTACCGGACCCAACCTACCTCCCAGGAGCCAGATCCCACCTCGTGACCTCTCGACTCAGTAGCAGAAAACCCGCCCAGGGAAGAGAAACTTTGGAGGGGGAGGTCGGTGCCCCCCACGGGCCGGGATGCGGACTTACCCGGGAGCGACCCGGCGGAGGCAGGAGAGATCCCCGGCCCCCGAGGTGAGGGGGCGTCTGGTTGCAAGGACGCGGCGTTGGCTGCGGTTTAACAGGGGCGTCTGTTGCCCGCCGGGGCCGGGAGTCCCCGCTCCGCCTCTGCCCCAACTCGGCTTCGAAGTGTCTTTGCCGCAAGACTTGCTGAGCTTGGCAGTCTGCGCCGAGGCGGCGGGGGTGGGGCCTGGTCAATGGGCGAGAGCGGCGAGCGCTGCAGTGAGGGGAGGAGACCCAGCCGGCGGGCGCGCGAGGGCGGCACCGGGAGGGGGGCGCAGGGCGGCGGAGGCCGACCTGCCCTGCAGGGACCCTCCTAGACTCGCAGCGCCTCCGCCTCCTGCTCAAGGTCACGGCTGCTGCGCCTCATCTTCCCCACCCGAAATGGACGGTCTCTCTTGAGCCAGCTTCCTCTCCCCAAGCTTCCTAACCCGCTGCAGTCCAAGGCTAAATTTTGGGCTTCCCCCATAGCCGTTTCGGTTTCCCTGAATTCCTCCCTCACTGCCCCCTTCTACAACCCCCAAAAGGCCGCCTCTACCTATAGCTGTCACCTGGATGGTGGGGGCTTCTGAATCTAAAGAGTTGGTGAGGAAGAGGAAGCTCCTTGTGAGAAGATCAAGGTGACTGGGGGCCTATGAGAATGGAGCAGGTGGGTGGGAGCAGCAAGGAACTTGGGAAGAAGGACCTGGAAGGAGGTGGTGAGAAACTACTATTTATTAAATGACAGGGACCTTTCCACGTGCTAGCTTGCTTAATGTTTAGGACATCCATTGAAGGAGGCTATGTGGGCAGTTTGCGAATGGGGAGGCAGTCCCTGTATGGTACATTGGGCCAAAGATCCATATACAGTTAAGTGGTGGCACTGAGGAAGAGCTTGGGGAGAAAGAGGAAGGCTGCAAGCATGAAGTGGAGCCCTTCCTGATCTACCCGGGAGTTGCCAGGGCAGTAAGAGTAGAGGACACAGACAGTGTGAATGTTGCATAAAAATTCCTTACATCATGGCCCTCTCTCTCTAGCTAAGCCAACTTGAAAGGTGAAATCACTGCCCTCCCCCCTACGTGGGATCAGACACCCAGGGAAGTGAATCTCCCTGGCAACGTGGAATATGACTCCCGGGGAGGAATGTAGACCCGGCATCGTGGGATGGAGAACATCTTCTTGACCAAAAGGGGGATGTGAAAGGAAATGAAATAAGCTTCAGTGGCAGAGAGATTCCAAAACGAGCCGAGAGATCACTCTGGTGGGCACTCTTACGCACACTTTAGACAACCTTTTTTAGGTTCTAAAGAATTGGGGTAGCTGGTGGTGGATACCTGAAACTATTAAACTACAACCCAGAACCCGTGAATCTCGAAGACAGTTGTATAAAAATGTAGCTTATGAGGGGTGACAGTGGGATTGGGAATGCCATAAGGACCAAACTCCACTTTGTCT
Source organism: Choloepus didactylus (assembly GCF_015220235.1). NCBI lineage: Eukaryota > Metazoa > Chordata > Mammalia > Pilosa > Megalonychidae > Choloepus > Choloepus didactylus. Next base: position 57,953,478 of record NC_051308.1, on the reverse strand, counting down.
AGTTTATGGATCGATGTGTAGAAAAGTAGGGGAAGCAAACAAACAGACAAAGGTACCTAGTGTTCTTTTTTACTTCAATTGCTCTTTTTCACTCTAATTATTATTCTTGTTATTTTTGTGTGTGTGCTAATGAAGGTGTCAGGGATTGATTTAGGTGATGAATGTACAACTATGTAATGGTACTGTAAACAATCGAAAGTACAATTTGTTTTGTATGACTGCGTGGTATGTGAATATATCTCAATAAAATGATGATTAAAAAAAAAAAAATTCCTTACATCACAACTTGAATATCCACTTGAACTTTTGGAGTCAACTTTTATAAAAGGACTGTAGCATCCTGTCTCTCTCCTCGATACTTATTTGCTGAGTGAGTGAGTAAGTGAAAGACTAAGTGCAAAGTGAGGGGATGAAAAGAGAAGTGGGATTTCAGGGTTTGGGGGAGAGAAGAGGCAGTAGAGGGGGCTTTTTCAGATCATTCTACAAATAACACCAGGTAGACCTCAGAGACCATCCCCAGCCTGCTTGCCACAAAGCAAGGGGGCAAGTGGCTGCCACCTCAGTGGCTGTCATGAAAGAGGGAAAGACCTCCAGGGACTTCTAAATGACCTAAAGCTGTGCCCACAGCTCCTGAGGCACAAGGCCATGCCCACTCACCCTGCATAGCAGGGTAACCAGGGACAGAGGAGGAAGTGGGGCATGTACGAGGAATGAAACTAGAGCTGATGACAGTTGTCAGTCTGCCCTTCACATTCAAAGAGGGGGCCCCAGCCCCACCCTTAGCTGGGTGTATCCCAGGGCTCCTTGCTTCACTATGTGACCGGCCCTCTTCTGTTTGCTCCTTCCCCTTCTACCATCTGCTGCCAGACAATGGGCCAGAGACAGGGCTGCAGCCTCCATGCACAGAACAGAGCTAAGCCAACTGGCCTGATGCATTTAACTCTTCCATGGCAGCTGGCCCAACTGCCCCCATTGGCATCAAAAGTTTGTGTCAATCTGGTGCCCCAACTTCTCCTAAGCACACCTGGGAACCCAAGGTTAGAGAAAGCCAGTCTCCCTTCTCAGAAACTATTCAGTTAATGCTGTAATTTGGTTAAATGAAGAATGTGGTGCCTCTGGCTACAGCTTTAATGTTCTTTTAATTCTTCAGGGGCAGTAGTGTCTGGGTTATAAAACTAATCAGGAGCTAAGCATCCCTTGTGCTTATTTCCCCAGGCTTTTGGAGCTGGGAGGGGAAAGAATGGAAAAAGACATCCACCCCTCCACACCCAGGCAATTATTAGATACTTCGCTTTTCAATTATTTGTCATTTTTAAAAGATGAGCCCTTATGTAGTCAGACCATCATTAACTGAATTTCATGCCCATCTTGGGCATCGGGGCAATCCCTCCGCCTCCATACAAGATCATTTTGAACCATTAAGGTGGGGGAGGGCTGCGTATTTAATTTTGAGAGTTCTCCAGGGAAAAATATTCTACAGCTTCCTTGATTACATTGTTTCCTTACTTTTTACCGAAGACAGTGCTTCTTGGGAGTTTTCCCTCCTTGGGTTTTTGTTTGTTTGTTTGTTATATGTAGAAGAGAGAAGAGAGCAGGGAACCCTGGCACCTTACCCTCATCCCAGCTCTTTCTCTGGACTGAAAGCCTCTATTCCCCTCCCCTGCCTGCTGTTGGTCTTCTCTTACTTAAATAAGTCCATTTGTGTCCATCTGCACTTACAGGTCTAAGTTCGTAGCACTTGAATTTGTTCCCCCTCTGTCCTAGTGAGCTCTTTGTCCTCACAAAGCTTTTCAAAGCTCTGCTGTTGTCATTAGAGCAAATAGAAAGATTGGGGACTGAGAACACTCAGACTGACAACACCACAGGTCCTGGGCAGCCTCTGCTTTCTCTTGACACACACATAGACACAAAGCTCACTCACAAAGCTGTGGTTCCCAGCCTCCCACCCCTACACCCATCCATATCACTCTTCTGGAGCAATTAGTATTGTCTCTGACAATTACGCAAAGAATGGTTAAACTCTCCTCTGAAGCACACTTGCTTTACTGATTGTAATTGAGTAAATTGTTTTAAAAACCATATGTGTCAGATATTTGCACACTGATGTTCACAGCAGCATTGTTCACAATTTCCAAGAGATGGAAACAATCCAAATGTCCTTTAACAGATGAGTGGATAAACAAAATGTGGTATATACATTTGATGGAATACTATGTAGCAGTAAGAAGGAATGAGGTCATGAAACATATGACAACACGGATGAACCTTGAAGACATAATGCTGAGTGAAATAAGCCAGACACAAAAGGAGAGATATTGTTTGTTACCACTAATGTTAAATAAGGGTCTTATAATGTAAATGTAAAATGAAGGGTCTTATAATGTAGAATATAGGGGACCTAGAAATAGAAGCTAACGAAGGGGGAATGATAAGCTAATATGTACAGATATGATAATGAGAGTGAACTTAATGGTATGGGAATGGTCAGATGTGACTATGATTTGTTAATGTGATTATAAGTATCAGTGACATATCAAAAGCAAACATGTTCATAAATGGTTGTTTAAAGGCATGTAACCCACAGATTAGCACCACAAACCTGCAGCTGATAAGAGCTCCAGGAGGTTTTATGTTGTTATAATTGTTTAAAGTTGAGAGTGATGATTGTACAATGAAGTGAAGCTAATGTAAGAAACTGACCATTTATCTTGGGATAGAATATATATTAAGTGAAATTAGAAACCCACTACTCAATAAATCAGGCATTTAAGGTTTGCTCTTGTGAAACTTAGGGCTGTAAATGGGAGGCTAAGCTTTCCTATAATTATGCCTAAGAGGCACCTCCAGGGAACCTCTTTTGTTTCTCAGATGTGGGCTTTCTCTCTTTAAGCCCAACTCAGCAAATAAATTCACTAACTTCCCCCTCTCCCCCAACAAGGGACATGACTTCCAGGGGAATGAATGAATGAATCTCCCTGGCGACGTGGGACATGACTCCCAGGAATAAGCCTGGCCCTGGCAGTGAGGGATTGAAAATGCCTACTTGACCAAAAGGGGAAAAAAGAAAGGTAACAAGCTGATGTCACAGTGGCTGAGAGATCCCAAATAGAATCGAGAGTCTATCCAGGAGGTTTCTCTTATGTAAGCTCCAGCTAGACATCCCAAATGGCCACAGTATGCCAGGCCCTTACCGAAAGTAGTCCCCAGTACCTAGGTTGCTTCCTGAGATTCTATAAAAGATGCACTCACTAAGTTTTATCTCTCAAAAACTGAAATCCACCAGAGTGCTCGTATGCCAGACAAGTCCTAAAACCCAGAGGCAACAGCCCTCTTTAAGAACAACAATCAGATGCAGCCTCCTTCCCCATAAAGTTGACACCCTCTTTCATTATGAACAAGTTAGGGTGGTCACCCCTGAAGATGGAGAAAGAGATTGAGAAAAAGGGGTAGCAACAAGATAAAATTTAACAAATGTCTATGAATACTGAAACCATATATATATCAGATCCCAGGAACTAGAAAATATCAGGGGAACTTGATCTTTTTACATTCTTCTATCCTCTAACTTGTCTAATTTTTTTATTTTTTTCCTTCTTGGAGCCAAAGGAAATGATAACCTAAAATGTCAGAGCAGAGTATTCCTCCTTCCCCAACTAAGCATCAGTGACAGTTTTATGTCCCAGGTTAACTACTCTGAGCCTTAGTTTTCACCTCTCTAATAGAGGAGAGGGTTCTTCCAGATTATTCTGCTCAATGTCAAAACTTCCCTCTCCCCCAGCCACCCCACCCCCCCACCCCGGTCTTTACACTCTTTTGGTGATTCCTAGAATGACAAGATGTAGATGCAGGACAGTGCTTGCCTTCTTTGCAGAGGGCAACTGTAGGCTCTGAAGCTATCCATCACTGAGGAGATGAAACGCAAGTCAGTTGAAACACACTTTCTGAATAATTAACCCTGGCCCTTTAATGTCCCTGCATCCATTAAAAACTCTCCATAATTGGGGAGCATCACAGAACTGGCCTTTGTGATGTTCCTAGACACGAGCACAGAAGCCACAGCAGAAGACATCTGGGGAAGAAGCTCTAGGATTGATATACTCCTTGTTTGGTGCCCAGGCCCATCTGCATCCTTCTCTGGGCCTCAGGAGCAGATCCAAAACAAAATCTCTTACACTTCAGGTTCACTTATGGGCCCATCATCTATTCAGTCAACAAAAATTTACCACCATCTGGGATATTGTCTGTCAGGCACCCTGCTAGGTGATACAGACACGAACAGTTCCTCCCCTCAGGGAGTTCATAACCTAGTTGGGAGAGACACACATGGAAACAGACAGTAACCATACAGGGACTGAATCGTGACGAGTATAGGCTGCCATGGGCACCTGAAGAGAGAGCTGCTAACTCAACCTGGTAGGAGGGCGGGAAACAATGGCAGCTTCCCTGAGGAAATATCCTTTCAACTGCCTCAAGAGGAAGGGCTGGTTTTCCAGCTAGGCAGTGAGGAGGAGAGCATTCCAGGCAGAGAGAATGGTCACAGGATAGAAGTATACAGTGCATTCACTGAAGAGCTTAAGCTTGGAGTCAGCAAGCTTGTGGGACCTTGGCATGTTGTTTCTTAACCTCTCTGAGCCTCACTTTCCTTATCTTTTCAATAGAGATTGTTGTGAAGATTAAATAATATGTTTATAAACACTAAGCAGGGCCTGCCAAATATCATTATGCTTAGGGGAATGAAAATAGCTCCACAGGGCTCGAGTGGAGGGCGGGTTTGGGGGTTAGTGGAAAATGAGAGAGGCAGAGGCAAGATCATGAAAGATCTGTAGGACAGGCTGTTGGGATTTCCTTCAAGAAGGCAATGAAAATCATCAAAGGAATCTAAGTTCCAAGAGGAACTTAATCAAATTTAAATTAAAAAAAAAAAAAACAAAAACAGGCTCATCCAGAGCTGGGTTAGAGGTCCTATAAAATCCCTTCTCCTAACTTCTCCAAGAGAGCCACATAGTTTAGCGCTCACCAGGTTGGGCCCTGAAGCCACCAGATGGCCCGGGTTCAAACCTCAGCTCACCTCTCACCTGCTGAGTCTTTGGGCCAGCTAGTTCATTTCATGGGAACGTGGTGAGGATTAGCTGAGGTCATCTAAGTACCCAGCCCAGTGCCTGACACTCAGTGAGTGCTCAGTTAGTGCTGCATATTACAACACTTAATTATTTCTAGCTCCAGAAGGCCAGTAAGTTGAATAATGATTCTCCATATCATTCGCCCCAGAAGTTGAATGACTTTAGCAGTGAGTCTAGAAGCCATGGGATTAGCTGCCAAACTCTTCACACTCAGCCTATATCTTGACAGGGGTAAGTTCAACAAAGGATTGAACAGCCTGAGCCAGATACCACCCTGGGACATTGCATTGTGCCTGGCCTCCCTTTTGGGTGGAAGGTAGTTGTATGTGTTCAGCTTAGACCCACAAAGGACATGGGCCTGTTGAGTCTTTCATCCAGGTGTGGAGCCTCTGCCCACTTAAAATACTGCCACAGGAGCAGTTTACCTTGGCTGGTCTGCCCGATGCTGTAGTTACTTCCATTTCCCGGGCAGGCCAGTGACCTTGAGATTTTCACTTTTGCCTATGCAGTCCCCATCACTAAAGGTTTTGGTTTTCTTGTTTCAACTTGCTCTTGTTGCCAATAACACAATGAATGTGCCTGGCCTCAATCCCAACTCAGGTATCTGTCACAGAGTGACTTTGCTAATGGTGGGTGGAGGTGTGGGACAGGAGCTGTCACTCCCTACCCCCAGCAGGCCCCTGAGGCAGCAGACATCAGAACCTTATAAGGCAGCCGAAATGTATTTCCAACTTGATTGAATTACTCAAACCAGTTTAGGGGGAAAAAAAATAAATTCCCTCAGTTCTTAAAAAAAAAAAAAAAGCTTCTATAAGCTTCACCCAATTGGCAGTGGGAAAAAAGCCACAGCCTCTAGGGGTGTCATCAGCTACTTTGAGGCATGTTTTGGAATGGTTTGCTGCTTTGGGGAGCTGCATATCCAGAGGCTAGTCTCAAGGGTATTTAGAGGTCTTTCATCTGTTTTTAAGGGCCCAGACTCTGAACCAGACTGTCTGAGTTTGAATCCTAGCTCCTCTATGTACCAGCTGGATGGCTTTAGGTCTTCACTTCTCTGAATTTTATTTCCTGATCTATAAAATAGACATGTACCTACTCACTGGGATGTTGTGAAGATTAAATGGATTACTACATGCAAAGCATTCAGAACAGTTCCTCACACATACAGAATGTTGTGTTGGCTTTTATTATTCCTGTTATGTTCTTTGCTCGCAATGCCTTTTTCCTCAACCTGCCCTAGACGCACTTCTTGTTCTTGCTACACTGAGGGTTCCTGAAGGGGCTGAGCATAGATTCCTGGGACTATTTCCCTGGCTCTTCTCTTAAGGACAGGCAGAGAATTTGTACCTTGCCTCAATATTCAAGAGTGTCACTTTCCAAGGACAAGGCCTGTCCTTATGCAGATGAACAATTTGGAGTCAATGCTCCTGACTCAACTTAGGTGGTGCTTTAGGGAACTGCCATTTTGCAGGGAGGGGGTTGTTGAGGGGAAACTAAGGACAAAATGCCCCTAGGGGATCTGGCAAACCAGCCTTATTTTAAATACACTAGGGCTCTACCCTCAGCTAGGCCATATGGCCAGTTTTTCAATGACCTAGTTAGTGTCAACTTAAATGTTCACCTTTCTAAAATTGCCTCTCTCTTCTCTGGTTCCATTACAATTTGTACATGCTCGCTAGAACAAGAAACTGAAAAGATGTGTTCACACAGTTCCCTTCCACACTAAACTTTTGAGCTCTTTGAGTACATTGTCTATGTTCTATACATTCCTGAATCTATAAAACATAGTGCAGGGCTGAGAACATAAGAGGTGCTCAATATGCTGCGCACGTAATTGGGATCATCATTAGCTTATGGATTGGCTGTCTTGGGTAGAATGAGAAACCAAAGCCTGATTTCCAATTTTAAGTCTATAACCCAAACTGGTGCAGGAGCTGAGGAGAATCTTACCAACCTTCCCTGAAACAGCATGAGAACTGAAAAACTTTGAGGGATTTAACCTTGCAGAAGACAGATCTCCTTAGGCCAGGTCTGCACAGAGGGAAAGAAATGGGGAGTGACTTTGGCTGTCTTAAGTCTATTACCTACCAAAACTATGGGGGAAAGCAGCTCAAATCTTAGTCTTCTACTGCCCTCTTCTGTTGCTTATTGGAAGTTCTTGAGAAACACTGACCTGCTTATTTCAAGCTAAGAATAGCAATTAAGGGCACAACTTTGCATCAACATGCCAGTCCTCCACCCCCATCTACAGGGAAATATTAACTCACAAGTATTATAAGGATTAAATAAAATATGTAAAGCCCTTATAATAATGTCTGGCAGTTAGTGGTATACAAGTGGCTTTACAAAAATACTTCATGAGGTGACAGAAATCACGGATGGGAAAAGCTTGGCCCATGTTTTAACAGGACACAGGTTTCAGCTCTGCTCAACTATTGGCTATGAGCTTTATATAAGTAGTATCCATATCCCAGATCAAGTCCAACATCCTCCAGGACTGCTTTAGTCTGTAAGCCATCTAAGAGTGCCTGTGGCTGCTTCTCCAAAGGCTTAGCCATTCTGGACTCACAAATCCCTCAAGTAATATGTGCAAATTTTTCTCTGAATCTTCATTCAAAGATAGTGGCTCCGGGAAAAGGAATTAACAGTGACGTTTCCAATCAGCACTCCTCAGTTCTCTGATTAAAAGAACAGCCTCTCCCTGTGGTCATCACATAAATTGTAATGCCTGCCCCAAAAGAGCTTTTACCCCTTTTCTCTACGCTACTCATATTCCTTGAATCTATAATTCTATTCAAAGACAGAGGTTGGGGAGAGGCAAACTGCAGACCCAAAGGCTTTCTCTGCTAGACAGGGCTGGGGCTTTGCCCCCCCTTAATAATCTTCAGATTGCCTAAGCACACTCTTAATTTGTTCCCCACCTTCTGGCCAACATAAACGGGGGGACCCACGTTAAAATGGCAAAAGGATGCATGGCACTTTTGGGAACTAAATGGTGCTATCTGGTGGCCAAGTGTGGAATTGCCTTAAATCTGGTAGTGGCTCAGGAACAAGTGCTGAATGAACTCAGTGGAAAATAAGACAGTTGGGCTGAGAGCTTGCATACTCGGGCAAACTTCTTCGAACTCTCTTTCACTTTGCTGTGGTGTCTAGACACTGCTTCCTCTTGATTCAGTAAGTCCCACTCCAAGTTGTTCACTCTTGCTCCTTGAAGTTTATTGAGGGCCAGGGGCAGGATGTGGAGAGGGATGGAAATGTAGTTTCCAGAGCACGGAAATTCATGTGGGCACTCATGTCCATGTGACCTCTGCTAGACAATCTCCAGGGCATGATAGGATGAGGGACTCTGTATCCAGGATCTGCCTCATGTTGAAATTGCCTAACTGAAGATACACAGGGTGGCCCTCAACAAAACACAGCTGTGACTCCATCTTGGGGTGTGCTAAGGCCAGCGTAATTACGGCACACACCAAGGTACTGACCACGTGTTCTCAGTTTCCAAAGGGAAAACAGTGATTGAGGCATTTTGCCCATTTGGGGTGATCACTTCAGACCTAACTATGGCTGCTAAGTTTCGAGATATCGCTAGACAATAAAAGCACCTCACAACCAGGGCCACAAACTTTAGACAATATTTCTCCACTCTACTTCCCTGCTGCCTGGGGGGAAGAGGAAGGTAGAAGCAGGGACAGAGGGATGAAGCAGGTTTTCAATTCTTTGAAACCTGAGGAAAGCCACAGATAAGGAGCCATGAAGCAAACAGAGTAATAGGCTCTCCCTTAGAATAAGGTTAAGACCCAGATCAGTTTCACTGAATTCCAAAGTCCGTGTATCCTAGTGACTGGCTACGTCAAGTTACTTAATCTCTTTAGTTTTCACACCTGTGAAATTGGACTACATGATGTCCACTTTGAAGGGTCATTCTAAGGAACAGTGTCCATAATAGGTAGTTACTCAACATTAAAGATTAAAAAATCAAAATTCCAAGTGTGCCATAACTGGTTGGTGGGTGAGGATAGCTATGGAGTAACTTTAACAGCAGCAAGATATTCAAGTGACTTCAAACCCAGTAGATACATTTTTTTAACCAATTCAATTAACCTAAGTGCTAGATTCTTTCTGTAAAATGTACTGGTAATTTTGACCTGCTAAGCACTTGTGGCTAGCTCTCTTCTGCTCTCACCTATTGAGTGCTGTTCCAGTTGTATGCTTGATAAACTGTCATAGTAATTATGTTTCAATTGACTATTAGAAAAATGACGACAAGTGTAAATAGAGTTGTTTTTATGAAAACCACACTGAACTGCTAAGAAAAAATTCTTATCAGGGTGAAACTCTTATTAAAAAGATCAGAGAATGAACATATACCTCGAGTTCTAAAATCACATTGCTTCACAATGTCTGCATTCTTTATCTACTTTAAAGAAACCCAACTGAAATTCATCAATAATGCATTATAGTTGTAAAAGGCAGCCCTTACCATGAAACTGTATTCTCAATTTTAGTTTATTAAATGAATGTATTTAGTTTAAAATCAAATATATCTTTTCTTCTGCTTTAACTGCCTTTTTAACTGTTGAATTACCTCCCTTAATCATATACAAATGGGGTTTTCTTCTTTTGTCTATGTTCATACTAGAATTATGGTCAACGAAAAAAATTTGGCAGGGGCAGACAGAAAAGTAAATGGTTCAAACTGTACCCCTCTCTAATCTCTAGATAGGGAAGATGCTAGGAGCTAGATTTCAAGTGGGTGTGTCTTTGGGTGTGTTTTAAATAGAGTAAATAACTTGTTTCCTTTTCAGAAAGGCAACTTTTTAACTTCCCTATTTTCCCATCCAACAGGATGCAGGAATAGTCCTTTGGCCTCCACTCACCTGTAAGAGATCAAATGACCTCACCATCTATTCCATTCCACAATCACAATGTAGGTTTATCCTGAAAATAAAAACATACCAAACTTAAAATATCCCCAGCCCTTCATCCTTGTCATTAACCCGGAACCAAAACAGGAAGCTGGATTTGCTGTTGACAGTTGGCTTTAAATGTTCCATTTACATGAAAAAAATGTAAAGGTGCATTCCTCTGTAAGCAATCTTGAAACATGAAAATCTGTTTTACTTTAGATAAATTTGGAGGCAGATGTGAAACATACACTTTACAAATTAATTCTTTATACCTTGGAAATGAATTTACAATAGTATTGTACGCAAGTTCCTACTTTATACAATTTCTTTTTTAGGCAGCTTTTTAATCACATTTCTATTACACGTTACACATGGAACCTCTCAGAGGAAGCTGAGAAGCTTAAAGGAGCCACATACAAGGGAGTAGTGACAGAGAAATGAAGGGGGTGAAGCCATAATTCTGGTGCTTTGGAGTCACTGGGCTTTAAGGAAGGACCCCTGATCTTCATGGAGCTAAAGGCTGATAATGGGATCATCATTGCTTTCCTCAGCTCTTCTTCCCAACAGGCAACCTCAGAAGGGGATTGTATTTTCTGCATCGTGTCAAGGAAAAGCCCATTTAAATTATGGGAATTATAGGCTGACCTAGCATATATATATATACAGTCAGTCTGCTGCTAAATGAACGACCACGACCAGCTCTGGCTTAATGCTTGGCAATGAGCAACGATTTAAAAATTTTTTTTGTCCATACAACTAATGCAAACTATGGACTATAGTTAACCATAATATTTTTTCATCAATCGTAACAAAGGTACCGTATCAATGCTAAGTGTCAGTAATAGTGGAGTATAAAGGGTATGGGATTTTTCTTTTTGTTCTCAAAGTGTGGTGATGAATGCACAACTCTGTGATTATACCAAGAGCCACTGATTGTACACTTTGTATGGATTGTGTGTGTGAATAAAATAGTTAAAAAAAAAAACAAAACACTAAGTATCAATAGAAAAGTTTTTTTTTGTTTGTTTTGTTTTTTAAGTAAATTACAGTTGCCAGGAACTGGGAGTGGATGGGATGGAGAATGACTGCTAATGGGTACAAGGTTTCTTTTTGGGGTGATGAAAATGTTCTAAAGTTAGATTATGGTGAGGGTTGTACAACTCCATAAATAAACTAAAAACTCATTTATTTAAATTGTATACTTTGAATGGGTGAACTTTATGGTACGTAAATTAAACTACTAAAGAATGAAAAAAAATTGTTTAATTCTATCTCCTGTTACAGATATGTATCATTTATAATCCATCCCAGTCTGCATTTATTGACAGGGAAACTAGGCAGGAGTGAGCCCAGCGAAACAACCATGGGCACCAACACCAGTCAAGCCTGCTTTAAGCCAGAAGTAGGTCTTAAATGGACTGCTAAATAGCCACCAAAATAAGTGGGGAAAAAAAAAAGAAGAGGCAGAAACCTGTTACAAAAGGGCCATGAGAGAACAATGATTGGTAGGACTCCTCCTTCCAGGTAGGAGTCCACTCTCTTCTTATCCTGCATTAATACCCAGAGGATCTATTCCTTTTTATGGTGGGATATAATGGCCATTTGGGTGTATCTCAGACCTTCTGCCAAAATACACAGTCCAAAAGCCTGAAGTTCTCATTTTCTTAATCTCTGCATGGCAGAATGAAGCAGATAAATTCAGGTTTTGACCAACCTCCACCGCCACAGGTGCCACTTCTGGTTTTAGGTTAACCTTGGGATAGAAAAATGAGTCCCCAGGACACAGAAATGAAGCTGAGAAGAGGTCAACCTCCTTTACAGTTAGTCCAAATTACACATTCTCCAGACTGGAGGCTACGTACAAGTGAGCCCTTTTGTACATAAATCCCCCAGTCTGATCTGAAAGGAAAACACACAAAGTCACTGAGGTGAGGTGGGAGTACTCTTTATCCACTCTTTGGTGCCAAGTTCACCAGATTCTTTACCCACTGACCCTCCTGGCTCAGATGCTAATCTAATACAGCTCCTCTTCCTCTCTCCCACCTCATATACCTGCAGGACTACTAAGACAGAAAACTGAAGTGTCAGTTTCTCTGTGTTTATCTTCTTTCCTCCGAAGTTCAGAAGTTTCTCCAGAGTACAGGCCAGCTTCACAACGAACACACAAAACCTGGTTTTAGATGACAACACTCTCGTTTAGGGTACAAAACAGAAAGTAAATGTATCTTTGTATGTTTACAGCATATAAGGTAGGAAGAATACTACAGGAGACTGGAAGACAAAGCTCAGGCTTTGTCATTCATTTACTAACAGCAACATTTTGGAAAACTGATACCCGCTTTAACTTTGGGATCATCACATGTAAAAACATGAGTGGTTCTCACCTGGAGAGCAAGTGGTTCAAATACACACATGCCTGCCCTTCCCCACTCACCAGAGATGTGGTCCTACCACACAAAGGTTGCTATTCGTGAGGTACTGTGTACAAAGTGCAGACTAAAAAGAAAAATCTATTATGAGGGGTGGTGCATGCTAGAAGGGCAAAGGTTCTAAAGGAAAAGGATTTATTCTAGAGGCAGTGTCCCCTTTAAGCTTACTTTCTCAGTGGAAGATGAGGACTGGGACAGTTGGCATCTTGTCCAATGTCAGGAGGTTCTAAGAATTTGGATACTAAAAAAGGCGAAACCACTATTTTTCCAGACTGTACTCTGGAGACTATATTCTTCTTTCTTGGTCCCCAAGCCCCAATAATACAAGGAGAAACATGACAACAACTGTGGGAAAACTGCAGACAACTGGGAGTCATTCTTAAAGAAATTTAATTATTTGAATTGCATAAAAGGGGATAGTACATTTAAATCTCTGCTACACCACAAACTGCTACTTTTGTTTTTGCTGTTGTTGTTTATTTCATTAAAAATCCACTACTTCTCCCATCTTCAGGTTTATGGCTATAGAATGTGGGGGAAACATATATTAAGAACAGAATAGAAAAAAGTAAGCAAGAGTCCATTCTGTTCACCAGAAAGCCTTCTCCACAGCAGAACAGAGCCCTTTAAAAAGAAAAGGAGGGAATAAAAGATATGGGCTATTCACACCTAGCAAAGATAGCTCGAGTTAGAAAGAGATAGGAAAAGACATTAGGAAGGCAGATCCTGGGTTTTCACGAGTTTCCTCTCAACCCATACTTTCCCAGTCCTCTGTGAGGATGTCTTCATTAGATTTCCTTGTGACACCTAAACTTAAACCAGTTTCCCTGTCAATACAAACATAAAAAAGGTATCCTTCTCACAGGACTGATCTGAGGATTGGAGTACTTTGCCAACACCCCAAGAAAGCTTATTAAAAAACAGCATGGCTTTAAAAGGGAGGTTCTATTCTTTGAAGACTGAGGTGTTCTTTAGTGGGGGCTGGAGGCCTAGCTCACCAAACAAAGTGGGATACAACAGAAGAATCCCCTAATGTTGTTTGTAGGCTGGCACCCATTGCTACTGCAGCGTGGATGGGGGAAGGCAATAGCGAGCAATCCCCTCGGCTCTGAGAAGCCCAGAAGGTAGAGGGGCAGAAGAAGCTGTAGTCTAGTGGCTCTAAATAACCAGCATTTAATGTTACATTATTATGACCAAGGATTTATTCCACACTATAAACTGCAACATTTGATACAAGCTACCAAGAAAGGAAAAAAAAAAAAAAAAAAAAAGAAGGAAGGAAAAAAAAGAAAAGAAAAGAAAAAAAGGTGAGGGAAGAAGGAGGGGACAGGGAGAAAGCCAAAATACAGCTGTAGCAATTACTTACAGAGCAGTCTCTTTTATACATCACTAGTTCATCAGTGACACTAGAAACTAGATATTTGCATTCTGTACATCAACCAAATGCTAAAGCACCAACACACTGTTCAAAGTTTTGTTTTGTTTTGCTTTTTAATTCCAGCCACTGAAACCAGACATAGAAGTTATTGCTCAGATAAATAAACCTAGTCTATTAGGGAAAAAAAAAAAAAAAAGGTGGATAAAGAAGGAAACAAACAAAAACCCCAAAAGTGAAAAACTTAAGTTCCCCAATGCGGTAACAGAGTAAACAAGAGAGATTCCTCAAATGAGGATTTACTGGAATTCTGGTGCCTTTCTGGGCACTGAAACTGAGTTGGACTCTTAAGCCGGTAAATCCCAGACAGAGGTAAGATTTCAATGCTGTACATGAAAAGGTGCAAGCTTCAATGCCTTCTAAATTGGTGGAAACCCCTGCAAAAAACAGTCAGTGTTTCAAACCTCAACAACCACAAACAGCTCTTAAGGAAAAAAATACAAAAGTGTCAAAAAATTTTTTAGTTGTTTTTTCTTTTTTTCAAAGAGTTCTGGAAAAATGATCCCATAAGGAATAGAAATAGCACCGTTTACAGGCTGGTTTGAATACCAGTCCTGTAGCTTTGCTGAGAAATTGAAGAAATCTTCTTGGTTGGAGTCCTGAATTACAATAAGTGGGAGTGTTTGTTTTTGTTTTTTACTTTCGGTTTGGTGCGTCCTTCACAGTACAGCGCACACAGATGTAGTCTTCTTTCTCTGCCATCTCTGGAGAAACACCAACACAGACCTGATGAAACCACTGATTGCAGCTGCCATCACACTGGACCCAGTCCACCTGGTTACAAAGAGCAGGGAGATGGGGTTTTCAGAGGAAAAAATGTGATTCAAAATTGGGCAGGCCAGCCTCAAGATATTCAGGCCGTATACCACTAACTGTCCCACCATTGGGACCTCTGGCAAAACAGCTAAGCCAAATGAGTGTAGCTGGTTCACCAGCCAAAGCAACCGAGTCAAAGCCATTCTTCAAGTCATGACTGCTTTGGCGTTAAGACAGCGCCGCCCTGTGATAAGTAAGCAAAAGGGCATTACATCAGCATCCCTCCCACCTTCTTAGTTAGCGCCGGGACGGTGAAAGCTGGAGGAGCAAGAAAAGGAAAAAGGGAAGAACAAGAGTTTCTTCAAGAAAAGGGAGGAGACCCAGGATCGATGGTAAGAGCAGAGGTATCAGTGGGGGGAGGGCTGAGCAATCCACTCAGATCAGCTCAAGCAGATAAGCAGAAGAGAAAGACCCAGCGAGATGAGGTCTAGCTTACAGGGTTTCTGAGTTAAGGGAAATCACGTCCTCTATGGCCCAAACCTCACTGACCTCATCTCCTTCTGGCTGCAGGCAGCTCACAGCTGGGCAGATGGCATCTTCATCCTCAGAGTCTTCCTGTTCAGAATAGGATGTATCTGAGGGCAGGGAATGAGTTTCAGCAGAACGGGCTAACTCATAGCTATGCTCTCTCTCTAACTTGAAATTGTTCATGTCCTTGGGATGGCTCAGTTTGATTTTCTTCTTTTTGGGGGTCCGCATTCTTTTAACTCGATCCCACCGCTCACTGGACAGGCCCTCTCTTTCCAGGCGTCTTTTCAGCTTTCTCTCAAGACTGTTGATTCCATCTCGCTTCCCTCGGCAGCAGTCATTCTGGGTAGAAGATGGGCAAATTCAATTTTAGCTTTCAGTTTGCCTACTACTTAAACTAGTGACTCTAAAGAGAAAACACTGTATATTAGAAACCAGATCACCCCCTACCAATATTGAAAAAATACACAGGACAAAGGAAGTGTTAAAGACACGATCAGCCTTCATTAGCCAACCAGCACCAGGAGATGGAGAAACGTTCAAAAAGATTTTCCTTTCCACCAAATCCATGAGTGACTGACTGCTATCAAGTTTCTATCTGGATGTTAATGTTTATGATTTGACCTACAGGCTCCTAAGGGACCACACTACTGCCTTCCTTCTTTAAGGAGTAGGGTGCATTCATTGAACACAGTTAATAATGGTCCTATACCATTTGGGACCATAGTGAGAAATAAAATTCTAAATGACAGTATCAGCCCTGATACTATCTTTACTGAGATTCTTCCCTAATATGGCCTCAGATCTTAGTAAGTTTCAATCCTGACTGTACTTTCAACAGGCCTTAAATGTTACAGTTCAATTAGTTCACTAGCAGGAAGAAGTAGCAGCTTCCTTAACTCTGAAACAGGACATTACATAGTATTCTTTTAAGTAAGGCAGCACTCAAAATGAGCCATCTTCATTCTAATTATCAAGTGTGTACACCAAATGTCTTACTGGGTTGGGAAGAGTAAAATAAAGCATTTGTTAAATGTTGATTCCAGACGTATCTTTGATTTTTTAAGGTGTTATCCCAAAAGGCCTTTCCAGCCATGATTACATTAACATCTCTATAGTATAGTACTCCCATCTTAAAGGAGAAAAATAATCCCATTTCTAGCCATTGACACAGGAAAAATGAAAAGAAGCAAATTTTGCGAAAAAGGAAAAGAAAATTCACACAGCAACTTATAATAGGACCAAAATCCAGGCTATGAGCTCAAACTATAGCAGATGATGCCTGGTGCCTATCTTCTCACTGGTATCAGGGGTTGTGAGGCAGGGCGTTTTACAGTCTTTTCTGTATCTAAGATACCATCTCATTCACCCCACTATTTAGATGGAATGACAGAAGAAAGCATACAGTCCCAGTCAGACTCTGCCTTTCTCAGCAGCTTCTTAGACACCTACCTTATCACTGCTGGATCTAACTAGTGAGCTCTGGTCACTTTGCTGAGCAGGACTTGGCTTTGCAAGTAAAGTCTGGTAAAGTTCCTGAATTTCAGGAAGTGAAACCTGGAGCAACTGGGCTTCCATCAATAGTTCATTCACTTCTGGACTAATGCCTGTTAAACACCAGACCAAATCAAAATTATGACAACACCAACTTTTAACAAAGGTGAGATAAGTGGAAGAAGGCTTGTCCCTCATACTGCTACCACCCTCTCCTTTTAAAATTAAATTCAGTTGAAGCCAGATTCATGTAATGTGCCTAAAGCCACAATATAACAAAACAGAGGCAAAACTAGATTTCCTAACTGTTCCTGATTACTAGGGAAGTACTAATTCCACACAGAATCCCTTCTTCACTTATATTACCAATGCAGAAGAGATAGTACCTCTGCCTTGATGGCTTTTAATAGGAAGCACAGAAACTCTTTGATAGCCCAGGGCAGGGGGATAAGCTGAGTGGATCAAGTAGCTACAGCATTACTAGACATACGCTGATAATGCTCCAGCTGCAGCATTAGGCCAGAATTCATGTGGTAGTCACTGATAGATAGGAACAGGAGAAAAAGAGGTAAATTTCAAACATGGATTACCTTTAAGATCCTCCACAAGTCTCCTAAGTAATATAGCAACAAGGGAGCCCATGACTTAGCATCTGACCTGAAAGCTTGGTATTAAATTATGAGTTGGCACAGGGATTAATTCTTTCATTCCTAAAAGCAAGGGACATAAAGCCTTCCTCTCTGTTTCCTTTGCATTTAGAAACCTTCAAATTAGACCCCTCCCCAACCTTGCAAATACATAGTAACCTATATCCGAAATTATAGGATAAAGGTGTTTTTTATGGTACCTGATCACTTATAACAAAAACCTAGTGCAAAATTCCTTGTTCCAGCCCTTCAAAATAATTTAAAAATACAAACCATGGAGAGGGATACAACTTCGTCCAGTAGAAAAGGGAGAGTGCAAATATGAGGTTCTGTTGTCCCAGTCATCAGGCAAGGAAAAGGATGTTGTGCCAGTAGGTTGAGATACCTAATGCAAGGAAAACATTCTGCAGTAGTAAGGCTTTTTCAGGATTAAAAATACTCCCACCAGTCTAATGAAAGTAGTTTGTGTTGTCAGGCAGGCAACCAGGAAATAGAAAAGACCTGAGTTTCCAAAACTGAAAGGAGCCTCTGGCATTTAGACCTTACCAGATCAACTCAGATATCCCCCTAAGACCAGCCTTTATTAATCTTCCTGGTTTTTCTTGAACTGATTTCAGAGAAGTGAAAGAAAGCCTTTGGAAGTAAGTCACTTTCTCTATGTGAAAACAGATCATCCAGCCTTTTATCCCTATGTAATTGTCCTCATTAAAAAGTATAACACAATGAACAAAGATACAGACACCTTTGAGTAAACCAATTTGAGGAACTGCCAGAACCCAAACCTTGATTTGTAACTCCTTTTCCAATGACAACACTTGGGGAAACTTGTCTAAGGGAAACCGAAGCCTTGCAGTCTCTTGCAGATTGTAACTAAGTTACAAATCAGGTTATACACCCACCTCCCTACCTTCCTCTGTGCCCCTTGAAGGAGCTAGAGAGAATTCTCCTTTAACACAAGTTAGTAAATAACAGCTGTGCCCTTTTCCTTTAATACTAAAGGTAAACTCCTAGCACATCCAGAACACAAATGCCTCAAGTGCATGATGCCAAATAGCCACAACTCATCTATGCAACAAATATTTAATTGATCATCTGCTGTGGCAGATCCTACATTCCAGAAGCCTGGAAAGAAAAAAACAAAAAAGGAACCAAATATGACAGAGACCAATATTTTTATCCTTATCTCTGATCTGCTGAACACTTAACTGATATTATTAATGTGTCTCTGTTCCTATAGAACAAGCAGCTGTGGTATCTGATAAAGAAATCGGTATTAGATTTTTAAGTTATCTGGTTAACTTTATATAAGGATTGAATACTGCCTGCCTGGCTGTACTTTTCTGATGTCTTCACATTCTTTTCCTGCAGCTATCTTCTATAGAAGAGGACAGAAAATTCTCCCTATTCCAGTGATGGTCATAAGAATCTGGCTTTTGGTAGAAAGATTATGGATGGCATGAAAACCCATAGCCTTTCTCCTCTGAAGCAACACAGTGCTCAAACACTTCCAAAAATTACTCTTCCTTAAAGGGCAGATGAGAGACAGAAGGCAGGAAGTACTTTCCCTTTAACTCAGTGACTTAAGATGAAAGCAAGCAACGACAAAAAAATTTTTATCGAGCAAAAATTTTAAAAATACATGTGTACACACAAATACATATGTAAAAATGTTAAATATCTGGGTTAACACCAAAATATTTTATGTATTATTTGAAACGGTCTATCTGTTCTATAGAAACAGAGTGCCTAGGAAACAACTTCTGACCATAAGATCAGAGGAAATGAAAATAACAGGGTAGATATATATTACCCTTGAAATAGGAAGCTATAGAGTGAGAGCTGGTAACAGTAAAGTGATCACCAAGGGAATACCCACACCAGAGGTACAGGTACAGAGCTATGCAAATTCCAATACCAGCAAAGAAACATTCAGACTCACCTTATTTGTCTCTGACACCTGTCCTGCTGAGGCTTGCCATCTGCTAATTAACAGTCCTGATCCTACTCGATCTTGCACAAATTTTAGATTCCCTGATGAAAGCAGTTGCTGAGTTCTGTGTTGCCAGTTCACGGTTCTTTCAATCATATATCGAAGTGCATCTCCCTCAGGAAGGCGAACTCGGATACGCTGCAAGGAGGCCAGCAGGGGAAGAATTTTCTCTAACGGAGGTTTCTCTGACCTCCGACAATGGGGACAAAGCCAGACTCGGGGGCCTTGGGAAATATTCGGTGCTGCCACACAGCTAGTGTGGAAAGCATCTCTGCAGAGTTCACACTGGATCATAGGAGCAGCTGGAGCCTTCTGACATAGGCAGACTTTCATCTCCACATCTTGGACAGGCGACAACAATTTACCTT